>NW_028322115.1:2884655-3205172 GCF_001445615.1 Aspergillus lentulus | reverse complement strand
GGATTGGACAAGTTCATCTCCTTTCTTCTCATCATTCTCTTCAATAAGGTCATTACAAATGTGAAGAAGCTCTTGCAGCTTCAACACTGTGCCAGTTCCTGCCCAGGCACAGACAGAAGCAAGAACAGAAGTTGGCTTGGCCATTGGGTGGTCGACGGCCTTGAGAATGTCGAGAATGACGTCGACCTCCTCCTGGCGGCCGAAGTACAGTAGGGCCAAACCAAGCGCCATGAAACGGGTCCACTTATCTTTCAGATGCTTCTGTCGCTCCTCATCCATCAAGGTCGTAGCAATGGCTTCGCTGACTTGATGGTTCGAAGAGCCAACAAAAATAAGACCTAATGAGACAGCCGCCATTGCCGAGAGTTGCATATCCAGGGAGACATCTTCAACGACGGGAAGCAGGATTTCCAGGAGCTCCTCCTTGTTGGACCCGGCGTAGGCCAGACCAAGACCCATGATCGCAGCAACTCTGACCGGTACACTCTTTTCTTGCCAAACTTCGGGATCGCCCAGGAGAGCCAGAACGGGATCCGCCTCTAATCGTACGCCCGAACCGATCATACCTGTGCCTAGCAAAGCACCGGCCTTGATCTGCTCCTCGGTGGCATAGGTAAACTTGTCAATTCTGTCCAAGCCAGAGTCGGTGTCCTTCGACAAGAGCATGCCGAAAGAAGCCGTTGTCGACAGCATGCCATCGTCCTTTGTCTTCCAGATCCAACTTCCCTTGTCATCCTCTCCTAGCATCAGGTTGTCTTTACCGAAACCAGCATTGACAAAAGCGTTCACAAACGCGCTTGCCAGATTATGTCTCGCGGAGTCAACATTTGTCAAACCGGCGCCTCGGCTGCTTTCCAGGTGCGTCTTGTAAATGTCCTCCGGATTCTTGGGTTCAAGGATATCGAGCTCTTTGCCCAGGGATTTGAAATGCTTAGAGATCGATGTATTGTTAAGACAGTCCATAAAGGATGCGTTCTCCTCCTCTTCAGGCATATCGAGCCAAATCTGCTGTCTGGCGACCAGAAAAGCCATTTGATTTTTGAGCACTGGATCAGAAGTAGCGTTGATGTCACTCTTGATAAGCTCCGTGTCGTTTAGTCGAATGGCAAGTACGATTGCTTTTGTGAGCTCCTTGTAGCGGACATAGATCTCGTGTGCTGTCCGGAGGAACTGCTGATCTTCAGGATAGGTGAGGAGGTTGACCATGCTGACCATATACAGACAGACTCTCGAGTAAGTGTTCTCGTCGAGAAAGCGGGGGATCTCCTCAATGATTTCCAGCTCACTGAGGAGGTCAACAGCATCGGCTTCAGCATTATGACTCAGGAAGTAGGGGACAAGCGACAATGTGAGATCGATCAGGTCCTGTACATCTTTCTCTGCATTCAACCTGTTTTGGTACTCTTGGCCAATCTCCAGAGCCAGATGCCTAATATATTCGTGACCCCAGGAGCCGAGATCTTCTGCCTTGGTGAGAAGGCGATATTTCAGCGTCTCGAGCTTCTCCTCGTCCCCGTACGTCATACCGAGAACAGACAGCATATCCGCCAGCGAGTCCTAAATCAAAAACTATTGTATCAAAATAAAATTCAACCCAGACCAGAATTCGGAGATTAACCAACCTTGACAGCGCCTGCCGACCACTTCTCGTAGACCTCTGTCAGCTCATCGTAGTGCGGTCTGAGAAATTTGAGGGGCTTCGGGACAGCGGTCATAGAAGAAGTCGAAGTCTTTATGAAATTCTTGATCGCATCTAAGGCAGGAGCGTAGAGCGACGTATCCGGTTCCTGATGAAGACGAAAAATATGGGTTAACGTCATCGGCCAATAAATTGAGATTTCAGCTCGATTTTATACCTTTAATCTCTCGACGAGCATCTCAAGTTCGCTCTTCAGCTGCTGATCTTCTTCGCTGAGTTCCTCTACGATAACCCGAGCGTTAACCCTTCTGTTGTAGCAAAAACGCCGTTTGGGACGGCGGCCTCGCGGTTGTATGGGCGGATTATGACATACCTTCCTTCGACTCCTCCTCCTTCTTTTTCCCATTCGCTTGTGTCTTCTCGTCATCCTGTGTCTTCTTCGCTCCAGGCAGATCTTTCACATCATCAACCTTGCCCTTGCCCTTGTCGGCGGGAGCTGACCTCTCGCCTTCTTTCGCCATCTCTGACGGGTACCTGGCGAGTTGGTCTCGGTTTGGGGAGGGAGGTAAAAAGGTAGGATGGAAAGGTTCGTACAAGCTGCTTATAAACTCGGATACAGCAGCAGACAGCGTATTAATGAAATCTCTGCACACTGGTGGATGGAGCAGAGAGCAAATCCGGAGCTTGTTGATGGAAAGCAAGAGAGCTCACGCTCATCGCCGCTTGGGCGTTGCGCTACGGTGGAGCTTCCTCCCGCTTATGTAAGTCTACTTCACCGCCGAGATATGCATTCGCTTTCCAGGAACGATATCAAATTATGGCAAACAGGTTTATGTGGGTGTTTTCATGGAATTGCTAAGCTTGAATATGCCAATGTCCATGGCCTAGAGAAAAGGAGTATGTGTATGCACACATGTCGAGGTGCCATACACAACCGCTTAGTAGTGGAAACATGATGTCAATGCTGGATTCTAATCGAGAGATTTCGAACTTAATATGAAATGAACACTGGGTATGAGTAGACTACACGATTCCAGCTATCCAAATGAATTTTGTCGGTATAAAGTCGATCATAGGGTGATTAAACACGGTTCATATGATATGCTCTATTCTCCGTCCTCTCGCTCATGCAGGCAGAACAATCTCGTATAAGTCGAGCCATCTGTTAAGTCACTGTCTTGACAGCCGCCATAACGGATAGCGAACTTCTTCGCGTATTCCGCGGTGTCTTGCGAGTGCATTAGGTCTGACATTTCCTCACCGCGGTATGACAACAGGGGCAAACTGCTCAGCTCCGGCAAAGAGAGCGAGAAGCGCTCAAGAAGCGGCATTAACGTTGATGCCTGGTCCAGAGGCTTTTCCGAGGACAATTGGTTAATGGATGACCCAACAGCCATAGATGAGTCTGCTTGACCGTCGTGTAGAAATTCTTCCGGTGGTTGAGACAGCTCGCTATGAACTGTTGCAAGAGTAAAAGTGCCTCGGTCGGGGAACGTTGGGTAAAGCAGGTAATAACCCCGAGCTCGAATCAGCTCGAGCAAATACTCCATTACAGCAGGATATCGTTTTGAGATAGATTTCTCGTCCGTAGACTTCTCAGACGTGGGCCGGTGTAGAGCGAGGCGGTCGGTGAGGAAAGAATGTAGGTCAGCCCATCCATCGCCGAAATACAAGGCCGCATGACTGTTTGGAGCCTGCCATAAAAAGACAGGTAGCGGCTCGCCACCTAGCTCCTGTGATTTCTGAATTTGTTGCTCAACTTTCGGTGGCATGAGAGGCTCGTTATCTGTAGGTCGTGATGAGGGAAGCTCGAGCGAAATTCCCAGTAATTTGGACCCGGTGCGCTTGGTTTGAGCCGAATGCTTATATTTCAACGCAGTATACTTCAAAAAATGGTAAAAAGAAGGCGCCAGCTCAACCTCTGGGGCCAATAAGAGCACATGCGTTACGTTAGCGTTTCTAGGATAGAAAGCTTCCACTGTTCTTAAGGAAGCTTCGACTGGAGTCAAGTAATCCGGCTGTATACGGCGGCGAAGAGTGACTGTGCTTGAGGTTTGAGGAGGCCACTTCAACTTTTGCAGGAAGTAGAGGAGCTGTGGATCGACGCGAGGAGGCAGCTCAATAGTCAGGCTTGGAGTCGACCCCAGGTAATCTGCCGCTTCCAATGATCGAATTAAGCGGATCAAGGAACCAGATGATTCGGAAGGTGCCTGTATGAGGATCTCAACGTGAACGTCATTCCATACTTTGGAGCAAGATGTCAGTCACACACTCGCACGTCGAAGAAAATGCCACGCAGTGGTAAGATCACCTTTGAGAGCATCGCTATCCAACATCGACATCCACATGATATTCCTTGCAGCAGTCGGTAGTGCGATGTGCGTTAGTTCAGACTTGCTAATCTTTCTTCGAACGCCTTCTGTGAAAAAGCGATCCTCGCAAGAGTCCCCTTGGGTAATGAGAACCTGCGCGCGGGTATAAACATGGACGTAGTCTAAACCAGTCGTCACAGCTCTCTCCATGCGAGTCTCAGTAGACCATTGAGCATAGTCCGGTCGACTATCTGTAATTGAAAGAATGTCAGCACCCCGGGTTGATGAATCGGCTCCAGAATAAACACACCATGCCAGACAATCGGACAGTCGACTTCCTTTATGCCATTAACACGCTGTATGCCTTCGATGGACACATCATCTCTTCCCATCAGCACAAAATGGACTTCATTTATCTTCTTATCGGCCATTCGGCAAGCCAGAGGCAGAAGATCGGAAACACTCCGCAGGTTTGAGCCAGCAAACACAACGGCACGACTAATGGAGCTGCCATGGCGACTGGGCGGCTTCCAGAAACGTTGCAAGGTTCTCGCTAAAGCATTTAATCTGATTTCGCCTTCGTAATAAAAATCCTCCTTAATATTTGTCTGAGAATCTGGACGGGGAGGGTGCCCTTTTGCAGGAGTAACCGGAGAAGGTATTGCAGGCCCCAATGACTTTCCACTGCCCTGCCGTGCTTGCGCGAACTCTGGGTTGAATCGTTCGACTGCGGGGGGTACATCCGTAGGCATATTCTTAAAAAACAAGTATACTAAGTAGAGGATGATAATTCCTATTATGAGCCGGCGTGGTCGAGGCGCTCTCCATTGCTTTGCTCGCGAGAGCGGCTTTCTGCCATTGCGAGGTCGATGGTCGTCATCCTTCTTTCCGAGCTCTTCATCTGCCAAATACGGCCGTTTCAATGGTAGCATACTGTGCACATATGAGAGATAGCCCCAAAGGAGCTTCAGAACCCGAGGAGTGCATTGGAGGGGGAAGAATGGTCGTGTTGTTGTCGTGATAAGGACACAATTGATAGCTGCTTGGGGCGTTGGAGATTCCGCTGTTGGTTGGAGCGGAGTCTCCACCGCGCGATCTCCGCAAGCCATACTAAAGTGTCTTCAATCACCGCCCATAACCATAACTGCTGATATTGGCCACAGTCATCAGCTTTTACCATTCGAAGACCTTATGTCTGTACGATATACTCGGATTTGCTATCTTGGCGAATTATTTGGTTCCATCTCCAGAAGCAGGGCCATGTTGTCGTTTGTAAGCCGAAGCCATTAAGTGCAACACGCTCGGTGCCTTCAGCCGATATCAGCGCAGTCATTTCGTACATCATGGATCCCACAATGGATGTGGATGCCACTGGATCGCGAGGCACTAAGCGTCCCGCTGAAGACACAGAAGCAACCGCGAAGCCTAAAAGAATCAGAGTCAGTTCACTCAAGCTACCCAGCAGACTCTTGAATCGTTCGACTGATCGAGAATGAAAGCCTCTTGATCCCGATGTGGTGAACAAAATCGCTGCTGGGGAGATCATTGTAGCCCCTATGCATGCCTTGAAAGAGCTTATAGAGAACGCAGTCGACGCTGGGTCTACGTCTATTGAGGTCTTAGTCAAAGATGGTGGCCTCAAACTACTTCAAATCACCGACAACGGGCATGGCATTGACGTGAGCGTCCCTTAAGACATCCAGATCATCTAGGGGTTACTAATGTTGGCGCGCAGCGGGATGACCTCCCCATTCTGTGCGAGAGATTTACGACCTCGAAACTGAAGCAATTCGAAGATCTCTCTTCCATCGGAACTTATGGTTTCCGAGGCGAAGCACTGGCTAGTATCAGCCATATCGCTCATCTCACAGTAACCACCAAAACGGCTGGTTCAAGCTGTGCATGGAGAGCTCATTTTAGTGATGGGAAACTCATCCCTCCTAAACCTGGACAGAGTGCCGCCCCGAAAGCCACAGCGGGGCGTGGTGGTACACAGATAACGGTGAGTCGAATTAACTCCAATGACCAAGAACATCCCTGATTGGAGCAGGTTGAGGATCTATTCTATAATGTTCCTACAAGACGCCGAGCCTTCCGATCTGCGAGCGAAGAATACGCCAAAATCCTCGATGTTGTCGGTCGATACGCCGTTCACTGCTCTGGGATAGCATTCTCATGTCGAAAACACGGCGAATCTGGTGCTGGCATCTCGACACCTGCGGCAGCAAATACTGTCGATCGAATCCGCCAGATCCATGGTAGCGCCGTTGCCAATGAACTTGTTGAATTCCAAGTTGAGGATTCAAAGCTCGGTTTTCGCTCGTCGGGCTTGGTCACGAACGCGAACTACCATGTCAAGCGGACAACCATCCTCCTTTTCATCAACCACCGCTCTGTCGAGTCTACTGCGATAAAACGCGCAGTAGAGCAAACTTATTCGAGCTTTCTGCCCAAGGGCGGACACCCCTTTGTGTATATTGACCTGGAAATCGAGCCACAGCGCGTTGACGTCAACGTGCACCCGACCAAACGCGAGGTAAACTTCCTCAATGAGGACGAGATTATCGAATGTATCTGCGATGAGATAAGATCCAAGCTGGCCCAGGTGGATTCCAGCCGGACCTTTCTCACGCAAACACTTCTTCCTGGGGTTCCTACAATCGAGCCGTTGAATCGCAACAATCCAGCCGCTGGCCCGTCAAGTGAAGGCGACGGCCAAGTTCCTAGAACCCCTGCTCCAACGAAGAAGCCATATGAGCATAGCCTCGTGCGTACGGATTCCAGAGTCCGCAAAATCACATCAATGCTACCTCCTGCGATACAACAAACGCCCTCCGGTGCTGAGGCGGAGCCCGACCACTCTAATGTAGTCGAAGAGGGATTGCAGTACGAGACTACAGACCGTGAACCCCTTCGAATTGCCCTGACGTCAGTCAAGAATCTCCGCGCCGCCGTCCGGTCTACTATGCACAACAATCTAACAGAGATGATCGCAACACATACATACGTGGGGTTGGTCGACGAACGACGGCGCATCGCCGCTATACAGTCAGGAGTGAAGCTCTACCTAGTTGATTACGGCATGATATGCAGTGAGTTCTTCTACCAGTTAGGTCTCACAGATTTCGGCAATTTCGGCATCATCAAACTCGAACCAGCGCCGAAATTGGTGGACCTGCTTCGAATTGGAGCAGACGCGGAGCGAGAAGCACATCTCGCTGCCGCCGGCCCCGGCTCGAGCCAACAGACCACACAGCCTGAGCAAACAAGCACGGCAGAGGAAAGTGAGATCTTTGCCAATGCACCGGACATAGTCGCAAGAACACTCATCGACAAACGAGAGATGTTGAACGAGTACTTCTCTCTTCAGATCTCCGCAGAGGGCGACCTTCTCACGATTCCCCTCTTACTCAAAGGCTACCTCCCATCATTGGGTAAATTACCACGTTTCCTGCTAAGACTTGGCCCGTACGTCGACTGGACCAACGAAGAAGAATGCTTCCGCACGTTCCTGAGGGAGCTTGCGGCTTTCTACACGCCGGAACAACTACCTCCTCCCCCTCCTGGCGGGTCAAATGCTGCTTCACACGACAAGGAAAATCCAGAGTCCTCAGAAGAGCAGCAGGAAGATGCAGCTTTGAGGCGCCGTCGATTGCAGATAGCTCGGATGCTGGAGCATGTTGTTTTCCCAGCGCTCCGGGCTCGTCTGGTTGCTACCACACGGCTTCTCCGCGGTGTGGTGGAAGTGGCGGATCTTAAAGGTCTATACCGTGTGTTTGAGAGGTGTTAACCTAGACCTGGAGAACGACATATATCTAACGCCTTCTCAAGAGCTTATGGAGCCCATCTTGGTCAGATTCAGACGCAATCTTCCTGGTGTTACCCTCTGCAGCCAAGATCTCATTATTGGAACATGATCCGATTGGGTCAAAAAAGCTTGAGTTTGTGCATCGACGAGGCAACTAGATAAAGATACAAGTGAAGGGAAAATAACGTAAAGAAGATTAGATGATCAACGCCCAAGGCGCAAAGCTTGGTATGTAGAACAAACAGTCTTGAAGACAAGGCAGTCATGCAAGAATCCGGTGTGCCTGCTAAATAGAGGCAAGAAAAGAAGAACAATGACACATGTATCGTGCATCGACAGGAAACTCATGGCTTCGTCACTTCAAACCCCAAGAACGCCAGAACATTAAAGAAATCCGTCGCTTATCTCACCATATTCCCATTCAGCTCATACAGTCCGTTTAAATTCGTCATCAAAGCGTAAATCTTCGTCACTATCAGAACAGGTCAAAATTCTGGTAAGGAAAATGCCTAGAAGCAGACCCTGACGGAGATGGACAACTGTTCGCGCAGGTCAAGAGGATGCCACACTTGCGGGTCGGCATCAGGTGTATGTCGTGTTGCAATTATCTCGAGTATGGCTTGTTCATCAATGCAATTTCCCTGGCTATTGAGGCCCATTCGAGTTCTCTTTTGATGGGCTTATTGCATCTCTGCAGTAGCTGCTCTTCCCACTTAAGAAGTTCATACCTGAGGAATTCTGTTAGCCAGTGATGCGATCATACATGAAATGGACCGCGGGATTGCTTCTGCTGATTGACTCGAGCTGTAGGGAGTGCTTACACGAAACGCAGATGAGGCTGAATGATGACATTGAGTCTTCGGGCACGAACGAAGCAGCTAAAGAGGTAAAAGTCAACAAGGGTTGGTCCTTTGTAACAATTCATTTTTCACAACCAGGGTAGAGCGTGGCTTACTATGCTCTCGGGAAAGATAGGTTGAGAGAAGCCATCACTTCGGCAATACAGATTGTGGCTGATCGAGAGACTCCAACTCGGCAATGGACCAACGTGGCTGCTCCATCCTGCTTCCCTTTCCCTGGAAGAATTGACTGGTGAGCCTTATCACAAACATTCAAGGGAACCGATCAGAACTCACTGATGAATTCCAAGCATCGGTCGAATTCCTGAGTCAATGGGTCTATCCCATTGTCTTGAACCTGAGTTATATGCATCACGTTCTCTGGGCCCATCCGAGCAATGTCGAAATCTCTCCATGAGACTGACTCTCCAATGCTCAGAATGCGCCGAATTCCAAGAGCCCAGAGCATTTCAGGATTGTTGGCGTGGCCCAAATTGCCAAGATACATATATGGGAGAATTCGACTCGGAAGTGATCCATCACAGTACCGGAACCATGGCGGATCTGGAACGCTGGAGAGACTCTCCGAGTGCGTCGCAGGACTCTCATGCAAAAGTCTTGTCTGAATGCTGCTCAGAAAAGTGACATCCGACGGGTATGCGAAGAAATTACGCTTCCTGTCGCAGTGAAGTCGCAGCCATGCCTCATGAGCCGGTATACCTTCAGCGAACATCAAGTAAGCGATGACCAATAGTGAAGCTTCAGTATAGCCGTCTGGACAGTGGATAAGAATCCTGCGAGGCTTCCGTCGAAGAGATGTCATGACAATATCTCCATCAACATCTGTTGGGGATTCCGGCTCTTCTGGGTTCGCTAGATAATAGATCCATCGTATAGTGCTTACAAGGTCGTCTATCTCTCTTGTTTCAGCGGATGGGACGACAAGCGACCCGGAAGACGGGAACTCTAGCCGCAGAGGACTGTCGTGGTCATCCAGCTGCCTATTGAGTTTAGCCAGATATCGAGGGCCAGGGATGCTGGCAAGATCACTTGTCTCAATCAAAAGGTCAAAATCTTCGGCATGCGCGGAGTCGTCTGATCCGGATCGCAATATGTAATCAGGCGTCGGCCCTTGCCAGACATTCTTAGAAATCTCAGAAGCTTTGGCCATCTCGCACATTTCCAGCCGCTCCCAGTGAACTGGGGATGTGTTAGACCTATCCCTCCGAAGAAAAACTCAAGAAGGGCTTACAGAAATCGACTACCTGGCCGGTGAGCTGGCCTTGAGAGTTGATAGCAACGAAGCGCGGGCAACGGCGTTCAATCTCAGAAAATTCACCTATACGTTCGTTAGTTGCTTTTTTCCGGTAGATCTCAGTTACCAAGCCGAGAAGGGACTGACTGGAGAGGATGAACGTATGGTAGGATGGGAGGAATCCATCTGGGTCATTCTTATTTCTCCAACGGTACTGCGCGGTGGCAATTTTCTCAGCAACTTCTAGGAGTTGCTTTCTATTGACACCGTCTTGGCCGTAAACAACAATGTCTGATAGAGTAGCCAGCTTTGCGGTTTGTATCTGAAAATTGCGAACAGAGAATCCCTCCTTCGGATCACTTGGAACGAAATCCCAGCCGGACGGTGCAAGAATCTCACTGGGAGACACTGCACCTTTGAGCCTGGATGTGCTAAGATCACCACCGACTTTGACGATCGTGATGCCTCTCCAACATTGGGGAGTCCGGCGAAGAGAACGTCTCCGGTTTGTGAAAAAGCCCAGTTGTAAATGATTTTCCGGGTGAAGTCCATGGAGCCACGGAAATACCTGGCTGGGGTCTGGCAAAGGTTGAGAAGCCCAATAATCCAAGGCAGCGGCTAAGGTTACAATGTCGATCGAGTATATCGGCGGTGAATTGGTCACACGCGGGAACGTGTCGGGAGGATAGAGAAGCGACGTGACCTTCTTATCGTCTTTCGCCGATTGTACAGCAGTCTGCGAAGCTGCTGTCGAAGTTCCCGACGGACACACAGGTAAATGTTTGTTTGGCACCGGCGACGGGGTTCTGGTGAGATTCAGGGATGAGGAGATTCCCGCTGGCGGAGGGGTGTCATGTCGCAGCGTTTGCTGCTGTACCAATACCGTAGCCATATTCAATGACAGCTGTGCAGTTTGGGTGTATATACAAGTCCAAAGTATGTTTCAATCGGTGGAATTGATACAAAGACACACGGTCGCTGGGCGATTAAGAGTACATCTGCTGCACAACATTCGCGACCAAATTTCCAACTTATGTGGATGGTAAGGAATGGATGAATGATGCCTGTGTGAGAGAGACTTGTTAGCAGATCATCTGACGTAAAGACGATACAATTGAATTGAGTCGACATAAACGCAAGGTGACTTGCGTCCTGCGCTGCTCGGGAAGGGGTGGAAACAAACGAAGAGAAGCGACCTAAAGCATACCCGGTTCTCAAATACTACACTCTGGAGGGCAACTTTGATGGTATCAAAGACAATAACAATAGCCAGGAAGGAATACTGATAATTGAATCCAAAGTATTGTCGAGTCGCGTGGATACGATGGCGTGGTGGTGAGAAGGGTTCCCCAGTAGTTACTGTATCCCCACTCAGTAGATAGCAATGCGACGGACCCGCTGATAAGGGAGAAGCGGGAACTGGGTGTGACGTCCTTGGCGGGTGCAATGGTAACAATAAATTATATGAAAAGCCACCGATGAAGATGTTGAACAGTTGTAGGATGAGCTGGCAGATAGAAGATGAGGTAAATCTAGCGCTGTCTATTGCGTTTTCAATGATGAAAATAGATTAAACGATAGCCCGAGAGTCATTGCCTGGTGTCTTGGTTTTGTACGCCCAAAGTACGGGGGTGGGGAGGGGTAGTATCCGTGATCTAGTGTACAGTAGTCTCGCACTAGCAGTTCCCGTGTTAGAGCGAAGTGTGGATTAACTGCGGATGGCTCGTGCTTCCACAGTGGGTTGGGTGTTGCTCTCCCCTCCAACGTCAATTACCAGTCTATTATTCGATCGTTGCCCTTCCGGAGTTAAGACTGCATGAGACTGCACTACTGGTGGCTCTTAGGATTAAATCCTGCTTTCTGGTAACTCTGAGCTCAATATATGGTCAAAAACTCACTTCTTTGGAGGAGGAGCATCTTTGATCAAACCCCGTATCACCAAGTATCTATGGGAACCATATCCTACATTGGGCGACTTTCTCGTCTCCCCATAAGGCTGACTTGCCGCTTGCAGCCAGAAACGACATCCATCTTGTTTACACAAGCGCCGATGCTCTCTATTATAGATGCTTTGAAATAACATTCTATGCCATCAGTCTGTGACTTCCCAGACTGAATCGAATGGATGGCGTCCAGCCCCGGTCTCTCTGTGCCCCCCACCACTTCCAAACTCTCATAGCATCCTTGACGCCAACAGTTCTTGGGTAACATCCAATAGGGGCATCAGGAGCGCTTTCTCCCCCCCGGATGCACTAAGTGTGGTCCAACCAACATCAGTGCAACCTGCCAGAGGGAGGTTTGGAACCTAATTGTCGACCCTCCTGCATGGCCACCAGAAACTCTGTTGTCGGATCCCGGCTTTTTAATTGGAGTCGAGGCGAATCCCGTATTATCTTCCCATTATTATGCATCGTGTATCTTCAGTCACTCGTGGATGATCGCAAGTCGGACGCCATGGTTCTAGAGTGTGGATGGCCACAGCCTGAGGAACGTCCATTGCGACGGAAACTATGACGACGAAATCTCGCGTTCTCTGTCCTCTCGGACATAGTTACCAGGATTGATAGGTGCTGCCAGAAAGTTTCACAACGATAAGGTATTGTCCGGGATTATTCCCTGCTGGACTGCCGTTGTGCGATAGTGCAATCGCACCTGCGTCCGAGGTTCTCGAGGGCCGTCTGCCGGTTACCATGGTTTCCTTCCCCTGCTTACTTTCTTCTAACGGTCTGATTGAAGCTTCAGATTTGGAACCTGCAGGTCGCTTGCGCACTATGTACGTTCTGTAGCCTGCAAGCTTCGGAAACAAGAGCGTCAGTGGCACGCGATCTTGTTCTAAACGCCTGAGCTGAGTGTTTGTTGTTCAACAATCCCATTTACAACTCAAGAACTCTGTGTTTACCCCACTCGGAAACTTCGATCCTGGTCTAGCTTACATATGCTACGTGGATGGATGGACAACACACAACATCAGGACAGCCTTTTGGCACCACAGTCCATCGTCTTTTTATAATCTAGACTTCTCAACTATGGCTGCCGGGTTTCGTCTGACGAGCGAGGAGTTGAACACAGAGCATTATGCTTGTCTGGCGCGTGCAACTCTACGTTGTTTCCACTGGCTAGCTTGGCCTCCTCGGGTAGAAGGTTATGATGCTGCCTTTGGTCCCAACTTAACACCTCTAGACGTTTCGCAACCCTACCATGTTAATGTTACCGGGGTACAATTCTCGCGATGGCTATACCATACCCACTGAAAAACAAGCGACATGCGGATAAGCCAGATGACCAGCACCGGCAAGTTTGGATTGAAAGTGCAGTAGTGCTCTGCTGCGATCTGCTGGTTATATGACGAGCTAGCGCGCGGAACGCGATTCCCGTTTGTAGCTTGAAGAGCTGGTATAAAACATCAAATGGACAACTAGCCTTGTCCACGCGCAATTCACCACGCAACTATTTCCCAATGCCGCGAACACTTGGCCCCAATTATATTCCGGCGCTGTCTTTCAGTTCCTGCGCGAGCCTCAACAGATAGAAGCGAGATATGTCAGATGGGAGACCGTCGAAAGACCTCACCATCTTCTGAATGTCAGTTCTGGCTTTCTCATAGGCCTGCAAGTCACGGTTGCCGTAGACGTCTCGACCAGCAGCATATCCTTTGGGCAGGCTGCGGAAGAATACATTGACTGCAACACTAACCCCGCCAGTTGGAGAAGCAGTATGCAGCCACATCGGTGGGATGAATAAAATATCGCCACTGTTCAGCACAGCTTCTTGCGGCGACGTGTGTGGAATTGAGACGACAGAGCCGTCTTTGATATTCTGGAAAATATCGGTGGTAGAGCTAGACGCTCCTGGTGGCACTTGCAAGTATTGCACGTCAGTGGGAGGGAAGAGTACCAATCTCCTCTCCCCTCGGATTTGGCATAAGACATTCGCCATCACCTGCGCATAGCGATCAGCCACTCTGAGCTTCCATCCCTCTTGTTTGGTAGTTGGACTTACATCGTAATGGAGCCACATAGTAACCGGCCCGGAAATTCTTAACGGAGAGCTGTGGGCATTTTCTGTCACGAATGAGAGTGCCTCAGGGAGTTTAAAGTCATCCTTCAGACCAGGGAAATCCGCGGCAAGGTTGGCAGGAAGCTTGGATGGTTGTTCAGCGGAAATGCTTCGGAGATACTGGCGAGCACCCGCATGAACCTCGTCCAAGAAGTCCCCGAAAGTCTTGGTTACATAGGAGAAATTCTTCGCCTGGAAATTCATGTTTTCCGACCGACTCTCATGAACCACGACCTATTTACGAATCCTTAGATGCGGGTCCCGAATTGTCTCGACTACGGCTTACCTTGCGATCACTTCCCACAGCATCTGTCAAATATTCCTTCGTCCAGAGTTCGACGCAAGGTCCAATGTCTGACCCCTCAATAATCACCGGCTTGCCATTAGCCAAGATCTGCTGGAATTGCTCGGAGGTGTCGACTCGTATACGGCGAATCGATGAGAGTTTCGAAGTAGTGCTGCAGCCTGCAATTTGTGGAACATTGGGAGATGCGACAGGTCTCGGAGTATGCGTAGCTTCAGGAACAAGAGTCCACTCGTTCTGGGCTGTAGAGCCGGCCGGCCTCAGAACCCAGCTCCCTTCCGTCCAGAATGTGCCAAACGAGAAGCAAACTGCGCCACCTCCCAGTATCAAAACCTGGTCTGGATCAATCGCACAGGCCACATGACCGACAAGCAACGGTCTAGGACCCTGCAATTTAGCCCCGAGTCCTATCGCAGACAGAATCCGGTGGCCCCAGGACGACTCGTTTTCGACGCATTTGAGGAGCTCTCCTACATCAAGCAACATGATTTCACATTCATATGGGACAATCTGTCGAGGAACAATTCCACCAGCTATAACCATCCCCCAAGAAGTCCGTGTGACTGTGGATCCAAATCGGTGAATGTACTGACCCAGAGGTGTTTGTTGCAGGTGCTCGGTATGATCGGTCAACTCCAGAAATATAGTACCGTCACTGCGCTGGCATATCTTCCATATCCAAAAGTCTTCAATGATGATTCCGTCGGAGCCAATGCCTCCGAACAGGACGCCTGTGGTATGGTTGACGCTCTCTAGACAGGCCCCAAATCGAGCAGGAGGTCTTGCGCCTTGTATCTCAACTTCCTGCCATCCGTTGCTGCTTGTTTGCCATAATAACCAAGTGTCAAAGATCGATCCGTCGCTAGATCTCCCGCCGTACACAAGGACCAAGTCCGAACCTGTCTCAAGGGTAATCTTGACCGCGCAGTGTCTGAAGCGAGGAGCTGGGAGACTCTGAATGGACTGCCACAGCTTTCCCTGTCGCAACCAGCAATCTTGAAATGCGTTCGCAGGTGACGCTCTCCCACCGACGAGCAAGCAGTCACCACCGCTCAGGCTAGTCACCGTGTGACACATCCGCGCAGAGACCTCTCGTGGAGGGAATGGAAGCTGCGGGGTAGTCATACCCTTGCGCTTACTGTAGAGATCTGTCGACACATCGCGAGTCTGGCGGCCTAAACCCGAATGGTGACCCATGGAATTTTCACTGTCCGGGATGAGGGCCCCGAACCTCCTCTGCCCGCCTCTCGGGTCGTTACGCGCAAGCAGCACATATTGTGAGGATACATCGGGCTCCTTAGTAAATGCCGGCGTCTTCTGTGACTCCTGAACCAAGGCATGTGGTTTCGTAGAAGCGACGAGCAAGAAGTAATGCGAGGCAAAGAGTGCAAACTCTTCCCACTCATCGAACGGTTCGACTGTATCAAGCCATGCTCGTAGAGAACTTCCGACAAATTCCTTATCTGACCAGAGATCCCAGAGACTTCTAGCCTGCGCATGTGCCCAGCCGGCATTTCTAAATCGCTGTTCTTGCTCACTCAGTGAAGGATATTCGTGGATTGAGTACAAGGGCGCTCCGAGTTTGTTGAAGTGCTTCATCATTGTTGAAGCAAAAGGATGATTGGGTCCGTCAGGGAAGAACTGTTCCAATATACAGAACTGAGAATCTGAATACCCTGTTAGCTTGACGACACTGATATGGTATATTGACGGTATTAACCATTGTTGAGCTTTGAGGCCCAGTCCAACACAGCATTGGCAGACTTGACATCCATGTAGGTCAGAGAGACCTCTGCCAGGAACAAAATAGAGCATTCAGACGGAAGGACCTCTGTCTTCAGCACATCATCTAGCTTCTTGAGGTTCTTCAGATCACAACCAATCGCCAAGTATTGCTCGCTGCGGATCTGGATTGGACTTTCATCCGAGAGAAATTCTACGTTCTCAAGAAGCTGGGTAATCTCGTCTGTCCTGCAAATGGCCGTCTTCTTATTGACCATCAGCTTCTCATAGTCGATATCAACGAACCTCGTGGTGCTACACAAGGATTTATCGGTACTCAGGAGTATGAACGGTAATGGATCACTACGATAGCCCAACTTAGCATACGACTCATGCGGCCATTTCTCCTTCGTCCGATCGGCACAGCGGTAGTTCTCTACGACTTACAATCCACATCCAAGATTCAGTACGAATTTGGGTTTATCAGACGGCTGCCTCATGAACCGCCGAACCGACTCCGCCATAGCATACATGCGAAGCCAGTATCCACGATTGATCAAAGGCGACCGTCTCGGGGGTTTCTTCACGAAATATCTGAAGAAATGGGGCTTGGGGTAGTATAGTAATTCGACGCTCCGCTTGGACACAATGCTGCTATTATTAGTCTACGTAGAAGAAGTCAGTGGTATGTGCGCGGAGTCGTCTTTAGAACGACTTACTCCCATCACTAGATCGGCGTCTCGTTCGGCCTTGGTGTTGACTCCAGCCGTAGCTGGTTTCTTTGCAGCCCTCATTGTGGATTCAGCGGCCAACAAAGGACAAAAGAAGACAGACAGTCACAATCAGTAAACTGTTGGAATCACTGTTCAGTCCATGGAGGGGGCCCTCGAGGACTAAAAAATTTACCAGATTGCGGAGCAAGATGTGGCCCAAGCGCCCAATGCTCGCTTAGCGCGTTTCGCCCAACTGTACAGCGAACCGCGGCAATGAAAGCAGTTCAGGCGATCCCCCGCGATCCTCCGCGAATGAGAGCTAGTTTCCTGCCAAGTTCCAAAGACACCGCTCTGGTCTGAAATGACGACAGTGTCCACGGCGTTTCGAAGGAAGTCTGTTTTTACGTCTGTGTATGAGATCAATCGTGCCAGTATCTCCTGAGAGACCCGAAATGCAAATCCGGAGCTGTTTGTGACGAACCCGATCTGCTATGAGACCCCGTTGATCTGCTGTTCTGTTTGCCCCTCGTCCATCCTCATATACGACTTCGGAGCGTGATTCAGCGGGGTAGCCTGTCTGTCTGTTCTACTGTCGCCGGTGACTATCAGACTATACAAGACGGATATTGGATCGAGCAAAGGACATATCAGGCGAGGTGGTAGCCTACCGGAGTCAGGATGGCAATGAACTTTGTGACCTTCAACCAAGACTACAGCTATCTGGCTGTTGGTAAGCGCCCCTTTGGAACTCTTCAAGCGCATGCGCACGCTCTAAGGCTCTGTATTCCCTCCATCAGCGACCTCGAAGGGTTTTCGCATATTCACGACGGACCCTTTCGCGAAGAGTTATGAGACGAAAGAGGGAAATATTGCCATCATCGAGATGCTGTTCTCGACATCTCTTGTTGCGCTCATCCTCTCACCGCGTCGTCTTCAAATCACTAATACTAAGGTTCGTAGTTCATCACTGGACAACTGTACATTCTTGAACTCTTTTTTCCCGATAGACACGAGGATCAGAGTCATGCTGTTGAGTGCGCTTTACTTTGCGGCATATGTTGACGCTTTTTGCTTGGCTATTTGCCTCATATAGCGCCAATCTACGATATGCGAATTAACCTTCCCCACGACCGTGCTGGCGGTCAAATTGAATCGGAAACGTCTCGTGATTGTCCTTGAAGATCAGATCTATCTTTACGACATTCAGACGATGAAACTGCTCTACACCATCCAGACGTCGCCCAACCCCAACGGTAAGCGATGTAATCCACTCTTGCCTTTAGTCGATCGTTTTCTAATGCCAGACAGCGATCTGCGCGCTATCACCGTCCTCTGACAATTGTTACCTCGCATACCCTCTTCCACAAAAGGCGCCGCCTTCCTCGTTCAATCCGCCGTCTCATACTCCTCCGGGAAATACTCATGTATCGCCGACAAGCGGAGAGGTTCTGATATTCGATACCTTAAAGCTGGAGGCCATAAATGTCATTGAAGCTCACCGATCTCCGCTGGCTTGCATCACGCTCAACAATGATGGCACTCTGCTCGCCACCGCTTCTGACAAGGGAACCATAATCCGCGTCTTCTCCGTTCCTGACGGTCACAAGCTATACCAATTCCGACGCGGTTCTATGCCATCGAGGATCTTCAGCATGTCGTTCAATACCACATCGACCCTGCTCTGCGTCTCCTCTTCTACAGAGACAATACACCTTTTCAAGTTGAGCCATCCAACGTCATCTCCAGACGCCTCCCCTTCCTCTCCTGTGGGCCGTGACAGGTCGCTCAGTCAAAGCTCCTCTGGTTATTCTCCTGACCGCGGCGACCTGACAGGAGACGTGGGTTCATCAGATTTCCCCGCCCGGAAACATAATGGAACTCTGATGGGTATGATCAGACGGACCTCGCAAAATGTTGGCAGTACTGTCGCTGCCAAGGTGGGAGGTTACCTTCCGAAAGGAGTCAGCGAAATGTGGGAGCCGACCCGTGATTTTGCTTGGTTCAAATTGCCAAAGCCAAGCCAAACTTCTGGTGGCAGCGGGAACAATGGCCCTCTCCGCAGCGTGGTAGCTATGAGTAGCAACACACCCCAGGTCATGGTGGTTACCAGCGATGGTAACTTTTATGTCTTCAGCATCGATCTCTCGAAAGGCGGCGAAGGTACGCTGACAAAACAGTACTCGTGAGTTTACCTGTCCAAACATTCAGACTTCGAACTTGATACTGACTCATGCTACAGGGTGCTTGAGTCCAATGACCGGCTGGGATACTCTGTAACAGATTACTGAATCTTATTCATTTGATACCACTTTTCTAGCGGCACATCTCCATTTCTCTATCCATTGATTTTCAAGCGGCGGCTGTCACTCTGTGCTCTTCTTTCTCTTTCTCTTTTTGGCTTCAGATACCGAAAGCCTTGCGCCAATAAAGGAACAATCCTGGTTTATGACACACTTTTAGCCCTTAGATACTTACCGATGATTCCATGCACCTCACTACATTATAGTCCAATTCAGCTCAAATCGGGCTCTCTACTTGCAACAGTCGATATGACTACCGTAGGTAACTCATACACTCGCAAAATAACCTCTGCGAGGTAGTTTTCTCAATGTAGTTCAGTGTTATACATCCAACGATACCTATAAAGTCAACCATCTGAGTACCTTGTATAGAAGTCACATGACATAGGGCGGTGCCAGAACGAAAATTATTTCCGAAAGATGACTCGAGCAATTTTTGCAATAATTCAAATTCATATGCAGAGTTCATAAAATGAGCTCCTGATCAGTAGGTCAACATCATCTCAAGTGCTCACATATTGTTGAGGCAGTCAGCATCTGCCGTAGTGGCAGGACAATATGCCTTCCGACGATCCAACAGGGGATCACACTACAGATGGACATGTCAAGAAGCCTACAAACCACGCCAGGGAAACTAAACGTCGAGCAAAGTGCTCAAATCCCCTCCGAAGAGGCATACAGGACTTTGTAACAAGACATATACCCTCAGACGACCTTGCCATACAAGGTCTGTCACCAGAGAAGCTGGAATCAGCCCTTCCGAAACGTTTCACAGTGTATGAACCACTGCTGCTGCTGCCAGTGAACGCACTCAGCGATCCTCCAGCCTGGGGCTCGCTTTATGCAAGCCTAGATTGCCAAAAGCGAAGGCTGCTCTTTGAGTCGATTGCTACGGCATTCGGGCGGATGGGCGTTACTCATATTGCTATGAATGCGCCTATCGCGCCTACGAACACGCAGGGAGGAGAGAACAGGATGCGTAGCCCTGCAGGACTGATTCCTCTTCACGGAGACTTTGGCCTGGCGCCGTCTGGGGATGGTGAGAATGCGCAGCCGACGCGGGAGGACTTGCAGCGTGCGTTCTGGGCGCAAACTATGCAGAATCAGGGGATTGTGCAGATCTGGGCCCCCCTGTATACGATGTTTTCTCGAGGGAATATCACGGAGAAGGCCCGCATTCTGGGTCAAGGATCGGTGTTTGAAGGGCTTGATGAAGGTACCCTTGGAGAAGACATCGGCGATATCAGCGTGGTTGATATGTATGCGGGTATTGGGTATTTCGTCTTCTCATATCTGAAAAGAGGGGTGAAGAGGGTCTGGGGATGGGAGATCAACGGATGGTCGGTCGAGGGTTTGAGGAGAGGGTGTACAGAGAATGGATGGGGGTGCAAAGTGGTTCAAGTTGGGAATGATGGAACATCGAGTGAACCAATCCCGGATCTGGTTGACAGTCTTCAAGATTCAGACAGGGTGATCTTGTTCCATGGGGACAACAAATTCGCCGCTCGCGTTATGAGCGAAATCAAAGGGCACATGGGGCGCCGAGGTGCATGGAATAGAATTCGACATGTCAACCTAGGTCTCCTTCCTTCATCCAGCGGTGCTTGGAGTGACGCTTGCGCAATGATCGATCTACAGATGGGAGGCTGGATACATGTGCATGAGAACGTGGATGTGCAACATATTGATGCGAAGAAGCAGGAAATCATCACAGAGATTGGCAGATTGAGAGCGTTAACCTTCCCAAGTGACGTTCAGCAGCCTATTGAATGCCGTCATATCGAGCATGTCAAGACATATGCACCAGGCATTATGCATTGCGTCTTCGACATCAAGTTGCCCCCGTCAGGAGACGCACCTCCTACGAGACTCGAGCTAAGCCGAATGTCGAAGCAGTCTCAATCCTGACGTCGGATGCTACGGCGAGAGAGTGGCTATTGCACCTCATGAGAATGAAACTGTCTCACCTGTGAGTTCCAAAATGAAGAGTATAGATTTCACCAGCTCATGTCGTGCAACCGACCTGCGGACTCTCTGATAACATGCACATATATACAACACGACAGATATCAAACTGTACATCTCTATGTCCGTCTGAGAAATTTCTGCGGGATATTCGCCTCGACAATCGCCATTCGTTCCAGTTGTTCAAGTCTATCCGCGGCATCTTCTTCCTCGTCATGTCTTCGGAAATGCTCGATATCTTCGGGATGGGTGAGATCTTCTAACTTGGCATCCTCCCCGTGAAATTTCTCGAAATGATGGATTTCATACTCGTATTCAATATCGCCATGGTGTCCAGGACCGAATCCGAGATCGGGTAACCGTTTGCCGGCTGAGATGAGACGCATCCAGTTGTCGCGAGTGATAACCCCTGAACTCCCTGTGTCGAAAAGGGCAAACACTTCGCGAAGCGCCTGTTGCTTGCGCTCCTCGTTCACCCCAGAATTTGACTCATCATCCATGCCATATGTCTTTCGGACTTCATCAGGGGTCCATGCGCCAGAGGAATCGTAGTCGTGGAGGGTGAAAAAAGAACCTGCGTCGAAGGAATCGATGTGGTGTTCCTCTGTCGAATAGATTGTCAATGGCGGTTCCCAATGGAATGACGACGATGTAGAGAGCTACCTTGCATATGGCGAGTCGCCCAGTCTGAGGAAGGGTTCTGCTCGCTCGCATGCGATCCATGAGCATTGGCAAAGCTGTTGCTTAAAGCCAGCAGTGCAGTAGCAAAGCCAATGGAGCGGACAAGCATTGTCGACAAAGCTGCTTGAATGACAATTCCAAACTTAAGGTGTACAAATCCCAGATACTTACAGATCAGAATGTATCCAGTATCAAAATGGTAAATAATGATAAAAGAGACGAGAAACATAACAATGGCTTGTCCACATCTCCTCCAGTACTTGGCTGTTTGCATTGTTTGCATCGTGGCCCTCGCCTTTTTTCCGGCTCGAGTAAGAAATCCGCATACATCGTGCCATCGCCGGGGTCCTGGACTCACCATCGACTATCTTGGCCTGCGCTCTTTTCAGACGCCATTGAGCCGGAGAGACACCTCCATTGACATTGACTCGACCACCGTATGCTTTATCCGAATGAGCTCCGCTTAGAAATGCCACGATAATGCAAAGTCTATGGTCCCGCGTTGCTCCGACGCAGTCGACCTGTCGATGCGTTCCCTGCCTCAGTACCAGCGCACCCGGAATAACATCCCGAGCAGCAACCGCAGCAAGCAAAAGACGCCTTCGCATAGGGAATTCGGTCACGGCGCTGTACACCAGTATCTTTGCGGCCGCAGCTTTGGCAGATGCTCGGGCGAAGGACAAGCGCCGACATGAGTGGGCCGAGAAGATCGCAGCCGTGAAGGAGGAGGTGAACGAATTGGTGGATGAAGAACATCGACTACTAGAGGCCATTCAGGCTCGGAGGTCGCGTACCCTGTCACACAGAGCCTTACAAAAACGATCATTTACGACCTGGAGATCGATACCAACGCCGAGAAGCGACCAATGGCTCCAAAGGAATTCTCCCCGTCGTTTGGTCCATGCAGCGCGAGGTGCTGATCTTGAGGAGGACGAGGAAATAGTCGAGTTGGAGGGTGGAAAACTTCAGGAAATTGTTGAGGACGAAGGAGATCTTGATGACGACAGAACAGAGCTGCAAGATGGTTTCTTCCCTGAAGATATGGAAGTTCCGAAGTGGCTGTCGGACAATACAATTCGACAGAAGGCCATCCGGAGACTTGCAGTGAAGCAACTAGCTATACGACTTTTGCTTCGCGAGTCAATCGCCCACAGTTACTCGGGTATTGCGATGGACCACAAGGCCGACTTTGAGATGCCCCAACTTAATTTCGCAGAGTTGTTGTCTGAACTGAACAAACTTCGACGCAGGATTCGCCTTCTGAAAGTCACTGAAGGTGCATACTATGACGATCTGGCACATGATCTCCGCGTACGGTCGATTACGGAGCTGCAAATGGAGCGTACAAGACTCGATGATGAAGCAGCTCGAGATGTCTCGTTGTTTCTCAGAAACAAAATGTCGCTACAGGAATTAAATCTGCGATTAGCGAACAATCTACTTCAATCCTTGGATCCTGACCGACCGTATTTCATGAAGCTGATGATATTAGCTTTCACCAGGTCCATGCAAAACGATCTTACGGACCTGGTGCTCAAGACGGTGTTGCCGCACAAGTTTCCATTGAACTCCTCTCTCATCATTTCAATTTTGACCTATTATAAGAAATCCAAAAACCTCAAAGCGTTTGATTCGTTCCTGAAAGTGCTTCGAGGTGAAGGCTACCCGGTGGATCTGGGCAAACTGGGTTTTTACAAAAAGATGGTCGTCAATGACGTGGAAATAACTGTTCCCCCTGTGGCCAGTGCTAATCCTGTCATTTATACGACGTTGATCACAGCAGCTTTGCGCTTCCATCAACCGGATCGAGCTGATGCCTGGCTTCAAGCCGCGAGGAAACACGGCTTCACAGACGATTTCTCGACCCTGTACGCCTATCTGAAGTATTATGCCAGAAGGGAAGACTGGCAAAACGGGTTGTATACACTCCGGAGATCGCTTGCCTTCCTAACTGGTTCAACGCTACACTCCGATCAGCACATCGAGAGACTGATTGTGCACATGGTGCAGCTTTGTGACTGGTGTGGAAAATGGGACCTAGGCGATGCCATGATCTCAGCCGCAATTGACAGTGGCTTTGATTGGAGTTCCGCGACGACAAATCAACTTGACATCCAATTTGCCCGAGATCCTCGCCTCCATTATTGGCAGAAGAGGGTCGACCAAACGACAATAGACAAACGAAGTAGGCCTGCATGGGAAAAGTCTTTTGCCTTTGCCAAGCTATTTAGGGAGCAATTAGATGACCTCGTTGTATCCGAGGAACAGAATCCCGCCGCCCACTGGCAGAGGATGGTTGCCCTGCATTCTCGGGAAGTGTTGTCAGCTATGTCTGGCCCTCTCCACAAACTCAAAGACGCAAAACCGACCGAGCCGGCTCCCGAGCCGATCCTCAATTCTGACAAATCCGACTTCGTTGAGCATGTCGGTTCCGACCCTATTGAAGAACACGAAATATCCGCTGAGAAGACGCCGCGGGAGGAAATCGACCTTCTGAAATCGGAGGTGCAGCAATTGAAGCAAATGATTTCGCAACTACGTCCCAGGCCAGGCTCCTCCTGGCGGAAGAAACGTGTGGATGTCTCAACTGTGGCTTCCACTGGCGACGGCATAGACCCTCCAGAGGGAAAAGAATACAGCCTACAGAGCGCCACGGTTCACTGAAAGTTGGTAGATCCGGAACCGGTAGCTGCAGCAGAATGATCGTCAAAGATACTGATCGCACGCGTTGTTTGTAGTGCTATATTCACTTACCTGTATAATATTATGTCGGATAGGTATAGGACTTGGAATGATGATGCCGTAACACCTGCTTCACCACTCTTGATGGGTTCTTGAGCTATGAGTCGCAGAAATACGTCTACCAGACATTCCCATTATTAGCGTTTCAAGCAGTTGTACTCTCTCTACCATCATCAGAGGGCATATAGTGACGTCTAGAATTCGATACGGCGCCGAATATACATACATGTCAGGCAGTCTACTCTAGAATGACTGAAGTCAAGACGCCGCCATGAAATAAAAGAAATGGGGAATCTATTTTATTCTCGAAACCAGGATAATCTATCGTCTCTTTGCAGAGTCTCCGCGCATCTTCTCTTTGCGCGACAGTCTCTCTGCGGCGCGCAGCAAGGAGGATCGGATCTCGCCCTTGGGGAAGGTTGAGATATCGTAGTATGTGGGAGCGATATCCTAGAAGGAGGATGTTAGTACATGCTCGTTTAATGATAGTACTGGGACGGAGACGACATACAAGGAGCCATTCGGGTTTGACGGCGGTCACAGTCCGAATGTAATTCTTAGTGGTGAGGACGAATTCGTTATAGAGAACCCACTCGGCATCATAGCTGAGGACGGTTGACGGGTGCAGGAGAACACTCTGGTTGTCCTTGACGGTCGTATAGACACTCTTTCCCTGTGGTTCCTTCTTTGCGACCTGCATGAAGAATCCCGCGCACAGCGCACGCCGGATGTTCTCGTAGTATTTCTTGTCTTCAAAAGGAGTCGAGATCATTTCCAGCTCCTCGCGCTCCATGATCCTCAGGAGCTGCATACGAACGTTGTCTGCCGATTGGAGAGATCTGAGGGAGAGATAATGATCGTGACACCACTGCTTTGGATTCTCCTGGGCTTCTGGACTCTTGAAGGCATGATAGGCATTCAGAAGAGTGAGGTGGTCACCATCGGGATGAGCGAAAAGATTCTTCATCTCATCAGCGCGCTTTCTCTGCGAGGCGGGCCTCACGAAAATCTGAGGAACCGAAAGCAGAGCTGTGATGGACAGAATCTCATTTGAGCAGTAGAACTCGGGAGAGCTGATCAGCATGACGGCAAGCGCGGGGTCAAGAGGAAACTCGGAAGCAAGGCGGCCCAACGGTGTCAGATTGCCGTCGTCATCAAGGCAAGCCAAGTAATTCAACTCTTCCAGAGCTCTCATGAGAGTCTCGGGGGCGGGAGGGTCCATCAGGTCAAAATGAACCAGATCATCGATTCCCAGCTTCTTCAATTCTAGCACGGTCGAAGAAAGATTAGATCGGAGAATTTCGGGATAGGTCTGATCAATCAACTCCTTCTTGAAGGCACCCTCCGTGTATAGACGGAAGCATTTTCCGGGGCGCGTACGACCCGCACGACCAGCTCTTTGTTGAGCGGAAGCCTTGGAGATGGGAGACACGAGAAGTGACTCGACCCGAATTCGGGGGTTGTAGATCTTCTGTTTCGAGAATCCCGGATCCACCACGTACACGATTCCGTCGATGGTAAGAGACGTTTCTGCAATGTTCGTCGAAACAATCACCTTACGGCCAGGACGACCGCCCGGTCTGCGAGGGGGAGGAGCGGGCTCGAAGATACGCTGCTGCATGTGCGGAGGCAGACTGCCGTAGAGCGGATAGACTTTCAAGGGACCAGCGTCGGCTTCTCTCACCATCTCGTCCGCCTCAAGCGATATCTTGCGCGCAGCATCTTCGATTTCTTCCTCACCGGTCAGGAACAGAAGGATGTCACCATCTGGCTCTGTGGCGTGGATTTGAAGGACAGTACGAATGGCTGCTTCCACGTAATCCTGTTCCGGTTCGGGAGTATAGAAGATTTCGACGGGATGAGTACGACCGGGAACGGCAAGTAGAGGAGCGTCGTTGAAATACCGCTGGAACTTTTGCGCATCCAAGGTGGCGGACATGATAATGATCTTCAAATCGGGCCGACGCTGCACAACTTCTTTGAGAAGACCCATAAGCACATCGGTAGCCATGGTTCTTTCGTGAGCTTCGTCAAGAATAATTGTGCTGTAGCGTGTAAGGTCATGGTCATGCATAGCTTCTCTCAGAAGCATACCATCCGTCATATATTTCAAGCAGGTCTTGGAACTTGTCATGTCCTCGAAACGGATACTGTAACCAACTTCTTCTCCAAGCTTAACATCCAATTCAGCGGCCACACGCTGAGCAACGGACATGGCAGCGACTCGACGAGGTTGAGTACAAGCGACCATTTTGCGCTGGGTTTGCGGTAAATCATCGTACAAGACGAACTGGGGGATCTGTGTAGTCTTTCCGGAACCAGTCTCACCGACGAAGACTAGAATCTGGGACTGCTGGTAAAGCTGCAGAAACTCATCTCTTGAACATAACAGTCAGTTATTTATAACCAAAACCTCATTTTTGAGTCTGAACGGGCTTACCTCTGCTGGTGCACTGGAAGATCACGACGAGTCTGCAAGATAGAGAAGTACTTGCTGGAGAAAGGTTGGCCGGTAAAAGGATTGATCTCCCCATCCTCTATCTCCTTTGCCAGTGCTGATGTCGTCTGATGCCTCTTCAACTTCGCGAAAGCAGGATTCGTCCCTGATGAGCTCGAGTTGCCGTTGGTAGACGCATCCGCATACATATGAGCGAGGTAAGGATTGTTCCTGGGATCCGTCTCTGTCTTGTCCATCTTCTGACGCTTAGCACGCGAGCGACCTTCAGAGTCTGAGCGCGAGTCGACCATGGCGATATGAGGTCTGCAAATGAGTGGAGTTGCGACAGTGAATGAGATCGCCTCTGCAGACGAATACAATCATATTCTTACTTGAATAATTATCGGGCGGCAGAATAATAATTTTGGCGAAAAAATAGTCTAACCCAGATGGGCAAGAGTCGCCGCCACATCGGTGCCTTTTTGTGTGCTCTCACCGCCTAGTAATTCTGCCACTCCCCTCCCCACAGAAAGGTAGGGGGATTGCCGTGCGTGTTTTGGAGCTGCCTACCTAGCGCTTGGACAATATTAATACCTGGGTGCAGGTCTCAGAAGCGAGGAGGCTCCTTGACTGAGCGACTGGCCGCTGTCACTTGTTCCTTCGTCACGTATATGTGCATCTGGAGTCGCATTGGGAGAACCGAATTCTATTGTCAATTGATCTGAAATGCGGGACTAATCTTCTAGGCATATATTTATTGGTTGAGATCAACAGCTCAACATTTGGGACCCTCGACAGCTCGTCGATTGATCTTCACTAAATCATTGTTCTCTGTGGGAACTCTAGAACGCGCTGTTCTGTAGTTACGAAGATGGATTCAGAAGATTTGGCCCCCGCATTCTGCGTTGGTCAACATGAAAGCAACCGTACCATACCCATCACCACCCAGATCGTGCAGTCGGCACACGAAAGTAACGTACGTACCCGTCGATCCGCTGAATTGTCTGGCCTGCTAACAGGTTGGTTTTAGTATGATATGCTTACGACGCCGATAACTACTCCTCACTTTCACTCTCGAGTCCTAAGTCTGCTCTCTGGTCACTTGTCTAAGTTGCAGGCAGTATCGTCCGATCCCAATGGTCCTCTGGCGACAACTGAGAATACGAGACCTGTGGTCATCCCTCCACTTGGCGCGTCAGACACTCATCTCACTCCGAACCAAACGATGAGCCAGTTGATGGGTGTCAGTAGCCCTTGGATTGACCTTTGTTCCCCCGATCCATTGATTGCAGATATCTCCCGTCAAGTTCTTATGTTAGAAGTGGCATATGCAGCATTCTGCGGCATTGGATATCTCCTGATTCCAGGGCCGAAGCTCCACCATGGAAATATGCACTCAGAAGGCTTGATTTTTTACGCGAGAGCAGTTCAAGATGCCCTTAATCTGGGTCCATATATTCAGTTTCATATTTGGCTGAGAATTGTGGACAACCCAGATCTGGAAGTTGATAGTATGGGCGACCTCGCTCCTCTTGCCCGTGATGAGTTCCTTTGGGGTTCCGATGATGGGCAGTCGCTCAAGGTGGACCTGTTTGGAACGTGGGATGCTTGGGACGTAATTAGAAGAACCTGTAAATATCACACGAGACTCTTCGTAGGTAAGAATTTATTTTCCGTTTCTGCAGCCCTTGACGCGTTCTTACATCTGTGACTATTTTCCTGTTGCTGAAACCTATACCGACAGCACTATCCTTACCAAAACAACTTCCTCCAATGTCCGTCCAGTCTCGGTGGCATTCCGAGCCGGTTCACCTGCTTACTATGGACGCCAATACTTTTATCAAGAACCAGAAGGGCTACCCTGTCCTATCGAAAGCGCACCAGGCATTGATTTCTAAGTTCATGCGTCTTCGGACGCCCCCATGGATTCTCCTCTGCGACGTTGGCCCTATTCCGGGAGTAGAGGCAAGTGAGGCGTCTGAGGCGACTCAATCTAACCTGTCCAGCTCTGAATATCCAAGTCTTTCGCAAGCCGCGGTCTCGAGCAAGAAGTTCATTGATCCGACACCTCATTTGTCATATATCAGAAATCTCCAGCAACGCCAACCACCACGCTCTGCGATCGAGAGATTTGGCATGGGTTATCAAGACTACCTTCAGGCGCCACTGCAGCCCTTGACGGTCAACTTGGAGAGCATCACATATGAAGTTTTTGAGAAAGACCCTATCAAGTATGAGTGGTATGAGAGAGCCATAGCGAAAGCCCTCAGCGACTGGGCCGAGCAGAAGAAGCCTACCTCTAACCCGGATGGTCGGGTAGTACTCGCTGTTGTGGGCGCCGGCAGAGGGCCGTTGGTAACACGAGCCATCCGAGCAAGCGCTGAAACAGGCGTCGATATCGACCTTTGGGTCGTGGAGAAGAATCCCAACGCCTTTGTCCTCCTTCAACGCCACAATGAGGAACTCTGGGGCGGCAAGGCAACCCTTGTTCAGTCGGATATGCGGAGCTGGAAAGGTCCCCGAAGGGCGAAAGATTCTGGCTTACCCCTGGCCACAGTTGGACAGTCGCTCGGTATTGAGGATTCGCTGCTCTATAAACCGGAACCAGATCAAAAAGGCAACACGCCCGCGCCTGAGTCTGTGAAGAGCATGGCATCGTCCGACCTGTCTTCTGGTCAAATTGATATTGTGGTCTCAGAGCTTCTCGGCTCCTTCGGGGACAATGAACTGTCGCCGGAATGTCTGGACGGTATCACTGATCTACTCAATCCTGTGCACGGCATCTCCATTCCGGCCTCATACACGGCCCATCTCACTCCGATTGCGGCCCCTAAGCTGCATGCGGACGTTGTGAACCAGTCTATATCGAATCCAGCGGTCCCGGAAACACCGTACGTTGTCATGCTACATGCCATCGACTTCTTGTCCACGAATCAGCCGTCTGCCGGTACCACGTCGGGCGACAGCGGCAACAGCTATATCAGTAATACTCGATCTTCTATATCGACCATCCCAGTGCCTGAGTCTACAACCCCTTATGTGCAGACTGCGTGGTCCTTCTCGCATCCCAACAGAGATATTCCTCCCCAGTCGCCTTTTACGTCCATCATCTCTAACTCACACAATGTTCGCCGCACGCGCCTGGCCTTCCCTACTCAGAATCGTGGCGTCTGTCACGGCCTGGCCGGTTACTTCGAGACTGTGCTCTATCGTGATGTGGAGCTATCAACAAATCCCGTCACGATGGACAGCAAGAGCGCTAACATGATCAGTTGGTTCCCCATATACTTTCCACTCAAGGTGAGAATTCATGCATGTCTTTTCCGAGAAATACTCGCGTCTAACAACGGGCTTCTAGACACCCCTCAATGTACCCGACAATGGGGAGATTGTTGTCACTATGACCAGGCAGACCGATGACCGGAAAGTTTGGTACGAGTGGATGGTCGAAGTCTTCGCTCTGGAACGCATTGTAGATGCATCGGCAATTGAATTGCCGGTCATGAGCGGCGCACGGGCGGTGTCTCCAGCTGCGGACGGTGCCAGCGGCAAAGACAATGGCACCGACAAGCCACAGAAAGCTGGAAAGCACAGCGGTTTCCGACGTGTGAGGGTTGGAATGAGTGATTTGCACTCGAGTATCAAGGAAGGGTGTCTGATGTAATAGGCATCATGTCACTGCTGATTCCCATGGCCATGTACGGTCACTTCTGTGTCGGCAGACGTGAAGTGACTCGGGCTGAAATAGGGGGCATCTGTGAAGCAGAAAGCAGTAGACCAAGGGGTCATGGATATCTACAATCAGCGGGTATCTACTGTCTACTAGGATTTAGAAGCGGCTACCTTAGACTAAAATCCTTAGTTCCACGGTCCTGGCTCGAGCTATCGAGAGACCTTGGCATTGAGTGCATTCATTGTTGAATGAACCTCCTCTGTTGCTGATTTACCCTCAGAGGAGCTCGCAGCCTCGCTTAGGTCAAACCATCTCAAAATCCTTGATCAGCAGGCTATGCGCTAGACAGATCGCTAAGGAGCAAGCTCTCCTCGGAATACGACCCGTGCTAAAAGTGGAAATGCACTAAGGCACGGAGTACGTTTGTGCTACTGCTCCTGGTCTCTAGTAGGGAGTAAGCTCGCCTGGAAGTACATATACAAGGGGCATAAGTTGTCAAGCGGTGACCGTACGGCGACGCGAGACAAGTGTAAGGTGAGACAGAGTCTAGAAGCCCAGAACACTAGACACAAATCATGAAATCGAGTTCAATCCGGTTCATCGTTCATCCGAGAATCAACTATCTTCAAGCTTGTAGGATCTTCTCTTCCTGAGCAAGGAGATAGCCAAGACTTGGATGGTGTGCAGGGTCACAGACACTAGTAGTACTTCTGGGAAGAGAAAGTCTTGGAAGCGTTGGACGGTGTGCATTGGGTGCACTGATTAATGCCGAAATACGGAGTAATCCAGTCTCTAGTTTATCGAGATATTCAAGAGGCCGAAACAAGCTTGTTGAACAGGGGAGCCGGACTGTCGCAGCCCTTGGCTGTGCACGGAGCACGGCATGTGTGAAGTGGACTCCGGGCTCAGTAATGGAGGGGTTCAGAGCCTATAGCCACGAAGGAACTTAGGGGGCCCGCGGCCGAGAGTGGGCAACGTGGTCTCATTGGCTTCTGTGGTTGGCGCCGCTTGTTATCTCTACCTAAATTTTTGAATAATCAGGATCATTGCGATTAGATGTCTTTTTGATTATCAGCATTTAGTTCTACCGAACATCCATGTACTTCTGTGGTCAAGGTAATTTACATCGAGCGAGGGGTCGTCGATAATTGCCAAGCCATTGATCTTCAGACTATTGTACAACGAGCATTGCCAACAGTGAGGCTGGTCATAGTCAATCATACTGAGACGAGTTTCTTGTGCCAAGGAGTAGCTACACGCTAGATAGAAATATAAGATGATCGTAGGATGAAGCTGATGAAGCTGATGCAGGAGGGGCGCCGACTCCGCCGAGTCGATGTATCAAGGTACGTATTATGAATTACCCATATCCGCCACTGCCGTATGTAATGTAATTCTATGTAAGATACCATAACTCCGCAGTCATTTTGCCTGGCGATTGCTTCCTTTTGGTGGTCTGAAGTGCTGTATTATTTACCAAAGGGAACTCATCGTCCCGGGAAATCATTACAGAGGTATGATCATGACCAAAAAAAAAAAAAGCAACTTATCCTACTTCCTTACAGTACTTGCATAACCTTCATCCAACTGCATCATTGACCTGATTGCTATCTATTCTTGTTCGGGGCCTGCCTGCTTACTTGGACAGCCATAGCTCCCTTTATAATCTCCATGATTGCATGTGTTCTTTGTTCTTCGACCGTCACTTCGGAGGCCGTGGGTTGAAGTACCACCAACACTACCTTGCTGCTACTCACTTTGACGTCTGCTATCATTAGAGCGTGATTAATTCTCTAGCTCTTTCTAAGCAGAGATAACCTTCTGGATTCTGCTCTGCTACATCTTCTTACCTGTCTTCACACCCTGCCTGCAATTTCTTTCTCTCCCTCCGCGATCCTCCCTCCTTCCTGCCCCTCTTATCAAGCCTGAAATGGTTCACTCGACAGGCGAAGAGCGCGCTGTACATCTGACACGGGAGGCTGTTGAGCTGGCAGACGCTGGCCACCGCGAGGTATACTCATCTTTTTTTATCTAGCAAATCTCTACTCTTCTGTTTTTGTTGACATCGGTCGTGCTCTCTTATGGGTCCGCCATTTTTGTCTGTTTCACGCCTCTGTACGTTTCCCAAACTCCGCTAACTTTTTTATCATCTCCGCAGGCTGCCTCGCGAAATCTCCGGGAAGCTCTTTCCTTAGCACCAGAAAATCCAACCGTCAAAGCTGCCATTATCAAGATTCAACAAGAGGAAAATAATGGTCACTACCTGCTAGACCTGTGCCGCCGATATACCTCTGGAAAGGACGAGAGCGCGGGAAAGGATGCAGCTCTCTATCTCCGCACCGATGGTCTCAAACCTTCAGAGGAGGTGGCGTTGGAATGCGTCAAATTCATACTAGCACGGGAACCTTCTAGCCTATCTTCTCTCCAAGATGATATTATCTCGGGATTGGTGCGCCAGAACGCCAGCGTACGGCAATACTTCTCGGACCGACTTCAGGTATCTGTCACGACTTTCTTTGACGAGATCTATGATCGGGGCGATGGAGCGGCAGTCTGTCTGGATACTGTGGTCCTGGATCATGCCGTGTGGCCATCAGAGGATACGCGCCTGCACTGTGAAAGCGAACTCTTCCAGCTCTTCATCGCTAAGCTCATGGAATCGGGACATGACTTGGATGGTCGGTCGCTGAAAGGTATTGCACGCCTACTCGCGGTCGATGCGGTCAAGCTGCAACATCTGGTCGATGATGAAGGACTTGACGTGATCCTTGCCTCCCTTGACATTAGACTTCCTCTCGAGGTGAGGAGCCAGGCAACTCTCGCGACAGTCAAATACCTTGAAACTTCGAAGGAAGCAGGGCAGGACCGTTTCTCGCGACTTCTTTCCACGAAAGTGACGAATGCACGCAATGACGATCACATAGTCGCATTTTCCGCCCTCGCTGCCGTTTTCCCTGTTGTGCCAGATATTGCTGCTTCCCTGTTCCTGTCGGAAAATTTCATTAGTTCTCTCACGCCATTTACCTCGAGGAACATGAAGAGCCGGAACGTGGAAACGGCCATTCTGGAGCTGTTGAATGCAGCCTGCATACACCAGGCCTGTCGAGATGCTGTTTCTAAGCACCTCTCCGATTGGCTCTCTCACCTTTTGACGAATGGCAACGATCAGAGCTCAGAGTTGGCAGCGGTGATATTGGCGAAGGTTCGGGCTTCTGAAAAAGAGGATCGTGCCACGTCCAATGGTAAAGATCATGAGGAGGACGGCCAGACAGCGGAGCTGGTCAAACGCTTCAAGGAACAGATCTCGAAGCATAAGGACGAGAGTGTTTCGAACGCAATCGAAGGTTTGGCCTATTCTTCCGTCAAGCCAGTTGTAAAGGAGCAGCTTGCGAAGGATTCTGCTTTCTTGAAAGATTTGATCAAGGTGCTGAAAGGCAGTATCATCGACGCATCGGTGCTGTATGGTGGCCTGATGATCATTTTGAATCTCACACAGTTTCTACCCTCGATGACCGAAGAACAGAAGAAGATGTCTCAACTCAGAGCGTACGCAGACGCTTCGGGCGCGACAGCACGAGCTGGGCCGCATCCGCTAGACGACGACGAGCACGTCATCGCTCGTTGCAGCGCCGTAGTTCAGGCCGGGGTCATGCCTCTTTTCATCGAATGCAGCAAGAGCAGTCTGCCTTCCGCGCAGGGGCTCGTGAGCAAAATCCTGCTCTCTTTGTCCCGAGACCGCAAATCTAGAGGAACTCTTGCGCAACAAGGCGCGGTTAAGCTACTTCTCAGCCTGGGGTCTGCTAGACAAGGCACGTCGGGCTCAATTTCTGACGAGGCAATGCAGAGCGCCTCGCATGCACTCGCCCGTATACTTATCTCTGTCAACCCGTCCCTCGTTTTCCCATCCTCCGGAATCCCTCAGGTCACCTCAGCCGTTCGGCCTTTGACCAGTCTGTTGACGACGCCTGAAGTAGGCAACTTGAGTGCAGAACAGCCGCGCGATTTGCTACCTGTGTTTGAGGGCCTTCTCGCTTTAACGAATCTTGCATCGTACCCGGATCCGTCCGCAGCGGAGGCCATAGTTCGCCATGCATGGACAGTTGTCGAAGACCTCCTACTCTCCAGTAGCCCTATGATTCAACGAGCATCATGTGAACTGGTTTGCAATCTGATGACGTGCGAGTCTGGTGTAGCGAAATTTGCTGATGGCTCCAAGCGGGCTGCTCAGCGGCTCCACATCCTGCTGGCGCTCACTGACACCGATGACATGGAGACACGCAGAGCTGCCGGTGGCGCGCTGGCTATGCTTACCGAGCTCGATGCTGCTATTGCGGGCATCCTCGATCGGCCGCGTGGCGTTGAGCTACTTCTGGGTCTCTGTAAAGAAGACGACGAAGGGCTTGTGCATCGGGGTGTGGCGTGTATTCGGAATCTGACCTGCGTGGCAACTGGTGACATATCTAAGCGCGCGAAAGAAATGGTGGAGAAGTGTGGAGGGGTCGATATACTGACCAGTGTGCTGAAGAAGGCGTCGAACCCGGCGATACTCCAGACTGGAGTAGAAGCTTTGAAGCCACTAGTCAAGAGCCAATAAGCCTCGTCGCGATGTTCGTCTGAAGCAAGTGGTTTTTTCTCGCTAATATGTTGAAGTTCACGGAGTTACTGGGACCATCAGGAGGGGCCATCTGTATGGCGAGGTCTCAATGGGTTGTGTCTGCCGATGCTTGCTTCCGGCATGTTTTCTGAGCCACTCGTGTGATTCCCTACCTCGTTTTCATCTCTTTCTGCTGAGCTGTTTGTGCTCCTATTCTTCAATAATGACTACTTCTGATCTTGTTTTACTTTTTAGCAGAGGATGTTATTGTTGGTCACTTAGCGTTAGGGAGGGTTCGGCGTTTTACTTTAGGGGTTATTCTTTTTTCTCTACAGGTTGTCTCGCAGAATCTCCATAGACACGATTTGCAATGCGAATTCACATTTTAACAGCACAGCTCGAAGTCCTTCTAATCGAGATTCAATTCTTCTTCGATGGAACAAAGCACTGACCCTGGGAGTGGTCACGAGATTCGTCATGTGCACAGTCAACTCAAGCCATCCCTATCCATTCTTGCCCCTTTCTCCGTATTCTAAAGGTAAAGGTCGGTCTATTATCTGTATGCAGAAAAAGCAAAACAACACCTTCGGCAGAATTCAGTAGACGAGCGGATCTAGTGAAGAATGGCATCTGGAAGGGTCAAGTTCAACGGCGATGAGACAGTAGTCTACTGTAGGTAGTCATCTGACCCGTGCCACATCGGAGCATATACTCTCCGGAAGTCGACTTGCTGATCGATTATGTGCAATACCACGAGCTATAGGTACCCCTTAGATAGTAGAGGAATGGTTGCAAATAGTCGGTCGCGCTGAAAGAATAGCCTTGCTGAGATGGAAGAGGCTCGTGATGCCCTATGGAGTACGGAGTACATGGCATTGCATGGTTTTTGTTTCGCTTTTTTCGGGAAGAGCGAAGAGCTCTTTTCTTTTTTCTTCGGTAGTCCATACTTTATTATTGATAGTAAGGAGTATTTACTCCGTACTAGATCTGTACATAGAAGGATTGCCTACTGGCAACCCCTCCGTGCCCTACAAAGGATGGGGTATAACCGGAACACCGGAAGATATCTTATTTGCCATTGAGTAATTTGAATCCACTGGTGGTGAATTTGATAAATTTTTGGATCACTCGGGGGGCCGGCTGGGGTTGTGGTGTTGTCTGATGGAAGATTAGGGGGCGTTGGGGGAATGATGGCTGAGATGCAAGCGAAAGAAAAGGGATATACTCTAGACAGGGGTTTTAGTGAAATCTGGCATCATTGGAGATTGGATAGGACGATGGAGCGAAGGATAGAGAACAGGCACTCTGAAATGTACGGGAAGGAATGGGATATGATCAATATTATTGGTGCATTGTGTGACTTTGAAGTGTATATCGCGATTGATAAGGATTCCATCGTAGGGTTTCAAGCGGGAGACTGTACCTACAGACCGCGACACCTTGATACCAACTAACAGGGGGAGAGGTTGGAAAGAGCAAATGATCATCTCAAAGAACCTAGGCGATCTCATGGATGAGGCTCACCGACAATTCTCATCAGCGAATACGGAGTATCAAGTACTAACAATACAGACGGAGGGATGCCAATCCTACAGGGGCATGCAGGAGCTTTGATGGTTTGAATCCAGCTGGAATGATATAGATAGCTGCAGGCTGCAGTAGACAACATCCCCCACCCTCCACTGCAGGAATAAAACATGTGCGGACAAGCCACATGCAACCCGTTGACAGTCATAGCGAGGATGATCACCTCCCGTCATTGAGGGGGAGCAATGAGCATACTTACATACCTGCTCCGTACTTCTCTTTTGATTCGTGGTTTGTATTGAGAAATGGGGACTGAATTCTCTCTCTTGGCATCTCCCATTGGCGAGGAGGAGCTGATGGACGTAAATCTTCCCCACGTATCTTGTTGGATGCTGGATAGTCGAGTGGGACTGGCGCAACATACGGAGGAGATACATCATTAGAGTATCATCCTTGAGCTTCGTGACGAGTATGTCTGGTTATATATAGTTGGACTTGATCCATTGCAAAGCAATCTCCAATTCTCTCGTTTATTACTAGAGGTGTACCAATAGTCTCATACAGATGTTACTGCTAGAGTAGTATACTCAAGTTACTCCTAACCTCTACTTGACGTTATACTGCCACCACTACTGCAGTTTCAGGGTATGTGTCGACTCCAGAATACCGTAGAATCTCCCTCGACGATGACAGCAACAACAACAACAACAATACCAGGAGTGCTAATCATGGCTCAATGCAGACAGAGACTCCCGAGTGTCCGACATCTCGCCCTTGGAACCAACAAGGTGTGGCGGACAAATCACAGTGTCTTTGATACCCACGCCGCTGAGCATCAGTCAAAGAATCGCCATCTTTCCCCGAAGGTGTGCTTCCTCTGTCATTTCTCACTCGTTGATCCCTTTTCTCTACCCACCAGGTTCCTTCATTCTTCTTATTACTATTATCATAGAGACATCTCCGTTATTCTTGATATTATCCCCGAGCGTTCCATTTATCATTCATCTACCGATCTCCCGGTTGACCCACATTGCAGATTTCTCATCGCTAGCGTTGCCCTCGATTGTTAGAATTTTTGGTCACTCGCAGCTGTCTAAATGGTCTAAATCCACTACTGTCTAAAAAGGTACAGTCTGCTCACTAGACGCGCCTCTGAAGGGATCCTCCTTGCACTCACTTGCCTTCGCTCGGCTTTATTCACCGCATCTTTCTGGTCGGTTTTACCACGTGCTAACTCGGAACCCTTGAGGGTATAGTTCGTGAAAGACAATTTTCAAAACATCGCCGGCTACCCAGTCGCATTCACTACCTATAAGTCCTTGACGCACTGGAGTGAGGCTGTATTCTGTCTTCCACTTCTTCGAGACAACGTCCTTACATAACCTATAGTTCTTCGCACAGACTGACAGATGGAGCTATTGTCGAGACCTTCCAATACCCTTTTCCTTGCTTCTCTTTGCTCGTTTATTTGAGGGTTCCGATTGTTCGCTGTCCTTCCTAACACTCCTTATTTCTATCCTTATCCCCCTGATTCCATAAAAATCCGCTCCTGCGCATTGTCGAGAGAAACCTCGATCTCTCTGAGCAGACGAAGCACGCTTTTGGCTCTCCTTTAGAGGCTACGATTGCAGCCTTTCATCATGAAGTTTGGGCGCAACTTGCCTCGCAATGTCGTTCCCGAATGGAGCACTTCGTACATCAGGTACAAGGCCTTGAAGAAACTGATCAAATCCGCGGCAGAAGAGGTGAAAGACGGCCGTGAAGCGGATCTTGCGGGTGGGTTTCTCTCTCCATGCCATGCGCCACAAGGCGAAGCGGCCTACTAACGTGAAGATCTCATGCAGAATTCTTCTACTCTCTCGATCGAAATCTCGAGGATGTCGATTACTTCTACAACAAAAAATTTGCGGACTTTTCCCGTCGGTTGAAGTTGCTGGAAGAGCGATACGGCCATTCCCTGCATAAAGGGCATGAGCTTGATTCGGAGGATGTGGAGGATCTTCTGGCGGCGTTGCTCGAACTGCGCGGTCAACTGCGCAAGTTGCAGTGGTATGGCGAAGTGAACCGTCGTGGATTTGTCAAAATTACCAAGAAGCTTGACAAGAAGGTCGGCGTCCAGGCACAACAGACATACCTGGAGACTAAAGTGGATCCGTCGCCTTTCGCCTCGAACGCAAGAGTCACCGAGTCTTTAAAGACAATCAACGATTGGCTCTCCGTGCTTGGAGACCAGAAGGTCTTTGATGATGCAAGCTCCACGAAATCCTCGCTTTCCTTGAAGAAAGGACCTTCGCGACCCAACCTCAATCTGCCCCCGAGCATGCTCGCTGAGGTCGACGAGGCTTTGCGCAAGGATGACACACATGTTCTCCTGGAACTAATGGAGACGCTGAAGAAAGCTGCGGAGGATATCGGAGAAACAGTCTATCCCAAGGTCTTGAAAAGTCTTCTTCAGCGGTCCATTCACTATCGTTCCAAGGCGTGCATTTCAGTCCTTCTTGGTCGAATCGACTCGCTCGACGAGGAGGACGACATCAATAAGCGCAACTGTATCCATCGCTTGGTTATTTCTATCGGACGAGCGCAGTCGTCCACTGACTCAGAGTCGTCCGCCTCGATGGTGCTTGATTTTTCGCTGGAAACTTCTCATTACATCACCCCTGCTGCTCCTCCAACAATGCAGCCACCCCGCTCAGTGGTAAAAGAGACGAACCATCCTCAGCTTCTGGACAGAGACGACCCATCGGTTTCACTTTTGCAGTTTATTCTGGACGAACTCCAGCCCCATCAGCGCGGCGCATTGCTAGCCAAAGATCTTTCTGGACGCACCCCTCTGCATTATGGTGCACAGTATGGGTTCAAAGTGGTATGCGAGGTCATCATTGAACATCTGCAAGCTTGGGATATGTTTGATGTTCGTGAAGGCATTGATGCACCGCTGTGGCAGGATAACGATGGCTGGGCTCCCTTGCACTTGAGTGTTGTTGGCGGTCACCCATTGACGACCCGGGCACTCTTGGAGGCGGAGAACTGGCAGGGGGCTTCCGAGAAAAAAGCCTCCATACGGAAGCACGTGTCGAAATCCAGCGCGGTCTTGGCATTAGCCACCAAGGCAAATTTCGTCGATATAGTGCAACTCCTTGTGGATGCGGGAGTCGACATCAACTACCAGGATGACCAGGGCGAAACCGCGCTGCATGTGGCCGCTCGGTTTGGTCACGATGCGTGCGCAAAGATTCTGCTTGAGGGCACTGACAATCAGAAGGCGGACACTGAGCTTACGGAAAATACTTATTCGTGGACGCCGCTTTTCGTTGCGTGCGTCGACGGATCCCTGAGTGTTGTGGAGTTGCTCATTGAAGCTGGCGCTAATCTCGAGAGACTCGACTCTTCGGGCTGGAGTGCCAAGGAACATGCTGCATTGAGAGGCCATCTTGATATTGCGAGACGTCTGGCACAAGTGACACCCGAACCCGAAGTAACGGAAGCTGAGCCTGCGATACCCGTTCCTTCGGTGTCTTCTGTCCAATCCTCCCCACCTTCGCAATCTTCCCTTACCGAGAGACGATCTAATGTTAGCCCACGCGGGAGTCCTGCGCCGCGGAGCACTGAACCTATTAAGACTTTTGGACATCGGTATCTCACCGACAAGGCCATGATTCTGGTCAGCTTGGGCACCATGGACATGCGAAAGCACATGGAAGCAGTGAATCTTGACCGTATTCCTATGGTTAACGCTCATTCTACTCAATTGGATACGGCCCTGTCCATCGTCGTATCGGCCAATGGAGCTGAAGGAGAGCCCGAGATCATTGATCTTCCGGTTCAAGATAACATCTCTACCGAACCGATCGTCTTCCATGCTGCAGACCCAAGCAAGGTCAGGCTTCTGTTTGATCTGATCCCCACATATGCTGGCTCGAAGGATCAGATTGTAGGGCGTGGCGTTGCTCTGCTTTCGAGCGTCAAGCCGACGATCGGATCTCACCGTATCAATCTCAAAGGTGACTCCACGGTTCCCATCATGGCTGCCAACACTTTGGAAGTCATTGGCTCCGTGACATTCAACTTCCTTATCATTACGCCTTTCAAGCATCCGAATATGTCGATTACTGGCAACAGGACATACTACAAGAGCATGAGCTCGACCATGGTTATCGGACACCGCGGTTTAGGGAAGAATTTGGCCAGTCGCAGATCTTTACAGTTAGGAGAAAACACTTTGCCGTCTTTTATTGCGGCTGCCAATTTGGGAGCATCCTACGTCGAGTTCGATGTCCAGCTCACGAAAGACCATGTTCCTGTCATCTATCATGATTTCCTTGTCAGCGAAACGGGGATCGATGCACCGGTTCATACTCTGACACTTGAGCAATTTCTTCAGCTGGGGGAGAGTGGCGTGTCCCGCCGGTCCACCTCTCCATACCAGTCGCCTGACGCTACTGGAAAGAAGACGGGCAGTCCCAACTTCCGTCCGCGATCAATGTCTGTTGGCGACTTCGAATTTGACACTACAGAGCTGAATGAGCGAATCAAACACACGCGGGATTTCAAGAAGAAGGGATTCAAAGGCAACACCCGTGGCAATCACATCCAAGCTCCCTTTGCAACGTTGGAGGAGCTGTTCAAGAAGCTGCCAAAGTCGGTTGGATTTAATATTGAACTCAGTGAGTTTTCGCAACCCCCCTGAAGAACAGTTACGAGACGATCTGACCAAGATCGCCAGAATATCCCATGCTCTTTGAGAGCGAGGAGGAGGAGATGGATACTTACGCCGTCGAGCTGAATTCCTTCGTGGATACGGTTCTCAAGATGGCCTACGACCACGGCCAGGGGCGCAACATGATATTTTCCAGCTTCAACCCCGATGTCTGTCTTTTGATCGCTTTCAAGCAGCCTTCCATCCCTGTGCTCTTCTTGACCGACTCTGGTGCGTCTCCGGTCAGCGACATCCGAGCCAGCAGTCTGCAAGAAGCTATTCGGTTTGCTTCTCGCTGGAGCTTGCTGGGCGTCGTTTCCCAGGCTGAGCCACTGGTTCTGTGTCCGCGTCTAGTCCGCGTCGTGAAGGAGTCTGGTCTTGTCTGCGTATCTTACGGAACGTTGAACAATGAGCCAGCAAACGTCAAGGTAAGGCCTTGATGCTACACACGCGTGGCTTTAATCTGTACTAACTCCGAATAGCTTCAAGTCGCCGAGGGAATCGATGCCGTGATCGTCGACTCTGTTCTCGCCATCCGTAAGGGCCTTACGGAGCATCAAGCCAAAGGCGACACTCCGGCCCCATCTGCGCAGCCAAGCCCGCTGGCTGAACCCAATCGTGAGGCACTGAAGGAGTCTATCCAGATACCTGTCCTTGAACAAACCGAACAGAAGGATGACCACCTCCATGTGAAACAGCAGGCTGTACTCAATCCCCAGTGAGCCTTTACTGTTTATTCAAACATTGCAATCATCAGGTGCGACTTTTGCCTCAGCGTCAGGTCAAAGTAATCAGGGCTACACTTTCATCATTTGCGATAATCTTGTCTGCATCTGTACATATCCGAGTGGTCGATTTCGCATTTCCATGTCTGCTTCTACAAAGCATTATCCACCTACTGTCACTTGAAGAGTCGCTAGATGATGGAAAGTGTGTATCTTGCATTTCGTGTTTCTGATGATGTCAATCTCTAGACCATGTGGTAGAACCTGTTGCAAAATCGGGAGTGTGAGAGAGAACTTAATGATAATAGTAATCCTGAATATTTCAGAAAAGTGAAGGTCCACTACAAATTTACACTGTATAATGGAAGATCTTCGTGTCCTGGCTCAAAAAATCAACCTACCTACACCATCCTGTGACAGCATGAAGGCGGTGGAGTACCATTGAACTGCTTCATCCCACGTGACTGGCTTTTCTATTCATCTAATTCTCATCACCAGTAGGTCATCAGAAAACACTGCAATAATCTGCACCCTGCATTTCCCGCTGCGACATACTAACTAGACAAGACCTATTCTCTTTCCAGCAGTGCACATTCTGTCTTTGGGACGTTGAAGATAAGCTTCAATTGGTTGGAGCTGAGCTCTACCACCGGCAACCAGCCACTACCTACCTTGTCTGGCCCCTCACCATGCTGTGATCGATCCAGTTATTATTTGAACGCATTGCCTTCATCGCATCTACGTCGATATTCTCCCCGACTCTCCTCTCATCTCAAAGCAGAAAAATGAACGCCGTAGATGCGACGGAGCACTACGAGGCAAGTGCCAGCGGTAAGATCGCCGCAAGAGATAGAAATATCTACCTTACTGAACGACTGACTCGAATATAAAGATCCCGCCCCCTCCCTGCTGACAATCGTCCTCGACACAAACCCCCACGCTTGGGCCCTCCTGGAAGACTCCCTCCCGCTCTCCACCGCAATAGCCAACATCCTCGTCTTCGTCAACGCCCATCTCGCCTGCAACTACGCCAACGAAGTCGCGGTCGTCGCATCGCACAGCCAAAAGGCGACATGGCTGTACCCGTGCGAGATCAAAGAGGACAATGGAAAGAGCAAGACCAAGACAGGGAGGGATGAAGACGGCGATGTCGCCATGAACGGATCCGGCGCTGGGTCTGCTGCGGACCAGGTGAACAAGTATCGCCCTTTCCGGATCGTCGAGGAGCAAGTCACTCGCAACCTGCGGGAGCTCATGGACTCGACCAGCGGCGGGGACGTCGCGGCCACCACCTCGACGATGATGGCGGGGGCGCTGACGCTAGCGCTGAGCCATATCAACCGGCGGTCGATTGCGTGGGCGGACGCGCATGGGGGAACTGCTGCTGGGCCGACGGGGGCGGTTGAAGCGGGCAGCTCCGGGGCTGGTAGGGCTGGGACGGATACTGGGGCTGAGGCTCTGCAGTCGCGCATTCTGATCATCTCCGTGAGTGGTTCGACGGATTCGGCACATCAGTACATCCCGATCATGAACTGTATCTTTGCCTGTCAGCGGCTCCATATCCCCATCGATGTCTGCAAGCTGAGCGGGGATGCGGTGTTCCTGCAGCAGGCGTCCGATGCCACCAAGGGAGTTTACATGTCGCTGTCCGAACCTCGCGGCCTACTACAGTACTTGATGATGGCGTTCCTACCTGACCAGCGATCTCGGAGACACTTGGTTATACCAACGCGCGTCGACGTCGACTTCCGTGCCGCTTGCTTCTGCCATCGCCGTGTCGTCGATGTTGGCTTTGTCTGTTCAATCTGCCTGAGTATCTTCTGCGAACCTCCTGAAAACGGCGACTGCCTAACTTGTGGTACCCATCTCGAGATGGGTGACTACGGTGCTAAGCCGGCGGTTGTCGCTCGGAAGAAGAAGAAGAAGAAGGTTCGCACCAACGGTGCATCAGGGACAGCAACTCCAACACCTACACCTACACCGGGCCCTTGAAAACCTCCACCGTTCGAAGTGCAACCATTTACTACCAGGGAAGGTCAGTTTCTAGACTGCATATGTTGGACTATTTGCTTGAAGCTCTTGCTTTGCATTATGCTGCCTATTTCAAAGGCCTGTCGGCCCTGAAATCCGGTGCAGAGAGGGGATTCCAGACTTGGGCACATGCCAGGAATTGCGAGGATCGCCAAAGGAGACTCCAATTCACCAACGCTTGCCATACTACAACCTGAAAGAATACCAGCGCAACAAAACCGCAGAGGGAGCATTCTAACGGCAGTTAGGGTGCCACCCATATGCGTGGTATGCAAACAGCGAGTCTCCGAAACGGCTATGCGAGAAATGCAAAGGTCCAAAGGCAACCGTGAGACAATCCTAGACGGTCAATTCACTCGAATCTGGTATGGCGACAAGACTTGGCGTGTAATTTCACATATTCGGTCCGGCGAACTGGAGGGGCAATTGCAGTCGGCATTCGAGTGCATCATCAACGGGACTCATTTTGTAAAGATAGTCTTACGCCAGTGATGCTCTGATCCATTCTCCTGGCTACGAAGCGCAAGTCAGTGGTGCATTCGAATCAGCGCGAACCTGGCTGTCGGTCATGAGAGCCGTCAATCATATACCTTATCTTCTGCCCCGATAGGCGCGGCCACCTTGAGCAATAGTCGAATTTCCCTGGTTGCGAGACATCACAGACAGCGGTTTCCTGTCCTCACTACTCATGGAAGCGAGAGCCTGGAAGATAATGCGAGTTCAGTGTACAGGCTCTCCAGAAGAGCAAACTTGTACAGAGTACTCACAAAAGAATCAGAATTATGACCAAAGTAGAAAAAAATCCCGTCCTTCGTCTTCTTGACAGTCAAGATTCCGATAGCGCCTCCACAAGGGCTTGCCTTCACGCCGGGATGCTCTGCGCAAATTGTAAACGATTTTTTCTCTACCAATGGTCGTAAGGGATAGGGAGTACAATAACTCACCCATGAACTCAGTGGCTATCGTCGCATTCATAGCTTCGTCTTCGGATACGTTTTCGAAAGTGCCATCCTTACGCTTCTTTTGACAGTAATAGAGTCTTGCAGCTGATGTCTGCGCAGCCATAGTTGTAGCAATGTGCTCGCCTGTGCCCGATGTAATCGAAGCGACTGATACTTGTTCGGGATCGCTGGGGTCCACAGGAATCACATAGGTGCCGATGCCCACCAGCGCGGCAGGCCCAATTCGACCGCGATGCTTCGCGCCAATCCCGCCAGAGGAAGAACCTGCCGCAATATTGCCATAACAGTCTACAGCTATAGCCCCGACTGTATCGCTGATCATATCTTCATCCTCATCTGCAGCGCCTGGGTGAGCATTCATGGAAGTAGTGTCAGGTGCACAAGGTGCTGTTGTAGGGGTCGCACGGAAAGCAGCACCATCTGCATGGGTGTTGGCTGAGGCAGCCATACCTTGCTCAGGTGCAGGAGCCATACTTTGTCCACCTGCCACGACCATAGGTTGTTCACTTGCAGGACCCATGCCGTGTCCATGGTCTGAAGGCATAGCTGGTGGTGCAGGAGCTATACTTTGTCCACCTACAGGAGCCTGGAGACGTGGAAGAGGGTTCAGCAAGTCGACACCGGTAAAGGGAGAGCTGGGTAGATGTGGGCGTAAACGAGTATTGTCAATGAGGCGGGCTGGATTACGATTCAGCATTGGCCGACGAAGGAAGGATGCTCTATCTTCTTCCATGCGAAAACGTGAAGGATCCCGTTTCCTTTCGACCAGTTCGGCAGCCTCGAGATCCTGCAGCCAGCGGTGCCATCTCTCTTTCGAAAACCGCGATATGAGACCGTCAGGAGGCAGTATGACCAGTCCTTGCTCATAAGCAAAGTCCGTTGCACCCTCACCAACGAGGAAGCTTGGAGGCACTCTGTGGCAAGTTAAAGGCTTTGCAGAAGTTTCAAGTAGCATTCGCGCTAGAGAGATCGGGTTCTTCACCTCTGAAGTGAACCAAAGACATTAGCATTAAGGCCATGATCGGGATGGGCGGACAGTCCAATAAACAACACAAGAGCAGGCGATCTTGAAGCTGAGAAAAAAGAAGAGAAACCTACGCGAGACGGCTCCTGCTGCGCCGCTCCTGCCATGGTGGTCGACAATAGTAGCATCACATTCGACAGCTCCTTCAATCGTCAGGTTGCTTCCATAGCCAGCATTTGTCATCTCGTCATCTTCCATTACAATGATGGCCATTTCAACAGCATCCAGAGCTGATCCACCGCTTTTCAAAATGCCCATTGCGGCTTTGCATGCGCTATTGGCAGTCAGACCAAAGGATGATACGTGAACGACGTAGATCATGGACCCGCAGGCGGATGGAAGACTTACTTTTCGCATACTTGAAGGTGGGCTCTCTCATTTCCATGGCCGTGATATCCCGCCCCTACATGGACGAAGATGGCAGAGATACCTCCACCTCTCTGTGATTCGCTCATATTGAAAATATGAGACTTCAACTGAGGATAGAAGTGGGGAGTATCCTGAATCTGCGGCCAGCTACAACCAGCTGTTGTGACAGTGGATTGAGGTTGAGGCCAGAAGGCAGCGGTGCAGACGCGAGTTGAGACCCAAACAAAAACAGACAGGAGGCGGTAGCGAGATTGATATTCACTGCAGTCGAGTCGCTAGCTTCACAACGCAGAGCACTGAGCAAGAGCAAGCTAACCAGCAGAGTAGTAGAGCAGGACGTCCACCACTTCGGTCCTCTTCCGTTTTCCTTTTCGTTATGAGAATGAGGGAGAGAATACCCTAATAGAGAGAGAGTAATAATACAAAAAGAGCTTTCTTCTGCTCAGAGGAATGAGTGGGAGGAAGGTATATCAGAGAGGAGGGAAACTGATGGGATAAGGCTATGACAAACGAGCGGACACTGGTATGAGAAAACATGAGGAGCAGACTCCAAAGCCAGAAGTTGAAAGAATAAATATGGAGAGTGGATAGAAATGACTAGGAGATTCATGAGGGAACAAACAGCAGAGCAGGGTGGACGACATACAAAGTCCATCGATTAAAGCTGGAGAAGAAGCTGAAGCGCCTTCCCTTTTAGGAAGAAGCATATCTTCTGTGAGAGCAGCAGGAACCTCAGGTGTCTTCTGTCACCGCCTTGATGCCTGATTACACTGATATACAATGCTCTGTACTATCATGGTTGCTTTTATCCGTAGTTAATAAGCCCTGAGTATCTCTACTTCTTCAATGCAATAGTCGATATCCTGTAACTATGAGGTTTGTGGAGAGCACATGACATGGCTTGGCAACTACGTATTGGATCTCCATAGTTTAGTCTGCTCCATACACGAGGTACCTAAGTAGTACTGTTACTGCCCGCCTTCACCTCCCCCTCATCCTCCTCTTCCTCCACCACTATTATCCCTCGGTGCTTCCTACAGTATCACCTTTACCAAACCAATTGATCACTCGAACTCTTCTCCAATTTCTGATATATCAGGCTTCGGCCCGATTTCAACGGTCCCACTTCGTCCTATCGTGGCCTGTCAATAGGGGACATTCCAAACCGTCATGGCGTCCCAGACTCCGGCCGTTGTCATGGACAAGTATGTTGTTGTATCTGCTATAATCTTATTGTATTTCGGCTAATGATGGTGTTCTCTTGTGCTCAGCGGTACCGGTTACTCCAAACTTGGTGAGTTTCAATCCACTCGCGGCTACCTGGCATCCACCAAGCATTAGGCTGACACAATCTCAGGTTTCGCCGGTAACGATTCACCCTCTTTCGTCTTCCCTACTGCGATTGCCAGCAAGGTAGGAGCCGGAGGCGCGGGAAGCTCTGGGAGTGGCCGACCACCTGTTGCGAATAAGCCATCGTTTCTGGGGGCAGGCTCTGGGTCAAGCTCGAACTTGTCGGCAAAGCGTGGAACTGAAGATTTGGATTTCTTCATCGGTGATGAAGCTCTGGCGGCTGCCAATGGACCTGGCTACGGCATCAACTACCCCATTCGCCACGGACAGATCGAAAACTGGGATGCTATGGAACGTTTCTGGTCCAATTCGATCTTTAAGTACCTGCGCGTCGAGCCCGAAGACCACTACTTCCTGCTTACTGAACCGGTACGCTCATGAGACTTGATGGAGTACCTGTTATTCTGACCTTATGGAATCATACTGATATATGCTTCATTGCAGCCCCTGAATCCTCCCGAGAACCGCGAGAACACCGCAGAGATCATGTTCGAGTCGTTCAACTGTGCTGGACTTTACATTGCCGTTCAAGCGGTGCTTGCCCTCGCTGCCTCATGGACGTCCTCTAAAGTGACCGATCGATCCCTTACTGGAACGGTCATCGACTCTGGTGATGGTGTGACCCATGTCATTCCTGTCGCGGAAGGCTACGTCATCGGGTCATCCATCAAGAGTATCCCTATCGCTGGTCGAGACATTACCTACTTCGTACAGAGCTTGCTGCGCGACCGAGGCGAGCCGGATAGCAGCTTGAAGACGGCAGAGCGGGTCAAGGAGGAGTACTGTTATGTGTGCCCTGATATCGTCAAGGAGTTTGCCCGCTATGACCGCGAGCCCGATCGGTTCCTGAAACATACCGTGACCTCCCCTAACGGCCGGAGCGTGACCATTGATGTCGGCTACGAGCGCTTCCTTGCGCCAGAGATCTTCTTCAACCCTGAAATCTACTCTTCCGACTTCCTGACTCCCTTGCCGCAAGTCGTTGACGGCGTTATTCAATCCTCGCCCATCGATGTCCGGAGAGGTCTCTACAAGAATATCGTTCTGTCCGGTGGATCGACCTTGTACAAGGACTTTGGCCGTCGTTTACAGCGCGATATTCGACACCTGGTAGATGCTCGTATTCGCGCCTCGGAAGCTCGCAGCGGTGGTGCTAAGAGCGGTGGTCTGGACGTGGCTGTTGTGACACACAAGAGACAGAGACACGGTCCTTGGTTTGGTGGTAGTCTGCTAGGTCAGACCCCTGAATTCCGGAGCTACTGCCACACCAAGGCAGAGTATGATGAGATTGGTCCCAGCATTGTCCGCCGATTTGCTCTCCTGGGTGGTCCCGGAAGCACCTAAGGTAAATCAAGAACGGATTTATTTGCTTGAAAACTTGTGTCTGCTAGCCCTGTGTCGGTCTGCGTCTATAGTTATACTTCTGTCATGAAAATTTAGATCATTCTCCTTGACACGGCCGTCTTTTTACAGGTTCAGGACATTGAGGGACGACGAGGATTCTGCTTGCGCTGAAGTCTGACAGCCGAATGGCAATGTAAACAACAAACACAATGTACATATATGCAAATGGGATCAATATCACCCGAAAGCCCGCTTGAACTTTTCGTCTCGCACCTTAACGCCGCCTAAACCGTGAGCATGGATGCGTAAAGCTTCGCTGACATTTAATTACTTTTATATTGGTAAAAAAGATGCTAAGATGAAGTGACCGGCACCTTATTCAAAATCGCGACTCCCTCCACATGTCCAGTCTGCGGGAAGAAGTCGAATCCTCGAATACTCTCAATCTCATATCTCGAGTTCGTATCACCCTGAACCATGACCGCGACATCACGCGCCTGAGTGTGCACGTTGCAGCTGACATATACAACCCGTCGCGGACCGTAGGTCAGCAGTTGACGGAGGAAATCATCGCTGCACCCTTTACGCGGCGGGTCAATGACGAGTAGAGTCTGTTCGGGCGGATATGGGACGTTCTTGAAGAGGGTTGCGGCGTCTGCGGCGGCAAAGCCGGTATTGGGGAGGTTGTTGGCGCGGGCGTTCTCGCGGGCGGACGCGATCGAGTCGGCCGCTACATCTACGCCGAGGCTCGATTTGAAGAGAGGAGATAGGGTGATGGTGAAGAGACCGGAGCCGGAGTAGGCGTCGAGAAGGTACTTGATCGGCTTGGGATCTTGCTCGTTATCTTTGGGGAACGCGTGCTGGCGGATGTACTCTGTGAATCCGGAGAGGATTGAGTTGTTGTTCTGGAAGAAAGCGCCGGCTTTGTTGGTGAAGATGTAGTCGTCGATGTATTCAACCGAGGTAGCGTTGTTGTCGGTCACGCATCGCTTCTCTTCGATGTAGTTATCGCGCTCAATGCGAATGACATCGCCAGACTCTGATTCTGGTGGGTTCTCGCCCTCTTTTTGTACGGCGCTGGCCTCTGCCTCGGCCGAGTCCTTCGGGATGCGCCTGGTAGACTCGCGCATCAGAAGCGTTGCACCTTTTTTCGTATACTTGTGTAGGTTCTCGGCAACCCTCTTCCTTTCACTTTTGAGGCCTCGCCGAACAATGTCTGTTCCCAACGGACAATCCTCAATGTCCATATCCATGCGCCGGTTCTTATATGTGAATCCAATCGCAGGAACTTCGGTTGGCACCTCGCCTGACTTCCTCCTCTTGGCTGCGCTGTGGCCCCCAGGAGCGGTGAAATGTGGTGTCAACTTGGTCCGGTATCCGTATTGCAACGGCGAAGGGAAAGTATCGTCAACGGCGGGGATCAGCTCGGGAATGAGGCCCGAGAAATTGGCATACGCTTTCTCGACAATACGCTTCTTGTGCGCCAGCTGGTCTTCGTAAGACATCATCTGCAGCTGACATCCGGAGCATCTGCCAAAGTACCCACATCCAATTGCGGCATCATTGCGCTGGGGCCCTGGCTCAAGCACCTTGATAAAGTCCGTCACACTGTGGGATAAAGGCTCGTGATGCCGGACAACCTTGACAAGCACCTTGTCCCCGGGGACAGTGAAGGGGACGACGTAGACATGATCCTTATTTTCCGAGAGTGCGAGACCATCTCCAGTGGAAGATATCTCTGACACTGTCACTTCAATCTCCGTGAAGAGCTCGGGTAATGCGGGTGATGGAGTGGAAGCTTCGTTTTCCGCCTCTGGTTTATGCTTCTGAAGAAGGTTATCAATGTCGGTCTGAAGGACTTCGTCAAATCCGGAATTCTTCGTCCGATCGGCTCTGCCCTTCTTGCGCCGCTTCGCGTCCGTCTGGGGTTTTCTGGAAGAACTCTGCATGGCGTTTATAGGCAATGGCGCATTGCGATGCGACAAGATATGAGGGAAGTGAGCTTTTTTGGAATGCGCAAAACGACTAGGTTGCGAATTAAAAAGACAATTCTTCAAAGACCGTGAGAAAATCGATCTCACAGCGAACATGAAGCCAGAACTACCGACAGAAATGAAGGTAATCCGTCAAGGTCCGTAGAATAATACACTGGATGGAAGGGTCCCAAAAAAATGGCGGAGAAAAAGAAGTCAGCGGAAAGGGCGGACGCGGATTGGCTGGAGGCTCTCCGCTGAGAATTTCACCGTCCCGTCGATTGTTCCCTTCTGTCCATCTCTCACTTACTCCATCACGCGGCCCATCTATATCGCCAATTCCGCGACATCCCCTCTTTCCTTGCCGGGGAGCTGCAATCCGTCACAATGAGTGTCGTCCGACCGGTTAGATGTCTGTTTTGCAGCTTCTCTCGGCCTGCCTCCGCGGTCCCTCGCGTGCCTCGCCGTCAATTTCATCCTTCCCCAGCGCAGCTCGCCAACCGGAAGCCGAAATTTCCCAATGTCAAGGCCGATAATTTGAAGTCATTGGAGGAGATCTCCCGGTCCCTTAAGCCGGAGGATTTCAAGCCCTACACAGAAGAAGAGAAAGCACGGCTGCAGGAGGAGTATACACCCGAGCAGATGGCCGCGATTGAAGCCGGTGAGGCGGCAATCGATCCCAAGGATCTAGCAGAGCAGTTTGCCATCCGTCGGGATCCGATGAAGCTTCACTATCTGGATGATTTCTCGACCATCGAACCCGGGGTAGACAAGCACGTCCGGGCCCCCGTGACCAACACCGATTACAACGCCGAACTGAAAAGCGAGAGCGACTTCGCAGAAGATTTTGGCCGTTTCCTTGCCGAGCTTCCCAGAGACCCCACCGCCGCCGACTGGGTACGGTTCGCAGAGACTCTTCGTATGACCCATGGCAAGGAGGAGAACGAGTTGAATCCCCACAGTGCTTTGGTTCCCGATCTGCTTGCTCCTGGAGAGTCCATCAGCGGGGAGCGGAAGGAGATCAATTTCTTCAAGGAGACAGACCCGAAGGCCAGAGAGTCAGAAGAGATTACGGATGCATTGAAGCAGCTCCTTTTGACTACCGGATATTCACAAAGGGAGATTCAGGACCTGAGGACGAAGACACTCGTTTCCCACGCGGTTGTCAACCAGACCCGCTTGGGTAAGGTCCGTCGTCAGTACTGCTTGTCGATTGCTGGTAATGGCAACGGGTTGCTCGGAATTGGCGAAGCCAAGTCAGAAGAACCGGCCGATGCTCAGACGCAGTCCAGATACAGAGCTATTCGAAACATGCAGCCCATTCCTCGTTACGAGGACCGGACCATCTTCGGGGATGTCGAGGGTAAGGTGGGAGCTGTTCAGTTGAAATTGATGACCCGCCCTCCTGGTAAGGCTTCTATCTTTGTCATCAGTAGCAGACAGCAGCTGACGAATGCGGTACTAGGATTCGGTCTCCGTTGCCAGCATCTGATCTTTGAAATGTGCCGTGCTTGTGGCATCCACGACCTTGCCGCTCGGGTGGCCCGCTCAAGAAATCCCATGAACACAGTCAAGGCTGCCTACGAGGCTCTGATGAGCCAGCGCAACCCGGAAGACATCGCTCGGGCCCGGGGCAAGAAGCTGGTCGATGTGCGCAAAGTCTACTACTCGGGAAGAGCCTAATCTATCTCTGCAATTTCATTTGATGCACCTCTATCTTCACCCCCACGAATGCCGTCTTTCTACTTGTTTGTCACACAGAGGGACATCTTGACGGGTCTTCATCATGCATAGAGTCGGCTGTATGATTATGGACACAATTTGAGCGGCATTCTCACTCAATGCTTGCTGCGTTACGGCGGTGTATATAATTGTTTTGGACTTCCTTTACTCTCCATGTCTTCTTACCATGTACTTGTACCAAGCCACTGCCATATTATCAAAAACAGTCTATCCATGAAACTAAACTCCGCGCCATATTGTCATGAACCCATCCAATCTATGAAACAAACAACCCGCCATAACGCATCAAAAATCAAATAGGGTAGTACCAATGCCGTCCATGCAGTCCATGCAAACCATTCCCATGTCCATACGCATACAATTAGCTCAGTCACGCATACCTCCCCGTAAAACTAACATCCCCCTCGTATCCCACCCCCTGCCCCTGGAACTGCTCATCCCGCCCCTCCTCATACTGCTGCTGTTGTTGCTGCTGCTGCTCCTCACTCTCATTGATCATCTGCTGTTGCAACACAATACTATACACACTCGCCTTGAGCAGCGTGCACACCGTCGCAGTCTTGCGCTCCAGCAACCGCAACCCATCCAGCGTCAACGAGGTCGGATCCCCTGCCAGCCCGGCCAGTTTATCAGATAACTATCGCCTCATCGTCGTTAGCATCGGACTCGTAGCATGTAGCTAGCTGGCTAGTGGGTTCGTGCAAGCCGATGCGTAGATGTAAGCGTGAGTGTGTCGTACCTTGTTCACATTCCCCAGGAGTCGGGTATACTCGTCCAGGACTTCCTGCTCGAGATCCGAGACGAGGGGGTTCGAGGCGCGCAGGAGAGGATTTTCGTTTGTTATTGGGGAGGAGGGAGCGCAGTCGCGGCTGGCGGTGGCGGGGTCTTCGTCGAAGGACGACATTGCGATTTGTGAGGATGTGGCGGATAAGGAGCTGATATTGAGATTTGGACTGTTGAATGTTCGTCGGTTCGTGATGTCTAGACGTAGATGAGGTGATGAGGTGGTTTGCTCTTGATTTGTTGATTGGGGTAGGATTGTTTGTTTGGGTCTTTGGGTCGTGTTATGGCGGGATCATCCAACTCACTGAGGAAAACACTCCAGCATGTATCTACTGCGTAGTATTTAATTTATAATCTCAAATATTGACCACGAATATTCTACACAGACTTCTATTGCTGTTAATCTTCTGAAATCAAGAAATGCTAGAATCCATTCAGTGACCGCTTGAGTACTCCCATGTCCCGAGGCCAGTCCAGCTCCTCCTATGGACAGTCACAACATTCGTCTCTGCAGGGGAGAACAGATACATGAACACAAAATAGTCGAATAATCCACGGCCGAGTAATTAGTACACTCGACGCTGACCTCCAATGACGGGATGGATCAGAACTGGTGCGCTAATATAACCGAAATCGAAAAACGCCGTCTTCTGCAATAGTGACAGTAATGGAATGGGAAGATGAAACTGTCGCGTCGTGGAATCGAAAAAATATGAGAAAGCCGAAAATCGCCCACAAAGCATGGAACGTCCGAAGACAGGACTCGCAGTCCTAAAAACTGAAAGAAAGTCCACAATCGCCCTGACAAAAGAAGAATGAAAGAATAAAAGCCAATTGGATAGGTCTAGACACGCCAAACTCCAAGTTAATACGTGCAACAGAATATCAACGTTCGAACCCAGATCTTCATGCCGTCATGATCATGAAAGTAACCTCACATCAGAGGTCTGAAAGCGCCGCTCAGGCGGTCTCGTTTTGTCGCAGGAGGACCAAAAAAAAAGCGTATAATTGTCGTTGCGAGCTCATGGATCAACCAGCTAAAAGTCTCCGTCATGATGAAGCGTAACACTATTGAATTCCTCGAAAGGATCGGCCACCTCTCCGTTGGGCGTGGCAAGGCCGGATTCCAGAGGGACACCCTTGGGCTTCGAAGTCCCACCAATATCGACACTGGCGCTCTCCTTGACATTGCGGAAATTCGCCGTGTCCGTTCCGCGACTCTGGTGTGGAATCATGGGCGGTTTCATATGGCGGATGAGTGCCCATTGCGTCTGCCGGAAGAAAGGATGAGTCTTGACATCCGACGCCCCAGCTCGAGCGCCAAGACGCTTGGTTTCATCCTTGATCAGCAACTTGCGGATCAGGGATTTGCATAAACTGCGGATGAAAATGTCAGTTTGCACGAATGAGAGCAAGACTCGACGGCAGACTTACTTCGAGATCTGCTGCACTCCTGCATGCTCTGGAAATTGCACTTCGTCCCTTAGGATGTTTCCAAACGTTGCATTCCTATTCTTGCCCTTGAAGGGCGTGGTCCCGTAGAGCATCTCGTAGATCAAGATGCCCAGAGTCCACCAATCGACCGCGCTGGTATGTCCGCAACCCTTGATGACCTCCGGCGCAATGTACTCTTCGGTGCCAACAAAAGAGTTTGTTCGGAAGTCAGCAATACATGACTTGGTGTCAATGGTGGGTAACGACGTGGCGGAGTTGCCGCTGCGCGCAGGAATCATAGTAGGGGCCCCGCCTGGTCCAGATTGTTTGGACAGATCGAAGTCTGACAGCATGATGTGGCCAGACTGGTGAAGAAGAATGTCTACCAAGATACCGTCATTAGCAACGAGCGATCACTAATATCGTATCAGATTTCCGGAAAAGAACTCACTTTCTGGTTTCAGATCGCGATAGATGAATCCCATGAGATGGAGGTATTCTAGAGCGGCAGTGACTTCTGCTGCATAGAAACGGGCAGCATCCTCCGATATACACTTTCCTGGGCGTGTTTGAAGTGCTGCGCAGTTTGTAATCAGTAAGACGCTCTGGGACAATTGCACTGGGTTGCACACCTCGAAAGAATTCACCGCCGCTGCAGTACTCCATACACAAGTAGAGGTAATCCTCAGACTGGAAAGAGTGGTACAGAGTCACAATGAACGGGTGGTTGCTCGTAGCAAGAATCTCCTGCTCGGCCAGTGCGCGCTTGATCTTGTTTCTCTTGATCATCTCCTTTTTACTCAATACTATTCGGGACATTAGTTTTGTGGTTTCCCAGTAAGTCCAAAGCAATCACTTGAATGGCATTGCATGAACGTCAGAATTGCGGGAGTTTACCTTTCATTGCGTACAAGCGACTCGTCTTCTTCTCACGAACAAGGTAGACCTTGCCTACATCTCCCTTGCCGATCAACTTGATCTTGTCGAAACTGCTAGGGCCAACCTCCACATTCCGGACCTTGATCGAATTCGAACTGTACGTCCTGCGGAAGGCAGCCGCATTGCGAATCTGACCGGGACTCGGGATCTTGCTGTCCGGACCAAGTTTGGGTACGGCAAGTGTACTAATATCGCTATCTCCAGAGGCTCCTACCAGGCTGACTTGAGACTGAGTGGGCCCCGATTGTTCGAGGAGAGGCTCTTTACCCATCTCCGCGGTCTGAGGACGTGCATCCGACTGGCCTTGCGTGAAAAGGCCTTGTGCATTTGGTGCGGACGCAACCCGGCGAAGCTTCCGCGCTAATTCCTCCTTGTTGGCGGTCGTAGCCTGCTCAGCAGCAGAGACACCATCCACCTGCAGTTCAGGGGTGTCCGGAGGGGAGGAGGGGACCGAGCCGTCGTTGCGATGTTGCAGGGAAGGCTGACCCTGGTGAACAAAGTATGGATTGGCAGTGGCAGTAGGAGAGACGCCTTCGTCGAGCGGATTGCCTTCACTTGCGACGGTGGTTGAGCGACTGCGACCGATAGTAGGTAGGAAACGGGATTGTCTAAATGTCGACTTCGCATCCGCCTTGGCGCCGGTGGACGGGCTGGCGTCTCGATCTCGTTCTCGCTCGCTGCTGGAATGAGGAGTGACATTGCTGCTGGAACTATTGATGCGAAAGAAATTCTTTATCCTTGTCGGGAAATGGCTCGATTCGCTGTGTTTTTTGGAAGCCAGGGATAGACCGGGGAAATTCCCACGTTTCTCATTCGTCACACCGGACGGACTAGAAGTGAAAAGCTGCGTCATGCCGGTGGGTAGTGAGATTGAAGATACCACCGAACGTCCACCTGTACCTTGCTATCGAAAGAGCGAGGAGGTCCAAAAATTGCCCGAGGAAGAAAAGGAAGATGAAATGCGGCACAGGAGGATAGACGAAGGGCGAGCCGTGTGGGAGGGCGGCCTGCAACGGACTGGAAACCGCGGGGACAACGTTGGCGGTACAGGTTTGTTGGTTGGTTGAAGATGCCCAGGAAACTCGCTTTAGAGGGACGTGCACCCTGGAACAAGAGAGGCCGCGGGGACGATTCGCATGGGTGGAACTGAGATGTCAAAATATCCCTAAATGATAGATAGAAATACTTTTTCAAACGAGAGACAACAAAGAATCCTTCGATCTACCGAAGAGGATGGGATGGGACAGAAGGGGGCTGAGGGATGTGGGAGAGTAGAGAGGGAGGAGAGAGAACAAGAAAGAGGGAAGCGGAAGTGGAGACGTGGAGGGATTCCAGGCTTAGTCAAGGCCTTGGAGATGGTGAACTAGCGACCAGACTACCTTCACTACGGGGTATAGATAGCCGCTTTATCGAAGTTTGATGGAAGAATGATAGAAGAGAATCATCCGGTAGCTGATATCTCTAATAAGGGTCGTTACAACCACAATGGAGGCGACAATGGAATTATCCAAACTTCAAATATGAGCGATCCACTCGACATATCCAACCATCCAGACATCCAGTATCGGACTACGTACTATTATTTCTTGGGATGTTGTCGCCACTCAGCCACTGAACCCAATCAAACTCCTCCAATGCTGTTCTGTTCGCCTCTTGGCCACGGATTCAACCCAATTCAGCAAAGGATTTAAGTTTCTTCATTCCAGTGAACCGTTTGGACTGAGGTAAGATACGTAGATGGACAGGCACACTCTTCGTCACATTGGCCAGATCTTGTCTTTGCTTCACCCTTTTCTCTCACGGAAAATAGTATGGACGGAAAAGAAAACGCAACACTATACAATGAGTCTTGATGACACTGTCACCCAATATCGAATATCTACCGATCTATTGCCGAAGTTGCCAATCTCGAATTGGAAGTGTCAAAAGATCGGTACCTACGAGTCTACGACCGGAGTACGTTTAGGTACGACTGCGTCACTATCGATATGTGGAGAGAACGTACTAGGGAGAAGCCGAGACTCTGAAATCACAATACTCGTTGGTGGACCTTTTCCCGTTTGTTATCCTGCAAGGAGACCCGGTTTCTCGTCCTTGACAGTGGAGAACCTTTGGGGGCACCAGGACAGCCTAGACCGCATTCTATCAGAGCAGTCTCAGTGATTCTACCTTGGAATGTACAACCAAGTTGCGGAATGTGTACTGACGATGCATTATGAATGAACTGCCTGACGACTTGAGGATACTAACTGATGACGCAGAACTTGCTTTCTGTTCGACTTGGTCTTGCGGGAAGCTCTCAATCAACCTAACAAACTATCATGTATAAAAAAAGTGCTAAACTCCTGCCTTAGAACTATGGTGCTAAGAGCACAAGCCGTCCTGTCGCGAAGTGATATTACTAGCTTCAAGAGCCGGGACCCTCTTAGGGCTAATCCAATGAGCCTGCTCAAGAAGCCATCCTAAACTATGCAGAAACTGATTATACTATGATCGAAGACCAATTAATCGGAGTCTGACCGTTTGACCCCCGAACACCTGCGGGGTCTATGGCCTGAACAGCCGGCTTGGTAATTCCAGATGTAGTCGCTTGTTCTCCTGGTAAATACTATGTGCCACAAGACCCCGTCGCATATGATTGTCAAACTTTTCCCAGCTTTGCGTGCTGGGCCAGGGCCTGCATCTTGTCGTCACCATGACTGATATCGCCCAGATAAGGTCTGTTTAGCAGGCCTTCAACACCAGCGAGGAACGCATGGGCATTGACATTTTGAGACACTGCTAATGCCGTAGATTTCTGAACAAGCAAGCCGTGATCCTTGTTCAAGTACTGCGTGAGTAGTTGGGGGTTGGCCTGCTTCGCGTTGACAGAGCTCGTTTCTTCGCTCAAATCAGTCATACTAGTCGCTGAAGTAGAAGGACGCGGTTCATATGCGATTGTGCTATGCGACTGTGAACTTTTCGAATTCGACGCACTAGCATTTGAAAGCTGCGCAGTGTGCACCGTATCTATTGCGGGAGCTAGGCTGGAATAGCGTCGACTATGGCAACAGAGTTCACATGTTTTAGCTCGACTGTCACTACTGATATAGGGGCGTCCGTACCTTTCCTGATGCGTTTCCAAATCGTTTCCGCTCTGTTGGCCGTGGACGGAGTCGCCGCCTACCGAACGCTTGCTGGTTTTGTCAGCGAAGATATCCTTGAACTAGGCGTGGCAGACATATAGAAACGCTTACTCCTCGCTACGACCAGTAGCCCATGAATCCGTTGTCGATGTATAGGACGACGATGACTTGCTATCGGCGTCCTCATCTGTTTTGAAAGACATCTCGCGACGCCGGACGGGCGCTCGTTGGATTGGCATTTCAGATGCCCAAGGTCTTCTGAGACGTGGTACAACCGGCCTGTAAGTCCCGGCGCCTTTGATCAACTCCGTGGACGATTTCCTTGGAAGGTAGGACTGGACTTTTGCGTTTTTCTCACTGTAGCTATGGGTGTCTGACAACGTCGATTGTATTGAGACTCGTGACAGTCCTTGAATAAGTTCGTTGACGGGATCAACCTTTCGCATGGCGTCCCCCATCATATGCTCTGTAGCACGGGGTTCGGAGGATGACGGTTTCGAAAAGGACGTCCGGCCGTCATTGACGCCTGTTTTTCCATCTCTTGCCTTACCGTCAACGAGATCTCTAGCTCGTGTATTGGCTCTGGCAAACTCCGATCCGGAGTTAGACTTCCGATTGCGTTGGGATAACCTAGAAGCCATCGAAGCATTCCATCCTGAGGATAAGTTTTGAAATTCAAAATAATTGTCCAGACTTCCCACATTTTGACTGGCCTGCCACTGAAAATACGGGTCCATATACTGGTCGGCTGGGAGAACTGGTGGCACAGAACTGACCGGTGATAGCATGGAAAATCCAGGTATCGCATATTGTGAAGCAGAAGGGGGTATTTCCAGATGGAATTGATTGGTCATCATACTTTGAGACAAACAATTGTTCGATTGGGCTGCGGCGCCAGCCCTCTTTTCCTTCTGCTTCCCAGGTTCATTCGAGACTCTGAGGGTTGCTTCCAACTGCTCTTTGTACGACCGCACCACATCTAACTCTCGCACCAAACTCTTCCGCTGTTCGACCAGGGACTTCTTCGCGCAGGGATCCATATCCCAAGTATGCATGGCCATGTATCTATCGAGACTTATAAGCTGAGTTGATAGGGCTGCATAATCGATCGAGATTTGGCTCAGGGATTTGCGCAGTGAGGATTCCAGGAAAGGCCCCATTGAGAGCAGTGGGTGATTGACAGCCGCCATTTGGCCACCGACTTGAAGATAGCCCTGCGGTGCATGGTTTGGAACGAACGAGTCCAGAATTGACGAAGATTGGCTGATGGCGGAAGAGTATCCACCGATCATACTGCTGCATGGAGCTATATCGGATGGTGTAACCAGGCCAGAGGACTGCGCCTGTGATGCGGACGACATGAAAGGAGTGACATTCGATGCACTCAAACCTTGCAAAGATGGAGAAAAGGCGAACGGGTACCCCGCAAGACCATACATAGCATAATTCTGCGGCGCGGGTGCATGAGGCTCCTGAAATGGTGGCTCACATTGAAAATATTGTTGGCTCATCCGCGAGAAGGCCGCATTGGGCTGCGAAATCATGGAGGAACCTAGTGCAACCGGCGCTATAGTCGGAATCAACGTCGAAGACGAGATCCGTGGATCCGATATGTCATTCATACTTATACTTGACAATCTCGCGTGCGTCGCCAGTATCCCTTGAGGTATCGGAGATGACGAGTCGGCACCGGTATGAGGGCAAATATCCTCGAACCGTTCTCTTTTGTCTTTGGCCTTGTACTTGCATTTACCGATCGTCGGAGTAGAGAATGTACCCCGGTCATCTTTGCTTTGGTCAATCGCTGACAGTTTCATCTGAGGTGCAGGACCCTGAGAATCCATTGGAACTATTCGGCCACCAGCAGTGACCCGTTGATGTTTAGGTGATGCGTGCTCCTTGAGAAATCTCGCGAATCCAGCATCAGCTTGAGCGAGAGCTCCTTGTGGAGGATCACTTGGCTGGCGACTAGGGTGGCGTAAACGAGGCCCCGAGGTTGAGTGGGTTCCTTGACTTTGACGCGATCTATTTGACACGTTCCTTGACCCGTTGACTGGACGCTCAGATAAAACACTTCTATCTGCTTTGTGTTGCCGGAGCAAGTTATCTGGACGACATGAAACCGTTAGCATTACCGAGCTTATTGTGCTCGAATGATGACTGCAGAGGCACATACAGCCTAGGGCCTGCGCACTGAATCGACCAAGGTCTATGTGTATATTCTGGCTCATTGCCAGCAAGGTTGGGATGTCATATCTCATTTTCCGTCTTGGGCAAATTTTACTTAGGGAACGTCCAAAGGGAAAGATCAACAAACATGAGACGTGTCAAAGCAGTATGGGAAGACAAGATGCGAGAGAGGTTCTCCTGTGATGTTGTGATGTCCTTGTTGGGGTTTGCGTCGAAGAAACTCACACTGAGTATATAACCGTGCGAATCTAGAAGGTGCACTGGACCCTGCTAGGCCAGTGCGCAAGTGCTCTCGTGAGGAAGGACCACACTTAGATCATGTATGTGAAGTACGTGGATTGTTTTATTATCCGGTAGGAAATTATCATCTAGAATAGTAGATCTCACGTGGCTATTTCATCAGAAATGGCGAGTGCAGCGAACGGCTCGGCTAAACTGGTGTGGCAAGGGCCTGGCGATCCATATCAAACATGTTCCCGAGCCTGGACTGGCTTAAGGATGCTGTGAATATTCCAGGTATCGTCATGTCCGTCTTCGAAAGGAGGTGCAGTCGTCCGATTCCCAGTAAGAGTCGACCCCATCTCCCAGCTTCCAGTCCGCTCATGACCACAGACAACTGCTCCTCCAGCCCCAAATGTCTCCCTATCTGGGCTCTCTGCTGGCTTAACATCCTCATGCGTAGAATTTTTGGCGGTAAGGTCAGCATCGCTTGCCATCTTGCTATTACCCTTGAACCCTCCAGCGCTTGATCTGCGCATACGTCTCATACGGAACCCACGCACAAGGAAAAAGAGTATGGCAGCCAGTGCTAGAGCGACGATTGTAACCACAGCTCCAATCACGCCAGCAATAGCCGGACTTAACCTGTTGTCGGAGGTAGATGTCTTCTTAGCCTTGCCCATCACTCCGGAACAGAACACAGCCGACGATCCGCATTCGAGGCACCACTGCTGAGTCGAACCAAGAGAAAACTTCTCCATCTGCGCGTGGAACTCGGAGTATGGGATCGCATCATTACTTGGACCGTGCCCAAAAAGTGGGTAGGACCGAAATTCGGCGGAGGTTCCTGTTCCGTTACGCAGGAGAAATCGCACGTAGAGCTGAGACTGGTCGGGGTATGTCGGGACTCCTTCAGCTTCGAGGCTAAACAGTTCGAAGACGAGCGACGCCCCGAGGTCAGGACGCGAGTAGAAGTTCTCCTGGCTCGACGATGCGAGCTGCATGAGCGAAGCAAGAGCCACAGCGGGTTCCGAGCCTCCAAAAACAAGGCTCATCTTGCTGTTAGCTCCGCGGTATTGGCTGTTGGTGTCGAAAGCTTCCAAAACATGCGACGCCAGGGTTCTCCCTGCAATTGTGCGTATGTCATTGGATACACTGAGTTCCGACGAGGATAGGTTGCCGTTCGTTGCGTACATATAGTGATCTGCATACCATCGTGCACGTTCGATATCCTCTCGCTGCAAATGGGACAATAATGATTTATTGTGCAATAACTCATATTCAAGGAATTCCGATATGTAGAAGGCGTTGGCATAATTGGCCGAGGAGAGATCATATACTCCCCTCAAGGATTGGCTGTACAAGTGGCCGTAGAATCTCTCCGACTCTTGCGTAAGTTCCTGCACCTCGGGGCTGAATTTGTACTCCAAGTCAGCTACTTCGTGAAGAGTACATCCAAACTGGCCGTCCACAATGATCGATTGAGGATCTGCTAAGCCCACCGTGATCACTTGAGGATACTGATATCCGTTCAGAGGAGCACGAGATAGAGACCCATTAGCGAGCACGAAAGAAGGGTCATAGAATTGCCCATCGTAAACCTGGCCGAGAGGCGGATACAGGCCCTGCATGAAAGCTTGGGCCGATGCCACGGCTGGCTGATCGGCCCTTGAAAGAACGGAGATCTCCTCGGCTTCTAGTGCGTACGGAGATAGGCTCGGTATTCTTGTTCCCACGCCACTCCCGTTGCTATGTATGGCAACATAGCGGTCTCGAAATGCGGACCCGGCGGCATACAATTCACTTGCCCCGTACGGAGTCAACGCTCTTGGGCGAGGCAGAGCGTTCGGGATACTATCCCCGTGAAGTGTATATGCGAAAACCGACCAGACTTGCTCCTTGAGGTCTTGGGCTGCAATCAAGACAGGAAATTGCAAAGCTGCCGCTGCTGCCAGGACCAGGAAGCGTTCGCGAGAGATCAACATCACGATCTGAGAAGCAATTGCTTATCGAATGGTGGGGACTTCAGAGTTGCAAGGCTCTGCGCAGTATGAGCTTGATAGGAGACGTTCCAGATGATCTTATCCAGTCAAGCTTGGGGTAGTAGAATAAAATATAGTCGCTTTCTTCAGCTTACAAGTCAGTTGACGGGAGAATTGCAAGCATCCTGTCGAGTTTTAAGGTACCGAAGGAAAGCATGGCAAAGACGTCTAGACCCCAATCACGACCGTTGGTATCCAACAGTGCTGGTATGGATGTGACGAAATGAATATCATTGCATCAACACTGGAACTGTATCAATATAGACAGAGTGCTTGCAGAAGTTACATGTGTGGTTGTCCCACCGGGCATCCTTCTCTGTTCCATGGTCAAAGGCCTTCAGGTAGATGTATGTATGCCACCCTCACAAGATAATTCCACTGGTCCATTCATACGTAGACGATTCTCAAAGATCCGTACCTTTCCCGTTTCAGTCTACAAAATCGAAGCGCTAGAGAGAAATCGCCTTTTTTAGCATTTGATGCTCGATGGACTCAGTCCTGGGCTTCGACAAAGCCGAGACGAATACCACTCACTCAGTTTTGAAGATAAGACATGGCTTTTTCTTTAAATTTTGTAGACCAAAGTAGCACGTCAGTCTGTTTCAACTGCAGAGGCATGGTAAGGATCAGGGTCAATGACGCGAGCAACGGTAATGGTAGGTAGCATTCGAGCCAAAGTAACCGTATGAGGCTCTACTCTGGTACCGTTGACTAAAGTTTGCAGCGGACATATTTGGTTGTCAATTGCAAGTCAGGTTAGTAAAGAAGTCAAGTGAGTAGTATAACGTAAGTCAATGAAAGCTGAGAGCTGGGGTCTTTTGTCTTCTCTGAAGAGGTTGCCAACTGGTTGGTCTAGCTCCTCAGGCATCAAGGCAGACCTCCAAGTCAGCATTTCCACAGTCTGTTTCTTGCCGCCCGTTCCTCAAGCAAGGAGGAATCTAAATTTGTAATTGAGATCAATTTGCCTTGACGATTGAAATAGCAGACTATACTCCGTAGTAGTCTACCTTATCGAATGAATAATAATACCTCCACAGTGGAAGCATTCACAGCTTTCGCCCATCTGATTCGTCCCTTCTGACCGCTTCCGGCTGCCGGCGAAAATTCTATCACGCCGTCCCGTCCGTCTCACCTTCTCCCCAAGCCCTACACCTGCGCCCTACCCCTAAGCCCTTATTTCTGCTCTTGGAAGTCAAGATAGTATCTTCTTAGGACCTTACCTTGTCCAATATGGTAAACACGCGAGGTTCAGGTCCCTCGTCTGACGATCACGTCTCTTCTGAGCTTCCTGCGTCTCCTGCTCTCAAGATCGAGGACGATGGTAAGTGTTCCTCGTGGCTTATTGCGGACCTTGATCTGCCCGTCCAACATGACACAGGAGGTCATTGTCATTTCTTTCATTTATTAAATAAAATTGTATCCTGTTTATGGTTTGAAGTTCGGTTCTGACTCTGATTCATTTGCAGCTTCCTTGAAGGCGTCTCACCCGCGCGAGGAGGACGAGGATCGCTCCCTTTCCCCTCGAGCTTCGAAGAAGCGGCGCATCGAGGCCGAGTCGGAAGGGCTTCTCCTACCGACTCAAACGACCGAATTGACCGATCAAGCCCCTGGACACCAGATCGAAGAAGAGTTAGTATCCGCGCTCGGTTCTGGGATTGTAGATACTGTGGAACGCCAGAATGCCGGGCAGACTCAGACGGTCAGCTCCGCGGGAGATCCCGCGGCGCCGGAGACAAATCCGGAGCTTGATGATATGGCGTCTGTCATCTCTAGTATCATGAACCATGCTGAACGGGTCGAGGAACAATGCGCTATGGGCCAGCAACAATTAACTACTGCGACAACGACACCGGATCAGCCGGCGCCTAAGGGTCTCGTTTATGTGAAGGCAAACTCGCACTTGAAGATCCAGAGTTTGCCTATATTGGACAATCTGGTAAGAAATGCCTCTTATCCTGTTATGTGGATCTTCTAGACGTCAACCCTGACACGTATGCGGTCCAGTCTACCCAAATTCTCTCTCTTCTGGCAAAATCCACTTATCAGGACATTACCTCGTTTGTGGCTGAGCCGGAGTCAGAAAACGGACAAGCTTATGCGACCATGAGATCCCTCTTTGATCATACGAAGAAAGTGTATTCCTCTAAGGAATCTTTCCTGTCACCGACTGAACTTGGTCTCACGGAACCTTCCCAAGTTGACATCATCAGAAAAGCAAACCTGGCCTCATTTGTTTCGAGCATCTTTGGCACACAAGAAATCGGTTTTGCTGAACTGAATGAGCATTTTCTGGATGTTTTCGTCCCGGAAGGGGGCCGCCTGTTGAAAGTACAAGGGGCTCTGTTTCTGGAGCTCAAGACCCAAGCGTTCATAGCCTCCATGAACAACACTGAGAGAACAAGGACCGAGTTGCTGTATGACCTGTTTCCAGATGATCTGGAGCAGCGGTTACTTGACCGACGGCCAGGAACTCGTCAACTAGCACCTAGTGAGGCTGATTTCGTGAAACGTGCCGGCTCACGTCGGGATATTCTTTTGAACGATATCAACAACGAAGAAGCGATGAAAGCTTTGCCCGATAAGTACCACTGGGAAGATTTTCTCCGAGACCTGAGCTCGTACATTACGAAGAACTTTGATGCTATCTGCCATCAACAGGTTTGTTTTTTCTGTGACCCCTATCTATCCTTGCCTTGCTAATGCTGATCAGACGAAGAAATTGAATAAGGGAAGACAGCCATCTTCATCAAGTGGCGAATCACAAGATACACCAAGTGCACCCCTCCAAGGCCAATTTCCTGTTGCTTCGCAAGCGCCTGAAGTTCCGGTTGACAAGAATATGCATGGTGACCTGGTAGCCCGTGCGGCACGTGCGGCCCAGATCGCCTTGCAGGGCCATGGATTGAGACGTTCTCAACAACAGCAGTCCCAACAGCAGCAGCAGCAGCCCAGTCAGCCACAGCAACCAGGACAACCCCAACAACAGCAACAGCAACAGCAACAGCATCAAAACCACATTCAGCAGGCTCAGCAGCAACCTCAGCACCACCTACAGCAGCAGCAAATGCCACAGCAGAGTTCTCAACATGGAGGCCAGCCACCTCATGGGTATACTGCTGCTCAGCCCACAGGCCAGCTGCCACCTCAGCAAAACCCACATCAGCAGCACTACCAGCATAGTCCAACCCCGCCGGGGTATCAGCAGCAGCCCGGACAGCTCACATTCCAGCAAAGCCCTCTGCAAGCAAACTTTCAACAATATAACCCTGGGGGTCACGTCTCCATGCCAGGGAGACCCAACGGTGGTCAATCAAATCATGGTTATATGCCTGGAATCCCTCACTATTCACAATCACAACCCACTCAAGTGCTCTATGAGCGCGCTCGCATGGCGGCTTCGGCGAAATCATCTCCAAGCAGTCGCAAATCCGGCCTACCAAGCCAGCGCCGCCCCTGGACTACCGAAGAAGAAAACGCTTTGATGGCTGGACTGGATCGTGTAAAGGGGCCACACTGGAGTCAAATTCTTGCGATGTTCGGTCCCGGAGGTACCATCAGCGAAGCCCTGAAGGATCGGAATCAAGTGCAGCTGAAAGACAAGGCGCGCAACTTGAAACTCTTTTTCCTCAAGAGCGGTATTGAAGTTCCTTATTACCTGAAGTTCGTTACTGGTGAACTCAAGACTCGCGCTCCTGCTCAGGCCGCTAAACGTGAAGCACGGGAGAGGCAGAAGAAGCAAGGCGAAGAAGATAAAGCTCATGTGGAAGGTATCAAAGGCATGATGGCCCTCGCTGGTGCACATTCGCAGCCCGTTCCGCTCGGACACGGGCACGAGGCAATGTCTGCTTCTCCCGGCCTTCCGGATACTGGCAGTCATTCTACGTTCGATCAAACCGCGGAACAGAACCTGATGCAGACACTGGGCCAGGAAGTCCATGGGGCTCAATTTGGCCAACCTCAGCATCAACCAGGAAACGTCGATCCCAACATGCACATGGGGCAGTAAACTGGTGTTCTTCTACAAGACTTTCCTCCGGCTTGCCCCGAGGATTGACCTGAAGTCGCCGTGGTCTTTACCGTCCGAATGGCGATATGTCTTTTTCGCTTCCGGGGAAGGATGCTGCTTGCTCCATTGTGTAATAGTATGGTTTGGGTCTGGTTTGGTCTGTAAGAGTGGAATTCAGGCATCTATTCGTACATATGTAAAATGAGTCTGTATTTATAATGAAAAATACCATTTTCAGTTGAGCCTATTTTAGAGAATATCATGAAATCATACTTGAATCGTTGCTTTTCAAGCTCATATAGCAGAGCGTATAGTTTAAGTGTCCTCGGGCCGAACACGGACAGATCTCCGCCTGTGCATCACCAACACATGTCGATTCGTTGTACACACCCTAGAAAGAACAGACCTCAGCGAAACGTTGTCCCCCAATTCTCCTATTCGTCCAACAGGGGTCTACTTTACCCGTCCATTCACTTCCGTCTCTCTTGCTCAAGTCATTAATAAGTGATCTGTCACGATGGCCGATTCATCAACTCCATCACAACCTCCAGCGCCGCCTTCGTCGCAACCACCACCTTCATCCCAGATCGGTTCACAAGAGCTTCCTTCATCATCAACACAGGCAACAGTACCAGGAGAGTCACCGGGTTCTTCTGAACCCCTGGTTGTACCGAAACAGGAGCCGAATACAACAAATGTCGAAGCCCTTGACGCCTCCATCGAGCAGGACATCGATATGAACACCGGTGGCAATACCAACGCGGCGGGCGCAAGCGACGGAGATAATACGATAGGAAACCCAGTTCAAGATGCAGTGCCTACGTCTGTCGACGCTATAGCAGCGGCAGTGGCGCCATCGAAGAAGGAGACGAGTTTGCGCGAGTTTCTGGGCAAGATGGATGATTATGCGCCTATTGTAGGTCTTGCTTCTTTTATCATTTTCCTCCTGCGTTACTTTTGACCGCCTTTTTTGTCATGAACGTATCGCAAGATGCACACTCTCGAGGCATTCTAACAAGATATAGATCCCAGACGCGGTAACAGCTCACTATCTCACCCTCGCCGGCCTACCACCCCCAGGAAACGGACCGAACCAAACCCCCCCACATCTCGCCCGACTCCTCGCTCTCGCAACACAGAAATTCATTGCTGATATCGCGGCGGATTCATATCAGTACGCACGTATCCGAGCCTCGAACAGTACATCAGCCAGCAACCCCATGGGCAGTCTGAACGCTGCCTCAGGTTTGAACATGCCCGGCGGTGCTGGAGCTGGCGCAGCAGGCGGCACAGCGGGTGTTGGTGGCGGCGACGCAGGCAAAGGCAAAGCGAACACACATCTGGGCATTCAGCGTCCTGGTTTTGGCGGTGGTGGCTCCGGTGGCTCCGGGCAAGGTCGGACGGTGCTCACCATGGAAGACTTGGGTATGGCTGTTGCAGAGTATGGTGTCAGCGTCAAGAGAGGGGAATTTTACCGGTAGGGAAGGCTGGGTCCTCGTGACGGAACACACCACGGTGGTCAGTGCAGCCAGCATGCCACCGGGTGTCATCTGCTTGGCTTGAATGATTCTCCATCCGCACGGCTGATAAAGCCCATCCACGAGATTTGGCTGACTTACGAGAGATTTTGACGTTATATTGATACGCAGTCTTGGCGAGAGGGATTATGGTGGCTTTCTCTGGGAAGGCAGATTTTTCAATTTCATTTGGCGTACATACCGGGTCGAGGACGACGGATATCCTGCATTGGGGGTTTCTTATATGTCGAAAAGAATTTCCCTTTTCTGAACTTTGCTCGCAGGCGTTTTTGGAAGGCTAAATGGGACACATATTCATCGGTGTCCACCTCAACAAGTATGCAACTCTGATATCCAGAACAAAATGAAAATATTGACTTTCACAAAACCTAAATAACTCCGACACAGTAACCGCTATTTTTACAATACAGATATGTGTAGATGTACACTTCCCGCCAGTAGAAGACGGAAGAGCCTCGACAGGGAGACGATATCGCGGTGGAGCGACATTTGCTACCCTCACAGTAGATATTCCCTGCTTTGATCATTCTCAAGTAATCGCCGTGGCAGTCCCAATGGCGATCCCATCCCATAATGCTGCTCGCCCAGGAACGACCCCCGTAAGCGCCAGGGCCAAAGGTTCGAAAAAGCAGCGACAAGAACCATCGAACAGTATCCCCATACCACCGCCTGAAACACTTATTTGTTCTTGGACTGCTTGTACGTGAACCGCTTGCGAGTACTGCCATCGCCAACCGTCAGCTTCTGTTTCTGCTTCTTCTTCTTCTCACTCCGATTGTCGGGAAACTGAATGGGCATCAAACATACGGAACATATTCGCCCAGCTTCCTCCCCACCATATCTTCCGTGATCAAAACATCCTGGTACGTCTTCCCATTGTGCACTGCGAACCGCAGACCGACGAAATTAGGTAGGATTGTGGCCCCGCGCTTCTGTGTCTTGATCGGGGGTGTGCCGGGAGGAGGGGGCAGTTTTCGTGGGAGAGGGAGACTGTTGAAGAGAAAATTGAGGGTCAGCTTATAGAATAAAAGCGATCAAACTCGTTTGGAGCTCGCTCTGCGATCCTATATTCAAGCTAGGGTGATGGAGATACGTACGGCACGATGTTCGGGCCTGCGGTGATGGTAGCGGGATTAGCCATTATCCTTTCCTTCGAGACGTATGAATTAAGTAAGAACAATCTTGGGTAACTCACCTTTCCATACTGATCGGCCCAGCAGAGCACGAGTGGGAAACATCTTGTCGATATACGCTGCTCAACAAGTCCGAGACTCTGCAAGTTGAGAGTCGCAAAACGATGCTTTTCGGATAGCGGATTATGTAAGCGAATATACTTGGATGCTCAAGATACTAAGGGATTACGGAGGTTACGGAGTAAGTAGAAGAGACCTGAACTCTGAGAAAATATAGCTATTATTCTTTCTTATATATTATAGCCATTGACTGGGACTGCTAACTGTTATATGTTTCTTCCCCAAGCAAGCTATCGTCGTATATCGGTAGCATTGAACAGAGCCAATAGCTTGAATATCTTCAGATCCAGAAGCCGCCAGCGACTGTTGGATGTAAAGATCCCGTATTCCTGAATTTGATTTGATGTGCTCATTCCATAGCAAGCTCATCAAGCAGCCTGATTAAGCTCCGGACCCCCATGAGGACGTTTTCATCCGGACCCTGACCAGGCGTCCAACTGGCGTGTGCAAAGTCAATCAGGCGGAGGTCGTGCACCTTGGGAGGTTCATCCTCTTCCTCCTCGTCTTCGAAGTCTATTTCTCCTAATTGTGCCGTTTCTGGACCAAGGTTGATATTGATTGCCTGCTGCGGTATTCCCTCTTGTCCAACCTGGAGGTTGACGACTTCGAAGGAGCCATCTTCCTGCAGAGCAAAATCAAACTCCTCGTCCTCTTCATCGGTCTCTTCCGGTGATCTGTCCCTGGGTTTCTTTTCTTCTTCTAGTGCTTGTTCCATGGCCTCTGGGTCACCTTCGTAGACAATGAGAACGCTAGACGAATACATCCTGCTCTCTTCCGACTCCAGGATCGACTGCACACGCCTCAGCTCGTCAGCAAGTCTCTTGGCGATTAGTTTGGACCGATCAATAGGGCCGGCCTTTGCGCCGGCGAGGAACGTCGCAAAGCCTTCTTTCACATTCTTCTCATTAAAAGACCGTCCGTACCACTTGTCATAGCGCTTGTAGCCGTCCTTTTCAATGACTTCGCCCTTAGCACCCTCGACTCCCTCATGCTTGGTGGCGTATGGATTGGTTTTGCAGCCCTCGTCCGTCTCCCCATGAGTGCCTGTCCAAATTTTCATCCCGGCAATGCGAAACCCAAGGCTACCGCTGGTTGTCTCCTTGGCCACAGCCTCTAGCTTGGTCCGTTTCGCGGGGGGCGCGTCATCAGCCCAAAGTCGCGCGCCAAGCTTCACATCCAGGACATTTGGACGTTTGAACCCAGACGCGACATTTTCCAGGACTATGGACAACCCTGTTTCGAGCTTTTTTCCGCCAGAGGGCACCCAGATTTTGTTTTCAGCTGCGCCATTCGAGCCAATTCCAGAATTCAACCCGAGTGGCGGAGCCTCCGCGGTGGTCGGCGTGGCAGATGATGATGAGTCGTCTGCGGTGGGTAGAACAATAGCTCCACTCTGCTGAGCAGCAGCAGCGAGCGCTAACGGCCCTTGCTGGTCGGCAGACGATAAGGTTCCGATGTAAGTGGGAATGAACTCTCGAAAGGCGGGATGGAGGGCGCTAGATTCGTAGAATGCAACTTCTTGGGGAGTGCAAGGTTTCGCGATGAAGGAACCGGAGGGAGTGCAACGCACGCCGTCACTGTAGAGAAAGGTGTTAGACCAGTCATGCGACCCTGTATATGCGCACAAAGCGCACTGCGCTGACAATGATTGGATGCTCAATGCAGGATAATTCAGCCGCTAGAGAGGCTGAGATATGCTGACGTGGGCAAGGAAGGTGAGCCGAGAGCGGATGGATACTTACTGTCCAGCAGCGGCGTGATCGAAGTCGACAAAACTGTCAGTGTCGAGTTTGGCTGTTTTCAAACTATCGGACCTTGAAGACGATGGCATGTTGTTCGCGAGAGATAATGATCATATATTGTTGCACACCGGAGCGCCGCGAAAATCTCATTCGTTGCTCATTCCGGAAATGCGTTTGACAGGTAAATAGATATTTCGAGGCCGCGATAGAGATATGAGAAGTAGTCAAAGGTGAAAGAAATGAAGTCGTAGGTAGAGTGTAGTCAAAGAGATGGCAGAGTTAAGGAGCGAAGAAAAGGAGAGACAAGGCAAGTTGTACTTCCGTCTACGGTTGAAATGCAATCATGATCGGCATGACTGGAACAAGGGGTCGGAATTAAATGCCTAGGAGATTATTCAAAATAATACCGCTCTAATAGTCTGATGGAGTCGTTGTCGCCTTAGTGTCTTGGTTCGAACAACGGTCAGGTTTGATAAGAAGTGATCGGCGGCTGTGATTGCCGGCTCAACGCGGGCCGAGGACCGCTTGTTCTTGGGATGGCATCATATCTGCCGCTTTTGGTTCTAAGGATTTGTCCCCCTGCAGTATACGAATACACTAGACTTGAGTCCTATTTCGCTCTTTGTCGCTATAGTAGATGTTGTGGGTATATATATAGCCTTATCAGGAAAAGATAGAGTGTGCCTCTAACTATGGGGTCATTATTCTCTTGCAACTCTTATACTTACAAATGTATGCTGCCTCTGTAGATGTCAGTGATATCAGTTTGTAATACAATATGTATTAAGCTGGAATGGCTAGCATTCTCATGCCAGCCTTTAAACCTCTCTCACTGGCCTTGTCGTCTTTCGAGCACATATTACCAGAGTGGACGGTCAAGGTGATATTGTTACCATTCCAACTATCTAGTCCTTGACTAATATGTGGGCAACGAGTCTAGCAGGGGTAAAGAATCATTACTGGCCTCTTTTGCATGATTGTATACTAGGCATACAAATGAATGATCCCTAGAGTTATAGCAAATGGCTTATTAAGAAACAGACTGAGTAGCTAGTCCACTGCCAGGCTGGACCCTTAATTAAACTCAACCACATATACTACAGTCTAATAAAGCCTCAGAAGCCTAACAAGGCTTCAGGGTAAAGTTAGTTAAGGTCTCAATGGGGTATTATACTACTACTGATGTGGTAGGTGAAAAGCGAAACAAGAGCAAGTCCGTGATATACTTTATATCGACCATTCAATAAGGGAGATGAACTATAGAACTGAATCCCTATGTCTAGGAGTTTGAAAAGCTGCAATGTACGCCCTTCAGTAGTCTAATTACATGAAATAGTTGCCAGTCTGACAAGGGAATGAAACACATATGACTGGGTGGATATGGATATATCCTCTGAATGGTATCACATCTGCCTCTTTGGCTTTTCAATTACTAGGCTTCCCATGTTGGCCATTACAAATTCTTAACATAGATGAATTACCTCAATTATTATAGCTTGAGCCTGCGAGATGACTTCTCTTTATCCTCAGAAAGCTGCTTGAGGCACCACAGTCAAATAATAAAGAAGCTAGAGGTGCTCTGTTTGCCGGTGAATTGCATGAATCAAACAGACTAAGAAGTAGTTGGACCGTTGGAGGCAGTGTTTTCCCTCCGTCTACCAAAAACTAGTGAATTGAATCCTTTCTCTTTCTCTCTCTCATGCATTGTCTACTTCCCATCCCCGTCGATCTGATCTTTCTTTCACCTTTGCATCAGCTTGATCTAACCATCTATTCTATCTCGTTAGCAGACAATCTCATCCCACCTCTCATGGCAATGGAGTCTCCCAAAATCCCCTCGAACTCTTCTCATGAGCTCCCTCTTCGACCTCTTGAACAACACAACGACCCAGTAACTGAGCAGCTCAACACGGGCACTTCTTCAGAACATCAGACGAGCAAGACAATTGAAATGACTCAACCCCGGTCAGAAGTAAATGGTAGTCAACGGGAACCAGAGTCCATCCTTGTTGATATGGTGGAGTCAAAGAAGAAGAAGAAGAAGACCTCCAGATCGAAAATCAAACGCGGCAAAGTAGGACCTTTGCCAATGACCGGCATCACGTTGCGGGCGAAACTGACGCGTGCACTCTGCAGAACAAGCCGACAGGGTTTGAAGAGTACTACGTGGACGCCCCTATAACACCCCAGGAGTATGCAGAGGGACGAGAGATATATGATGTGTATGTGAGTACTGCCACACGAGGAGACAAGTAGGCTGACAAGCGTTTGACTTTATCAAGCTCGCGGCCTATTATTCAGTAAGTTGCTCTCGCGAGTAGGACTCATGATCTGCATCTAACGTCCCTAGTCGAATGGAAGATGCGATTCTACGCTTCCAGAAGAAGCGGCGTATTGAAAATGACAGACGCGAAATCTTCCTAAAGTACCTGCAATATGGAGGCGTCGATATCAGTCCGAAAATGTTCACGGGTACAGACCAACGTGATCTCAAGGAGATGGACAGTGAGGAGATCCTCCTGGCAAGGGCCCAGACAAGCATCGCACAGGAGCAATTAAACTTGCATATTGACTTCAATGCTGTGGTCAAGGGGTACCTGTAAGTCTTCAAGGCAACACAATGCTGCGACACTATAATGAGACTGACAGCTGGACAGGACCTCCTACTTCCCGTACTACTTCAACCCCGAAACCGAGGACATGGTCAAGCTTGGCACTGTCACGATTTGGAACTTCCTCACGTACATCCTCTACCACGACGTCGTCCCAGAATACAAAGCGAACATCGAGGAAGCCAGGAAATCCTGCGACATTGCCGGCAAAGAGCTCTGGAAAAACCAGCAGTTCACAGTCAAAGGACCCGGAGACTTCAATACCGCTTGCTCTACGCTCTTCGGGGGCGTCTTTTTTGACCTCTACATCGAAGACAACCAGTGGTGCAACAGCAAGAACGATACAGTGCGTATGACCAACGAGATCGCCCGCAAGGTTGTCAAGTTCGCGCTGGCAGGCGCCGGGTTCGATAGACAGGCCGTCCGATTCCAAGAGCTTGCAAACCAAAACGCACTGCGGGCGATGCGAGTCGAAGACATCGATGGCTTTGAAGTCACCGCTATCATCTTCGCAGACGACGAGACTAAGGAGTTTTACATGTCCCACGCTCCAGATCTCCACCCTGTAGGACGAATGCTGGCAAAGGCCTACCGCGACCCCGGCAAGCCCAACATTGACCTCAGCCCTGAGGAGAGACTTCAATGGGAAGAAGGCGGTGCACCAGAATATGAGTTTGACTTCTTCCTTGAGGAGAGTCTGCTGAAGCTGTGCTACCCTGGCATGAAGGTCATAACATCGGTTTGGGAACTTAACTGTGGATTTCACTACTTTGACGAGGTGTTCACAGCCTACTGTTCTATTTACACGGTTCTGGCCAATGATTTAATGATAGGTTGGAAGAAACCGAAGGATTTGCGGACGGAAGATGATTGTGAGGCTGATGAGACTGATGATGAGGAAGGCAAGGATTCAAAGGAAAAGTAAACAGAGGGTGACCAGGCTGTTGAGCTAGTAATCGAATCTGAGATTCTGGGTAGTTCGGGGTATCGATTCTGGTTCCAACAGCAACAGCATACATTGATACACAATTCGATGGATCTTAATCAGAAAATCGATACTTTTCAAACATATACACGCGTAACTCATGTTCTGATTGGTTAAGTAGATCATGGCTTCAAGAGAGACTTTCCCGTAGTCTTCCTCCCCTCAAGGTCGATATGCGCCTGTTGAATCTGCTCAAGCGGGTAAACCTTGTGGATCTTGACCTTGAGCTGGCCAGACTGGAGCAGGTTGAATAGCTCATTGACATAGAATTCGAATTCTTCGCGGGTCTCGATGTAGCCGAAAAGTGTAGGACGGGCAACCTTCACACACTTGGGGGAGAGTTTACTGTCCAGGTCAGTCCATGTTCAAACAAAATCATAATGAGAGAGCCCAACTTACTTCAAAGGCAGAGGGGGAACTGGTCCACTGGCATTTCCAAACCAGACAATGGTACCCTTCCTCTTGACGACCTCCAGACTTCCTTCCCAGGTATCCTTTCCGACGGAATCATAGACGACATCCACGCCTCGGCCGCCGGTAATCTCCTTCACCCGCGTCACCCAATCCTTCCCCTCTTCGCTGCGGTAGTCAATTACATGATCCGCACCGAGGCTCTTGACCAGCTCGACCTTCTCAGGACCACCAGCAGTACCGATGACATGCGCGCCAATAGACTTTAGAACCTGCGTCATGAGAAAGCCGGCACCACCAGCAGCAGCATGCAGAAGAACCCAGTCGCCCTTCTGCACGGCATAGGTCTCCTTCGCCAGCGACAGGACGGTCAGACCGCTCAGAAACGAAGCCATGACATCCTCATCCGAGATGCCGTCGGGGATTTTGACCGTCTTGGCCGCAGGGACGGCAGTGTACTCCGCATATCCGCCGGTGCTGAGCCAGGCAACGCGGTCCCCGACCTGAAAGTTGTAGGGGTTTGGCCCGGGTCCCAAGGCGACGACGGTGCCAGCGCCTTCGCGGCCCAGGACTTCAGGCTTTGGGGCGGGGTAGAGCCCCGTGCGGAAGTAGGTGTCGATGTAGTTGATGCCGGAGATGTTGTTCTTGACGAGCAATTGGCCCTCTTGCGGGGTGGGGACGGGATAGTCAGTTTTGAAGTCGAGGACCTCGGGGCCGCCGATCTTCTCGACCAGGACGGCTTTCATTGTGGTTGGGATAGACATGGTTCGTGATTGTGGAGAGGTTATGAGTGAGGCTGTCGGCCGAAATGGCGGTTGGAGATGAGAACGAACGCCGGAGAGACGGACGAGTGCGGGAGATGTGACCGCGAGGGAATTACTGAGGCGGGGGATGAAGGCGCGGGAGAGATGCATTCGACGGGAGGAGAGAATAGTGAGGTTATAAGACTGGATTACAGGAACCTTCTTTAGCGATCTATCATCATCTTATAGAAGAGCATTTGTCATCGCGAATGTTATTTCTCTGGTTATATCCGACTTGTACAAACATTCCCCGCAGTTCCCCCACTATGGAGGCACTTGCAATGGACGATAACCTCGGACTTTGATCCGGTCTGGCCTGGACGTTATATTATTTATGGTTTCAGCACCAGCTATTCTTTCTCTTTACAACTATCTCCAATCTTGTCCCAGTTGTCCTCTCCAGCCCTAGTTCTAATCAACTTCCGTCGGGAATGACGCCATCGGGTGTTATCCGAGTTTATCGGATTTCCTCCCTTAGCCTTATCCCCGGGGATTCAGAGCAGAAGGAGAAAAGAAAGTGAAAGACGGAAAATGAGAGGTGAAGATCCTTGTATCAATAGTTACTACTGATGGATGTGCAAGAAGGAGGGAATGGGGTGAAGGAGCACAGAAGTAGCTTATAGGAGTCTACCTTGAACAAGATATATCTTTATATTGACCAAGCAACAAGTGGCATACAGTTTGATTTCCGTCTTGATGAGAGTGAAGCTACCAAAGAAATAGTATTAACACGCGTAGATGTAAAGAAGATTCTCCCAGCTGAAAGATGGAGACAGATATTCAGAAGAGTATGACTCAGAGCTGTTGTTGAGTTGGCTGTCTCTCCACATCTACTCACTGCCAACAAACTCATCGATGCAGTCCACGTTTCTCCCTTCCACAACTTCCCCATCATCATCGGAATCAACATCTCTATTTACATCAAATTGCTTTTTGCATAGTGGCTCATCCCTTCCAATATTGATGAGAGTGCTATAGTTTGCTACCCAACCCTCTGACCAGAGGTAACACAAAGGTCGTCGCTTTGCAGGGTACCTTCGACAGTCGACTGAGCAGGACCAACAAAATATCGACATCATACGCTTTGTCTTTCCCTCGTCCAGGATTGGATAACGATCCGTTCTTCAACGGTCAATAATCGTCAATGACGGCGCTGAAAGGGGGCTGAGTGGTCACCCTGCGCCTGACCTTTACTGCTCGCGTGAAATGGATGCAGTGTCCATGAACAACTTGTCATGTCTGTCAGTCCTGCAGTAAGTGGCGTTTTCATATCTGCAAGGCTCTATCCGCAAACAGCCTTCCCGCGCCAGGAGATCATGATTCGTCCGTTCAACGAGAACCTCGACACTAGTGTTGATGCAGATTGGTTGTCTAGTGCGTCTCTGTCCACCGGCGCAGGCGTTTACAAACCCACAGCATGCGGTTACCACTAGCCTTCCCGACCATGTATCATCATATTTCAGTGCCTGTTGAGTGTTGACATGTTCGAAGTATCGCCACTCATTCTCACAGTCAAACATCAAGATCAACCGGACATCTGTACATGGAGGTTGACTCGCTGCCTATTAACGCCCAACCCCCGAGTCTGTGCTTCTGATAGGGCCGCCAAGATGAAACACGCTGCCCAACTAGGCCCTTTACGATATTTATATTCCAATCTCTCAGGCGCTTGCTCTTCCTGATTTTCTTTGTTCCCATAGACCTAGGGACGAAAAGTTTCTCTTCATTCTTTTTCTTTGTATCATAGTCTTGTACACTACAGCTGACAGCTTCCCGAGGATATTCCTGGACAACATTCTGATATTCGTGTTCGGCTCACATTTCTAGCCTGGTATTCCATCTATCGACACATCTCTCTGATCGATCTCTGCGACGCCTACACAACTCCGAGTGAGTCTGAGATTCGACGGCTATACCATGCAAACCGCCACCGGGAAAGGATATCTAATTAGCCGTGCCACTGCCACAGGATAGCCTTTGCCAGTTCAGCTCCTCTGAGAGAACTCTTTGTTTGCCTTGTTATTCCCCTGGAAGTCACCACGCATTTACCTTGGACTCATCGCGGCCGACAATGCCTCGGTTTGGGCGCAAGCGGTCCCAATTGCCACCACCTCCCTTGGTGGAGGACGAGGCCACCTCACTCTCCCGGGAGCTCCACGGAATGTCCATGCTAGGAGAAAAGCCCGGGGTTGAAGGAGTCTGTGCCCGAGGAACCATTGACCAATACCCTGTCATCCTGGATGCGCCTATTTCCGAGTCTGCGAAGACTCAACCGTATGACCTGGATGAGTGCAGCCGCGAAAACAGTTCTTCAGATGATAGCACAGGACCAGCCACGCCACCTGAAAGATTTGTACAGGATCCACTTCTCCACGTCGTCGATGATTCCCAGGAATTCCACTTGACGCCTCCTACGGTGCCTGTCCCCTTGCCGGTCAGGGAGACTAGGCCTCAAGCCCAGCCAAGGAAGGAGGATCGCCAGCCGCCCAGGATGTCCCAGAACACCAGCAGCGGCCGTCAAAGAACCGAGCCGAGTCATACCATTCCCAAAACCCAAAGTGCATCAAGGAAGACGAACATTGATGTGAGGGCGACCACTCAAGTCCCTCCTCGCAACCCCGAGCGTGTCTCTGTGCCTGCAAGAAACGGACAAGGTTCCCTGGGGTCCCCTGCAGAGAAGACTACTTCTGCCGCGGTCCCAAAACGCTCCGGTAGCGTGAGGGATGGGCGTCGACGATCCCCTGGCGAGTCTCAACAATCGCGCTCATCAGCCGGGTACGCGTCTGATCCGGCTGCAAACAAGGCCCCAGTGAATCCTAGAACCGCGCATCAGGAGCCGCCTTCGCAGACAAGCAAGAGAGCTCATGCTGTCCCTCCTACCGTCCCTCCTACGGGATCAGGCTTGGCTGAAAGGTTGGAGGAAAAATTGAGACAGCGCCAGAAAGTTCGCGAGTCTGAAAACTCCACTCAAGCAACGGGACTACCTCTTGCTCGTCCTACGGGTTCCACTGAACCGCCGTCCTCCGAGCCTCCTCGAGCTTGTCGGTGCAACGCACCTCCCGAGTCAGTGCCACGAGCTACCTCTCGCGGAACTCGTTCTAGGGCTTTGTCCACCCCAGCGAAGCCCACGCCGGCTGCTCCCCGCCCAGATGAAGTTGATCCGCTTCCTGCTTCACTCCGTACAGCGACGACCGAACCAATGCCTCCTGTATCATCTCAGTCGACAACGAAACGGACAGTATCATTTTATAGCGAGCAGGAGCAGGAGCAGGAGCAAGAACGCGAGAGATCAAGATCCTCGAGACGGCCGAGTCCTTCCAAAGCAGTGGTTCGCCAACCTTCGCCAGAAGAAGCTAGCCCCTGCCTTCTGCCTTGTCCGCGGTCTGTCCCTATGACCGGGTACCAGGACTGGTATACCATCAAAGGATTGGAACATCTCGACATCTGCCCTTCGTGCACGAAACAGATGCGCAATTCGCGATTCCAAGACTTGTTCATCCCTGGTTTACCGGTACCACGTGGTCAGATGGTTCGATGCTCGATGAGTGAGCCGTGGACACGACTCGCCTGGATGCAGACCATCAAGAAGCGGTATGAGACTTTGGACATGCTCCAGCAGATTACCCGGCCACCGCCAGGAAGCAAGCCATGCACAGGGCGCATCATCAGCGATCAGTTCTGGTACCGGATTATCGACCCGGAAACAGGCATGTACCTGCCAAAGTTCAACGTCTGCGTCGCGTGTATTCGCAACCTGCGCATTCTTATGCCGCAGCACCGCGAGACGTTTACGAGAAGCACCACGATGCAGGAACAGGTCTGTGATTTTGTGGCGGACAGTCCGCGGTTCGTCCAATACGTCGACCTGTTGGACATTGCTGCAAACCGCGCCGAGATCGAACGCTCGCCACGGCCCGACATGACCGAGTTCCTGGCTTATGCTCGCCGCAAGGTCGTGCTACGGGACTGTCTCCGGGATCGACCGGTTCTTGGTACGTGGTACTATATGCCGCAGCTGCCCGAGTTCACGGTGTGTGAGGATTGCTACGACGACGTGGTGTGGCCGCTAGTCAAGGTAAATAAGCCCATCGCGCGGGAATTCTTGACCAGGATGCGACTCGCGCCAGGGGACGCACCGACTCGATGCCGGGAAGCCAGCTGCCAGCTGTACTCGCCCCGGATCCGGGCCAAGTTCCGCGACGCCGTGCAGCGAAACGATCTGGCGTACCTAAAGCTCATCGCACTGAAGCGCTACGATGTTGAGCAGCACATTCGGGAACGACGAGAGGAGTTGTTGGAGGAGGAGCGCAAGGGTTATGACTGTGACGCCGAGCTGCGGAGGACCTTGCTCGAGTGGAGGAGGTGGGAGTGAGGTTGAAGAATCATGTTGACAGGCTATCGCGGGCGATCAGCCTTGTTCTTTGCATTACACAATGTACGGTAATATGGGCATGGGTATGGGTATGGGTTTGGGTATGGGTATTCTATAGACATGTATCAACAACGGAACGCACCAGATCAAAACTGCCTCTGTAGCCTCGTAGCCTCACCTCATGACCCCTCCGCCTCCTTCACCAACTCACTCAGCGTCACAACCCGATACCCCCTTCTTTTCAACTCGGGCAAAACCCTGGCGAGCATCGGCCCCGTCCAACTCCTCCGATCATGGCAGATAATCATACTCCCCGGCCGCACCATACTCAGGATATGCGCCGCATTCACCCACGCATACGGCACCTGCGGATCATGCGGATACACACTCCCCAGCGCAATCCTCAGCCCCAGAGCCCTAACCAACCTCCTCATCCTCTCACTGAAGAACCCACTCCCCGGCCGAAACCACCTAACCCGCGGCTCCTCGACCCCAGCCCTCGTATACACCCGGCTTATCCTCGCCTGCACCTCCGCAATCTGCGCCGAGAGCACCTCATCGCTTAGTGCGCGCGACGGCTCATCCCGCATAGCATGGTTCCCCAGCTCGTGGCCCGCGCGCACCAGGTCCGCAAGCACAGCCTCGCGCCCGTTCCCGTCGATCTGCGACCCAATCACGAAGAACGTCGCGGACGCGCTGTGCGATTTTAGCGTTGCTGCTATCTCTTGCGTGTATTGCGAGGGGGCATCGTCGATGGTCAGCGCGACGAGCTTCTTGTGGCTGGGGAGGGGGACGTGGAAGAGGACGTCTGGGTAGCGGTGTTGGAGGTAGCGGATGAGGAGGTTTGGCGGTTTGTAGATCAGGTACAGGGGGGAGAGGAGGAGTGCGGTTAGGAGGATGGGGAGGAGCATTACGACGAGGCGTTTGAGTTTTCGGCGGCGGCGGTAGCAGCTGTAGAGCATGGTGTTGTGTGAGGTGTGGGTTCAAGGTCGTTGGGCTGGTGGTTTGGTGTTGGGGGATTTTGGTATGGGGTTGTTCTGTTCCACCGAGTAGTTATACGCGTCAACAGCACATGAGTAGGGAGTAGTCTCTTTTGAGTTAATTTATATAAATAGTTATAAACTTGTCAAATTTGTATGAATGAATTATTTATTCAATCCTGAGACTGCATAAATAGCACAGAAACATCATGAACCCCAGATCAGAGAATTACCGAATAACAAGGTTTGCTTGGGGAGTATGGAGAAGCTACTAGTTGACTGCTACTCAATGCATAGCGAAGCCGATCCAATTAGAATACATTATCTCTCTTATATACAAATATCCCAGCCCGTGCACCCAACTCCAATTCTAACACCCTGTCAAATGATTGAACCCGCTATATATCATGCATGACTATCCCACCAACCCGACCACCTCTCCAGGCCACTTCTTACCCCAGACAATGGCTCTTGGCGGTACTCGCCCACCGATCGGAGCCAGCACCCGAATCTTGCCTTTATCGCTATCTACATCGGCCACGTACAGGAATCCCATGATACTGGCATCGCGAATCTCTGCCGGACTGGCATTCGGCGCGGCGTGTGTAACTGCGAGCAGGGAATTGGCGAGCGTGTGCGGTGCGGGAGGTGGAACCTTTTTCAGGGGTACAGCCGAGCTGCCTGATGCTGCATCATCGCTTGACGATCCTGCTAAGCCAGGCACGGAGGAGGCGAACGATGTCTCCTCGGCATGCTTGGACTGTTGACCCTCTGCGTCATTGCTTCCTCCAGGAAGGAATGTATCGCTGGTGCCAAATTGCGACGGATCGTATTCGTCCTCGTCTTCATCTGAAGAGGCGACTGTGTAGTTGTAAACGGCCAAGGAGTCGAAATCGAGCTGTTGGGCATGGGGAGAGAGGGTCACGTTTGTTGTCGAAGACGCAGACATCGAGAGTGCCGCCGATGCCGTAGAAGGAATAGGATTGCCGAAGAAGTATGTCCGAATCTGCGACTCGCGCACTGCTTTCATAAAAGCTGCGTCGCGGTCCACGCAGCCGCCAGACTTGGAGAGCTTCACGACAGTGATCCTCTCATCCGACGCCGCGGCAGACGCACTGGACGTCGGCTTGTTGTCGTAGTTCTTCATCATGGTGCTGTAAAGCCGTTCCGAGCCTATGACCAGGATGGTCGTAACTGTACAGGTCAGTCTCATAGCCAAGGGAAGCAGAAAAGAAAGAAGCCTACTTGCAAACTCCGTCACGATATGGTTAATAATCTCAAGACTACCCGGCTTGCCAGCGCTCAAAATCCCCGGCGTATCAACGATGATACCCGTCTCGCGCGTATCTTCATCCTCGGCCATCCGTCCCGTCACACTCAGCGCCAGCCGCGACACAATAGGCCGATAAACAGCACCCTCCGCCTCGAGCGGATTCTGCAACGGATAGAAATAAACCAACGGCAGCTTCACAGGCACCGCACTCGGCCCCGACATGGGACTGCTGCCCCACCCCTCCTCAACATTCATCATCGTCCGGAACGCCGTCGCCGTCAGTGTCCCAGGGACGCTGAGCATCCCCTCCGCCGGATCCAAATTAACCACAATCGGCTGCCTCCCGACCTTAGTCGCATACGCCGTCAGGATCTTCGCCACGCTCGTCTTCCCCGCATTCTCAGGCCCCAGAATCAGCACCCGCGGCCCGTCCTTGCCCATAGCCTTGGCCTCCTGGCGCATCGTCTCCAGCGCAAAATGCACATTCGCATACTCGACCATCGGCGTCTCCTCGGCCGTATACTCGCTCTGGCAGCCGCCCGCGCCGTAGCCACGGGCCCCCTCCCCGTTCAGACCCGCCGATCCCAGTCCATCTATCGTCGATATCGTATCGCCGGCGCTGACCTCGAGCGTGCAGCCGTGCCAGGTGTAGATCGCCGCTTTCGTCCCGGAGAAGGTATACGTCTGCGATGCAGCTAGTTCCGTGCCGAAAAGCTCTGCGGTGCCGGCCAATAGCTACAGCAACATAAAGGAAAAGTTGTATTAGCCATTGCGATGCGTCATCAAGGGGTGATGGTAATCAAGCCTGTCCATCACTATTACCCACCTTGACTCGTATAGCTGTGCCAAATGCAACCTCAAATCTCCATTCTGAGCCCTTGGACAAGGTAATCTGTGTTGGCGGTGCGGGGACAAACTCCCTCTCCGATGAGGTCTGCGAGAGCTCTAAACCAGGGAGCGACATTGCATCGCTGTGCTGTAGAGATGATAAGGCAAGTACTAAATTTTCAAAAGACTATCATAGATATTTGTCCCTGTTTCTGTGACTGAACGTGAAGCTGAAGGGTCGAGAAGGGGTGCTGGAGCTCTTGGAAGCTCCATGATTGTGGTGATGTTTGGAATGTTTGCAGTGCGGATCGATTCGTCCTATCATCCCCCAGACCTCAATATAAATAAACTGAGGGGTGATTACTATCTATTGCTACCAAAAATAAAATCATTTGATTTGACACATCCAAGTGCTCAGACAAAAAAAGGTATGGTACGCTATCTTTCTATATGCGTTCGCACAATACAACTAACCTACAGTGCTTAGAAGACTGCTAGAGTCAATCATTCATATCATACTGCATGCATTGCTTCTCTAGTGTCCAACAGTGAGGAGGGCAAGGGGCCTTCAGAGAAGAAACGGAGACGAGATGCCGTAGATCAGGTATCCAGAAACCAAGTAAAGAACAAGGGGAGAGTAACGGAGAAAAGAAGGAATAGAGATGCAAAGCTCCTCGCTTTCAATGTCCCAACCGAACACCATTGGCAGAGTAAAGCTGCAGATACCCGCAAGACCTATGGACAGGAATATTTCCCTTTTTCATCAAAAGGGTAATTATTAGAAAAACCGATAGAATATCAATACAGTACATCAAGAATCACCGGGATGAGATATAGAAATGGCAATGTGACGGGTTTCATTGGAGGAAAGGCAGGGGAAGGCTGGCAGGGAAATTTCACAGAGGAACAGGCATGTGAGGGGGAGGAGGTTCGGTAGGAAGGATTGGACGCTTCTCTTCAGTCTGGAGCATCATCAGACAATTCTTCTACCAAGGTAGAGTGCGGTGGAGGGCGGGGATCGTGTTGGACCATTTCCGGAACAATTGAACTCGATACAGCATGATTTCATACGGGTAATCATACTCTGCTCCTGGCCCTCGAAGACCAGGGAAGAGGCGGGTTGGATTTCCTAGAAGAAATAGGGAATGGAAGCCCTGGTGTATATCGTTAGAACAGAATCCTACACCAGTGGGTTTCAGATACTTACGCAAGTGCAAAGACAGCCGTAACACCGACCAAGGCACGGTTCCTCACACGCTCCCGCTTCAGCTTCTCTTCCAGGACCTTTGCCCTCTTGGCGCGCAGGGCCGAGGCCGCTCTGGTCTCATCATCCTCCTCATCTTCACTGAGCATGTCGGTCTTGCGCTTTTTGGCGCCCTTGGGTGACGAGGCTTCCGGCTGTTCACCTTCGGTGGTCTGGACCTTGATGGCTTCCTCGACCATTTCCTTGGCCTTGGCGATCATCTTCTCGGTGTCCTCTGCAGAAGGTGCCTCCGGGAGGCTAACAGGCATCTCGACCGAGATCGTCGTCTGGGTGGTTCTAACGTCGTCCACCGTGTCGGCAGTCGTCTTGACGTCAACCTTGACTTTTTCTTCTTCGACCTCATCCTCCTCAGCAATGGCGGCGACTCTCTTCCTGGAAGTGGGCTTGGTTGTGGGCTCTGTGACGGTGACCACTTTCTCTTCGACATATCCCTCCACACTAGGCTCGACAGTTCCGTTGGCTGATCCAGCATCAGCGTTAGACGCGGTCATGTCCAAAGCGTTCTGAAGACTGGCGCTTGCTGCACTGGCATCCTCCGCACTCGCCTCCTTGGCTGCGCGAGTCTTTCTCGGTTTGCGAGGGGAGGTGGTGGCTCTCTTACTGGGCGAAGCAGACCGTCCCCTTCTCGTACGCTGCGATGGGGCAGAGAGCTGGGTGGGGGCTTCAATGGGCGGGAGTTCAAACTTGGGAGGAGGTGTAATCTGCTTCTTTGGGGTTTGAGGGATCTCTGTGGGATCGAGCAGAGCGCGAACCCAATCGTACATCTGATATTCCTTGGCCAACTCCAACGCTATGGACCATCAGAGGAAAATTCATTTAGGAGTACTGGTATCTCCAGGCGTGCTTACCTAGTAAGGGGCTGACCCAGATATTGCCGGCGATTTCATCCTCGCTGGTACCCTCCCGAGTTTTCAAGTATTCCCGTTCAGCCTTCTCTTCCTCCAACTTCGCCCATGGGAACGCGATCTTGAACATTCCGGTAGCGCTGACATATCCATCCTTGCTTCGTCGCTGATTGAATGAAAGTGATCAGAATCGGTCACTGTGACCATCAACAAAGGGCGAAGCGGTTTCACTCACCATGAGAAAGTAGGTCTCCGGGTGCTGCTGAGGGGCATGCGACGCGAAAATCTCGGAGCCTTTCAAGTCTTTTGGCAGCTTCGCGCGTAGATGGGCATATTCAAAGGGGCCCAGATTCTCAGGCTTAGTTGCGTTGGACGTTCCAATCTGCGTGGGCTTGACAGCGAGGTTCGTTTTTCCTAGACGGCGGAGCGCCAGGAGTTCCTCATCTGTTCTCCCTCCGGAAGGAACGGGTTAGCCCTGCGTAATGCTCATGTGGTACAGCGCCTCCTGGTCGAAGCATCGAGAGCGATTTTGGAGCCGAGGATGCGAAATAAATGGTGAAGTTTCAACTTACACGAAGGGGATTGGTCCGGGAGGACGAACGGGTTGTTCCTCTTTGGCAGAGATCGCACCATGATGTATGGCTAATATGAGTCTAGACGGGTAAATTGACGGATGTGACTGCGCCTGAGAATTATGAACGTAATTCTCCAGATGGCAGATAGATAAACTCTTGCGCGCAGGGAAGGATTGCGAGATGCGACGCCAAAGCGGCGGCCACGTTGCAGGCGCGTCTGCGGTTGCTCTCCGAAGAGGTTCACTCCTGAGGATATAGACGTCACCACAGAAGGGTGCGCGCACACAAGAGAGAGGTGTAATGGCACCACACGCAAATGAATATATGATTTAATTTTGGGGCGGATGATAAACTCTCGCGCGGGAGTGTACACAGACAGATCCGCGACGAGCCAGGAGATAAGTTCAATTCGCGATCAAAAATACGCCTGAAAGTTGATAAAAGATAAAAAGGTATGGGCAAAGCAGGGGGGACGCAAAATAAGAAGACGGGCATTTTGCTGGGCTTGGGCTACTTACGCTGTCCTTACCGTATCGTTGATTCAACAGTATCGCATCACTCCTGGCAATTAGCTATTGGCCAATTAAAAAGAGGTGGTAATCACATGAGCTGCCAAAAGCGGAAAGATGATAGCGGGCTTGGTACATCCCCCGGTATTCGATTACGAGTATGTGACAGGTAGTGGCCTGCCACGGTATTTCTGCCTTGGTGCCTCATAATGAGGAGTGATCGTCCGGTTGTCTTCTGCTGCTTCTTCCATGGTTGATGCATCCTCGTTCGCGTCATGGTGACCCCTATCCCAACTGCCAAGCTGAGGTAGCTCTCCTCGCGTCAAAAGCCAGATGATTTTCAGCACAATCAATAGGACGCGTTAATCCAATTGATTGAAACAGCCATGCACTTCTCGATTGTATCTGTACTAGTAGCTAATTGCTAACATCTCTGAAAATATCTATCTGTCGCATGCACCGATGTGTCTCGAGTCTACTCTTTGAACGACCACACCTAGTCGAGCATTCGAGTCAAGCGAGTCAACCCAGGCCTTGAAGTCGAGAAGGACCCAGAGGCAAGGCACCTGCTCCCGAGACGAAGCGAAGGAAGCGGTCCACTAAGACACACCGCTTCATTGTTATTTAAGCCTTTAGGCTTGAGTTCGACAACAACCGGAGTGTCATCGGCGATATATAGTTTCGTTGATCCAAGGTCAGTATCCATTTCTTCCCCTGGCTAGAAGCTGTAGTGTCTTCTAGGTAGTCATTGCAATCCACCATACTGCGAGGTCTATCGAACTGTTCGCATATACCGTCCACGAAGCCAAGATCAGCCCACGCGTTTATCCCAGTCACTTAGTGGGTGCACCTCTCTGCTCCGTAGGCTATGTAGCTTTATTTTGCCCCAAGGACCCCACTGGGCCTGCCTGGTATCATTGAATCATTATTAAACCGCAGCGGCCAGCAAGAGAAGTCCCAAGAGGCATATACAGAAGCTGAGCGATCATTATGATCACATCTCAATCGACATCACAATGGCACAAAACATGGTTTCGGAGATTATATACCTTACTTGGGTCGTCTCACAAGCCCACCCGTCTATCCCTGAGTGATATTGATGAGCTTTCACTAAATCCTAGACCTTGTCCTCACCGCCCTTCTCATGATCTCGAAGCAATTGGTATCTCTGCCTTTCCCCCCACCAGAGCGTATCAGACTAACGAAGCGATCCCCGCCAGTCCTTTGGCCAGAATAACTACTAATCTGAGTCCTCCGTACACTCACTTGGATCTCTCTCCTGCATTCCTCTAGATTTGTATCTCTTTGCTCAGACCTCTGTCGAATATACCTCCCTCAGCAATTACACACACACACACATATATATATATATAGATACTCTCCCGCTCTTATCCGCGGCCCCCTCTCTAGTGCCACCATCCTTGGTTCAGGTACCCCGCCAAAAGAAGCCCGTCAACAAACAACAGCTACACTCACAATGACTGAACACGAAGATGATCTCGTTGCCTCGAAGACCGAGGGCTTCAAGGTAGGAGAGAAGAAGACAATTGAAGAATACACAAAACTCGGTATGTCGAGGCTCTATACACTACCCTTTCATGCCAGTCTTTCCAGCAATTCTTCCCTCCATTCGCGGCCACCAGTCAACCCCTTACCGCAAGCCCGCCTCTGTCTCAAGAGCCCAAAACTGCAAGCTCAATGCTGATATACCACACTCGGACAGACCAAAATGACGAATCCCTGAACCGCTGGAAAGCCTCCCTTGGCCTCAACACCGGCAACCCGATCGGAGACCCCAACGACCCCAGAAAATGCATCATCAGGTCCCTGTCCCTGGAGGTTGAGGGCCGTCCCGACGTGGTGATTGAGCTGTCCGCGCCCGGTGCCCTCGAGGCGCTCAAGGACAAGCCATTTACCATCAAGGAGGGAGCGACCTTCCGCATCAAGTGCAAGTTCGAGGTGCACCACGAGGTCCTGAGCGGTCTCAAGTATCTGCAGGTGGTGAAGCGCAAGGGAATCAGAGTCAGCAAGGATGAGGAGATGCTGGTGAGTAGTACCGATTCAGGAAGCGTAACTCGCTGCGTGCATCGTTTAACCTAGCATCGCAGGGAAGCTATGCCCCCAGCACCACGGACAAGCCAATCTACGAGAAGAAGTGTAAGTCACCCCACCTGAAGTTCATCCAAGACTTGACCCTGATGAAAACAGTCAACCCCGAAGAGGCTCCCTCGGGAATGCTCGCCAGAGGACACTACAACGCTGTCTCCAAGTTCGTCGACGACGACAACCAGACCCATCTGCAGTTCGAATGGTCGTTCGATATTGCAAAGGATTGGTAGGCTCCTTTTTGACGGTATCGGTTTTATAATGTCGCGTCTTTGAATATACCATTATCAGCATATTTGGAAAATTTACATGCGTTGGACGAATCTCCTTGTCAAAATTTACGACAGGATTACTTTTTTGTCAGAACGACAAAAGTCTTATATAAACAATTGAAAAGAAACCTGAGTGACAGTTGATTCTACATTTGGTATATGCCTCGTTTGAAACATCTTGTTACATCATATCAATGCCATCTATAAATGCTCTTTCGGGTGCCAGACTCCAAGCTTTACATCGGGAAGCACTGCATGCAAAAGGAAAACTAATACAGAAATAAAAAGGGTATCACAAAAAGTAATCAATCACAGGATTCTGGCCGTCCTTGTTCTGTTGCGCTTGTTGTTCTCCACGGTGGATATCGTTCTCCGGCGCGGCATCGAAGATGTTGAAGTATCTCTCCCCAGTGTCACTTACTTCAAGAACACTGGCGAGATTCCCGCACCGGTAGCAATAGTTGGGCGCACTCCACACCGTACTCAGACGGTCGTCATAGAGAACCTGATAGCCTTCCTGACAGAGCTGATGCGCTCGCAAAATATGCGACATGCTATTCACCTCGAGGAATTTCCGAACGACCTGCGCACCGAATGTGTAGCCGGCTCCTCTCGGTGATAGCGAGAACTCGTCGCGTTCGGTGTCGGGGTCGGACCAGACCAGGTCGGCCATGGGACCCTCGTGAGGGATCTCACGAAATCGATCAATAATCTTGATCTGGTCTATCGAGTGGATTGACGGGGAAAGGCCACCATGCACGCAGAAAATCTGATCGTTGATAACCACGCTCAGGGTGAGAAAGTCAAACATGTCGGTGAAGTAGTGCCACACGTTGGCATTGCCATATTTCCGCGCGCACTCTGTATAGAAGCCGTAGGACTGGGTGACGCCGCGCGATTCGTGATTACCGCGAATGAGATGAACGCGTTGGGGGTATCGTAGCTTCAGGCAAACGAGAAGGGAAATCGTCTCGACGCTGAACAGACCGCGATCCACATAGTCGCCTACACAACGGAACAATCAGCACTGCATCTCCTCGAGACTGACCAACCCGTTGAAACTAACCCAGAAACAAATAATTTGTATTGGGACAAAACCCCCCGATCTTAAAGATCTCAATCATGTCGAAGAACTGCCCATGGATATCTCCGACAACAGTAACCGGAGCTCTGATATGCACCACATTGCTCTCCTTCATCAGCAGCTCTTTAGCCTTGGCGCATATTGCTTCAATCACGGTATCCGCCAACAACTCTTTCCTATAGAGCCGCTCGATGCATTCGTCCAGGTCGATGCTAGCTGTCAAACGATAAGCTTCTTGCAGGAGGGTGAAAGCGAGGCGCACGAGGTCAACGTACCCGGTAACCCTGGCATTGCGGCTGAATTAGCTTTCGAGCGAGCCCCCCGAGGATGGCTCTCCGAGACAGAAGTGATACAGAAAAGAACGATAAGGAATGGACACGTGCCAAACTTTTCAGATAAGGTTCGAAATAATCACAACCAGCGAGAAAAGAGGAACAAATGAGAGAGAAGACACTATGAGTGCGGATTCGAAAAGGGGGTCGTCTGAAGTGTTCTTGCAACCGCTGGCATCATGGCCGACAGACCAAGAGAGCGTGTGCAGCACTGACTGGATCCGCGATGACGGGGAGTAGGGAGTTCAGTAGGTGATATGGAAGCACTCCTCCTTGGTTTCCATCGATAACTTGGCGTCAATCTAGTTAGCTCCTCGCTGAAGAGATCTAGGCACGTATAGCACCGTTACTAATCATCTATCATGCGCCGCTGCTCAAGGCCATCCACCATCAACGCACGGAGTCAATATCCATTCTGCCCCAGTATACCGCCTGCTTCGTCGTATTAAAGCTAAGGGCAGCCCTAAAATGGTATGTCCCAGGGAAGCTTAGTTCGCCACGTGAGATTCTTGTGCCTTGCTGCCTTGGCCTGACTCGGTGCAACCAACAACTGAGGATCCATGCTCACAGCGCACGTAGGGCACCATCTAAGTGGTATATTTTATTCTATCCGACCATCTGATTGATGCCAGAGTGCGGTATCGTGCCATATATACATCTAGATCATCATCGAAAATCTCCAAGAGGCTACTCCATAGCCAATGACATGCCAAATATGGGCAACACACTAGAAGCCGCGCAATCCAGGAGCCCCGGGCTCATCATGCGACAGAAGCTGTTGGGCTTCCTGCTGATCATCTGAAGCGCTTTCTTCGTCTTCCTCGTCTTCTTCGTCCTCCTCTTCCTCCTCTTCCTCTTCGTCGTCGTCATCCGTCTCTTCCTCTGTCTCTTCTTCCTCAGAGTCCGTCACTTCTTCTTCTGACTCTGTTTCCTCCTCATCCGTCTCAGACTCTTCCTCCAGCCACTGATCAAGCGTTTTAGTCTTTGCCGCGGAAGCACCTGCTCTCGCGTGACCGTTTTGTTGCCGTTTCACGGCTGCAACACTGCTCTCGTGTTCCATCAGAGCCCGGTCAAGCTTTTCACCTGCCGTCATAGCCGCTCTTTCGGTCAGGTCCGGCTTCATCTCTGATTCGCGGAGGCTGGGGTCCGGCTCTTGTCCCAGTTCAACCCAGTCGGGAAGATTGTGGTAGCCACTCAGTCCAAAAGGACCAGCGTCTGGCCCCACGATAAGCGTGGATGAGCCGAGAAGTAAATCCTTCCGCGTTTCCGATGGGCTTGGGGCATGTGGAACAGGCTTAGGTGCTAGCAGAATGAGGTTCGCGAGCTCGGTGGAAGAGGGATTGGCCAAGAGAGCTTTTAACATTCGAGCCCTGTCACGAAGGTCGTAGGAGGAGTCGTATCGAGCAAGGAGGAGAATATATCGCCACAAAAGAGTAATTTGGTCCTCTTTAGGTTCTTCTTTTCGCTGCTCTTCTTCATTGCCCTCGTTGACTTCTGGTTCCTGAGCGGCATCCTCCGCCCACTCATTATGTTCCTTGTTTGTTTTGGGTTCCGGTACCGACGGCTCCTCTGCATGCTGGTTTGGAGGATTTCGTAGCAGGTGGTGGAGGTATACCTTGGCACCTAACAGAACAATCTGCTGTTTCACAGGCTCTGGCTCATCGGCGAATTTTTGTACCAAAATTCGCAGAACATCTGGAGCAATATTCCTCTTGGAGTCTACCCCCGCGAATTCTCCAACCAGCCATACTATGGTTGCTCTGGCTTCTGGGCTACTGGACGAACCGAGATGCTTCACAAGCTGGATCACTGTTCGTTCATGAGAAGCCGGGTCTTGTTGAATCAGATGCCTAATCACGGTCAAAGACTCTGATACTAGAGTCTCATCAAGGCTCGTGATCTGACGAAGCAGAACGACCAAGCAATATTTCGCAGCGCTGGGGTCATTCTGCGCGCAACGCCCAAGGGCGCGAACACTCTCACGGACAAGGTCTTCATCCGCACCATTTGAGAAATGTTCCAGCTCGTTAATGATCACACCCTTGATATGCGAACCACAATGTGGGAAAAGAATTGTAAGGACTTCGAGCTTCAGGCGCCATATGTGAGGCGGATCCGAAGCATGCACGAAGAAGTGAGACACGTACTTGGTGAACAACTTTGGGTGTTTCAAGGAGACGACAACAATATTATAAAGTGCAATGTGTTGTATATCCTGGGGACTTCGAAGGAGAGCAACCAAAGGACCGACAGCAGCAGCAAGATACTCGGGTGGCGCAAGATATAGGAAGCAACGGACAACGCTGACGATAACCGCGGAATTGCGGTTGTGTAAAAGCAACCTGCAAGACCGGAATAGAAGCTCCAAATCGGGGTCTATTACGGGCAATTCGTATTCCTCGCCATCACCCTGGGTTTCACCACCTTGTTCATCGTCGTAGAATCCTCTGGAAACTGCGCTCTTCATCTTCTGAGTCTTCTGGGGAAAGCATTTTCGCCCGTAAAACGTCAAAAGACGCAAAGTCGCAAGCTGGCCCCATTCGTCCATATCCACAAGCTTCTTGACCAAGCTCCGATAATGCTTATGAATGAGATCAATCCGATCGGGACAAATCTCGAGAAATGCGGCCACAGCGGGCCCAGCAACAAAGTACTGAGTGTCGCCTAGTAGAGTAGACAAATAGCCGACCAGCTGGGGTAGCGTATTTGGATCAAGGCGATAACATTTTGGTATGGCCAATGCGGCAGCTTTACGGACATGAGGGCTCATGTCACCACAACCTCGTTTGATCGCAAGGGAGACAATCTGGCTGATGACGGGTACCCTGATCCCAGACATTGTACGTAAAGCCATCGCTCGCACTTGAGGGTTTTGATCCGTAAGTGATTTTTGGATCGTATTGATTGACAAAAGCGCAAGGTCTGGCTCGGTCTCCGCATGATGAACCAGGTATATGTATACCAGTTTCTTCACTTCGATATTCGTGTTTGCGACGTTCTTGACGACATATGAGAAGAAAGGAAGGGAAGGCTCGGACGAATACATCAACTAGTGGAGTCACGCAGAGAGGCACATAGTCAGTCCAAGTAACAGCTCGATTGGATTGACCAAGACGTACAGCGATCACCTTTCGCATGCCATCCAGGACCTCACGGTCATTGCGACTCTCCAGGAGCTTCTTAATTTGAGAAGCACTGTGGTTGCGCGACACCAAGCCTGTACTCGACCCCCTCGTTAGAGTGGCCGACTGAGCTGCCTCCATGGTTAATTCTCGAGCTGTTCCAGACCGTGATCAGTAATGGAGAGCGGAAGATAACGTCGGCGAGAATGTTACCTGTTTCCAGCATTGAGGAAATCCTGGAGATCGTCTCCATGTTGTAGATGTCAAAATCCGCAGGGCCCTCGCGGGCGCACGCGGAAGGATCAATTTAAGATTTCGATTCGTGAAGCTTGTGGATAGAAGGAGGGGGAAGGTTTCATGAAGATCAGCGGAAGAAGTGCGGGTGACTTGGCTATTAACACCTTAGGCCTGCGGATGATGCAAGCGAGAACGGTCACAGCTCTCCCCGCCATTCAACATTATCTCAATTCTGTCTCTATCACAAAGGCCGCACGAGGGAAACGAAGAGCTCTAATAGACATGCGTGGATAGGACTTGTTACTAGGGACTCTTGACAATGTTCGAGTCGTTACTTGGGACTACTTGATTACCTTGTGCGTCGCGATGAAGTCAAGCCGTCGCATATATTTCTGTGATCGAGCGACGGATTTCCTGCAACATCTTCTCAATAATGTTGCCGATACTATCGTGCTAGTCATATGCTCAACGAGAGAAACTTTTCTAGAACAACTCTACGATGATGTCTCGAGTCGTGTTCGAGACACAGCCGAGAAACACGCGCTACTTACAAAATCTCTTGGGATGCTCTCCAGATCAAGCAGGATCCAGCTTGCTTTCTGCCCGACTCTGGAGCATTTCCGGGCCTTTATCTCCGTGTTATCCTCTCCCGCTCGCTTAGAGGAGATATCGACTAGTGACCATGACAACAGTAAGCGGCCTCTGACGGCTGTGCTGAATCCTATATCACTGCATCTCCCAAGTTCGGAGTTTTCTGCTCAGGGATTATCGCGGACACTCGCAACCGCAGTGGAAGTGTGTAACAGAGAAGCCATGGACTTGGTTCTTTGTGAATGCAGAGGTGCCCCGGAATCTGTTGACATCGAGTGCGGTGAGGCTCTGTGGTATGTAGAAGTACCGTTGCTCAATGGCGCTACTCGAAGGGGGGAAGGAGAAGGTATCTGGAGTGGCCGAAGCGTGCCTGTGAGACGGATTGTACAGCGATGGTTCGACTTCGACGACAGCAATCGCACGATCACAGAGCCTCTGGATATCTAGACAACCGAAAATACAACAACCATATAAACGAGCTGAAAACAAACTCCAATAAGAACGTATGGACCTCGATGCCAAAGTATAAGCCTCAACCCACGGGGTATCCTAGAACCAAGCCTTAACTCCTATACCATAAACCCCAGACCTTGCGACTCAAAGACACTTCTCCATTTCGGTAATGTACAGCTTGATATGCGATTCCAGCTTCAAGTATTCCTCATGGGCACTTTGGATCTCGTTTTCAATATTCTCCTTAAGGTCGGCCATCTAGACGACCATTAGCATAAGAGAACCGCATGCTGCCAGGCACGGACTCTTACCTTCTTCTCGGTTTGCTCAATCCTAATTCGTCGTCTCTCCATATCACGCTGCTTCTCTGCTCGCTCTTCACGAAGCTTCTTCTGGACATCACGAAGCTCATCCATCCGGGATTGAGCTATCTCTGCCTTTTCTTGGGCATTCTTTCGCAGGGCTTCAATCCTCTCGTTCCACCGCGCGAGCTGCCGCTGCAGCAGTTTCTCGGTCTGCTCCACTTCTCTGACGTTGTTCCCCCTCTCGGAAATCGCTTCTTTGTTCCTTGACGCTCGCGATTCTTCCTCTTCCTCCTTTTGTAGTTCAACAGATATATCTTCGAGTAGCTTGATGCAAGCCTGAACGTCATTTCCAACGACGGTAAATGTGTCAGAAGAGGTCTGCAGTGCTCTTGCTCTTTTCTCCATGGCATCGATTTGACCCTTCTCTCGAAGCAGGTTCTCAGACAGCTCGGTCAAGGCAGACTGTAGCGATACCGGACTCTGCATCGCATAGGGTCGGAGCTTTTCGACTTCCTGTCTGGTGCGCACGCTCCTCTCTGTCTTCTCTTCCAATTGTGCCTGTCGTCGAACTTTATCTGCCTTTACCCGCTCAAGAGTCTCGGCAACCCTTTCCTGATTCCGTCGCAATTCCAAAAGCCGCGCTTTTAGCTCGTCGTTTCTTCTGGCCTTTTCCTTAACCTGAGCTTCGTTGGCTTTCAGGCTCCGGCGCATCTCTTCAAGACGTTGCTCCATCTCTTGATTCTCCGTAAACAGCGTATCGATGCGTGCCTTTGTCTTCTCTGTCTTATTAAAATGCTCATCGATGACTTGGGTCTGCGACTCCCGGAATCTGACGAAGTTAATGAGATAGGAAAATATTTTGACCAGTCGATCATGAGTAGGTTTGGTCAGATCAGTGAAAGTGAAGTCGTTGACACCACACTTTTGAATGATAAGAAAAATAAGTTAGTGTTCCTGTCTTTGCGGCCATACACTCGCATTCGACATACCTCCATCATCAGCCTGCGTAGACTGATGAAGAAACCCATGAGATTGCGCGTCTCTAATGGGACAATGTCGGGATAGTCGCCGCATATATCTTCTGCTGCGGCGCGCATTGCTGGCTCTACCGTCTCCTTGGTCGTATTCATCAGAAGCTCTGCGAACCACTCGAACACCATCTGGATCTGCTGAGGATTCGGCTTGATCAAGTCGGCAGCTGTGAACGGAATCCCGATATCGTTGATGCAACCTGCAATTTCCTTATCAGGCTACTAGCACAGTTAGCATCCTGTATGGCCGACGTAAAATTGGTTTATCCTCACCAGGCGCATCAACGCATCATTTTCATCCTCTTTCTTGCGACCGCGATTATGATGTTGCTGGGTGCCATGAAACTGTTGGCTCATTCGATGATTATATGCCATTCCGTCATAAAATCCCCTATAACTTCAGACGCTTGAGCAAGCAGACTTGAATTGACGAAACGGATGATGCTGCGAGTTGCTTGCTTGTCGGGCCTTAATGTTGTGATGACTGTTTACTGTAACGCACTCACATGGCAACCAGAAGCGGACTAGGGCCGGTTGTGAGGGGCATATTATGCAAACACAGCAAACACCCAATCCGCGTCTCTTTTGATGACTCTGCAGCTCAGAGGACTGTAGATTTCGTCTAAAGACGCTGCGCAAGTCGAATACAGCTCTGTCTGTGCCGGATCAGTTATATCGGCTGCCAGTAAAAGTAAGCGCTATGGCGACCAGCACATCAGCCATGTCAGATCCATCGAAACCGTTCGAGTAAGCATCTTGCACAAGAGTCGAGATATTCCAATAATTGACCTGGCCGGCAGCATTGTCGCGACATACAATGAACTATTACGCTCCGATCCAGACCTGACCATGCCCATCGCTGCTATTGAGGCTTTGGTCCTACTGCTCACTCACTCACCCTCGTCCACGATATCAGAGACTCTCGATCTGCTGGAAAAATCCACCGCGCACCTGAAGAAGTCGATCCCTAACCCTATCGGTCTTTCGGCCGGAACCGATCTATTTCAAAGATACCTGATTACGACTCTACAAAGGCCTGGACAGCTCGGACCGGCGGGAGACTTCAACGCCATCAGGGCGCATCTATTGTCCAACGGTCGGTTATTCATTCGGCGAGCAAAGGAAAGTCGAGACAAGATTGCTGCGTTCGGTAGAGGTTTTATTCGGGACGGATGTACGGTTCTCACAAACGGTGGATCGAGAGTCGTCGCTTCGTTGTTGCAGAAGGCAGCCGACGAGAAGGGCGGGCCCTCTGCTGTCCGTTTCCGAGTCATCTACGTCCTTTCGTCGGCCAATGGCGATGTCGAGAACCATCGTGCCGAGCCAGAGGGTATGGAGACAGTACGTACGCTCAGGGCGAAGGGTGTACCTGTGGCCACAATTTCTGAGTCGGCAGTGGCATACTCTCTTGGCAAAGCCGACATGGTGATTGTAGGTGCCGAAGGTGTGGTCGAGAACGGGGGGATTGTCTCGCGGATGGGAACATATCAGATTGGTCTTCTTGCAAAGGCAATGGGAAAACCCTTCTACGTGGTTGCCGAGAGCCACAAGTTTGTCCGATCTTACCCTCTTGGACAGTATGACCTTCCTATCGAGCAACATGTTATCAATTTCAAGACCGAGGAAGATATCGCAGACGAAGCCAAGCAACAGTCGACCGAATCACAAAAAACAACAGAAGTTGAGTCTCTGGAGGCGAGTCCGGGTTCGAAAGGCGGAGGCCGTTCTGATGTGGTCGACTTCACACCGCCGCATCTGATTTCCGCCTTGATCACGGATAGCGGCGTGTTAACGCCGAGCGCGGTCAGCGAAGAACTGATCAAGATATGGTTTTGATTTTGTTTCGTTCTATTACCCATCTTGGAAATGATGATCGTTAGAGGCGCGAGGCGTTCATGCGGCTGGGACGAAAAGTATTTGCAGCGTACAAATCTTCTCATAGAACTCGACTGATCCGCTAGAAAGACCACATGGAACTATTCTGCGCTGTTATTGGCATGTCCCCTGTACGTGTGGTCCGCTGTAATTTGGCCTGTACGTAATCTGAGTATATGACCCCCATGTTGCCTGCATAGATCAACCCGTGAAGGTCGACCGACTACGGCGTAATCCCTAGTAATCTATCAACCTGATACCATACCATAGGCTCAGGAACTTGTACGCCAATACAACGCAGCTGGCCCCATGCTTTGGGAGACCGGACTATGTGGATGGAATTTTTGCAAAGTTCTCGCGAGTTCCGAAACATGGGACCACATATCAGACATACTCCCTGTTAAGGAACAATCATAATCCATCGAGAAAGAACAGAGTAAGATCCCTACGGAACAATAGTCATCAAGGACATCAATTTCTTCCGTAAGCTCATATAGCCATCAAGTCGTATATACATATTCTCATCAACGAGTGTCGAGCGAGTTCGGAGTCACTAACAACATCCTCTCTCCACCACAGGTTCTCAACGGAGTGCTGTAGATGTGGATACTCCCCGACGCCATTCGGATCTTTCTTCGATCTCACTTTGAACGACCGGCAGTGGCATTGTGCCAAGGGTATATCGCCTTGCATTTGCTCGGTTGGATGGCGAAGACCAGTAAAGAGGCTGCTTTGAATAACCAGGGTTTGAACGAGCGTTGCCAGAATTGGCCGTCATGTACTCTTACTCATTATACCTCGTGCGATTCGGCCCGAATCAACCCGTAATGCGGTTGAGTTGCGTCGTCTGTACTTGAAGCGCTTGTAGCGAGGCAAAGGCATAGAGTAGAAGGTAGCCGAACGCTACGAATAGCCACAGGAAAGCCATGGATCAATGTAGTTTATGCAAAGTCAGACGGGAAATCAATGATAAGGCTTGTACATCGAGGTTAGGAGTCGGATCAGACATGGGTGGAACGGGGTTGTCTTCCCACTTATATGCGAGTCACGTACAGCTTTTCCCGATTCGATCTCGCTAGGAATCGAGACCCAAGGGAGCCAGTTGGTAGTACAGGCTGCGATCCGTTTTCTTCGGAACAAAAAGGAGATCCCTGCGGGATTTCGGAGTTGAATAACCAGGTGGGGTTATCGGTTCTTAGAGGTCTTGTGAGAGCAATAATGACGCCTGGGTAACTACTGTGGCTTACTACCTAGGCAGAGAAGGGTGTACATCCACTCGGGTTATAGTACCAACTGTCCACGGTACTTACAGAGTAGGTCGAATTTGGCCAACAGGAAAGATAAAGTTGGCTAGGGCTATTCAGGCAAGGCAGATGACAATTGAGAAAGAGGTATTTGGATCAAACGAACATGATGCAATGATCTGCCGCATAGTGGCGCATATGTGTGGTAGACATCTCAGCCTGAGCGAGTGTATCCTCACAGTCAAGCCTCCTCTGATATGCTCTATCTAGTCTCCAAGGGATGCCATGCTTGATCCCATTGAGCGGTGTAAGTAGAAGTCGACAAGAGTGATGCGGTGAAGTAAGAGTATAAGTTGATTGGAAGCAAACACCACCATGGATGGATACCATCGTCTGTTATTGACTGGTTTTTGAACCAGGTCACACTACTGATTGATTTTGCCTTCTCAACCCCATATCAGATCGGGCTCATGCAGTTAGTGCGGGGCTTTTGCCACCAAATCTGGCATTTGTGTCGTCAACTGCCCTAAGTATTGCCGTGAGTAACCATCCTGGCAGATTGTCGAAGCTCAAGGCTTTGCGTTGTTTAGAGAGCAGAGGTCTGAAGATCTCGGACCAATCTCAACGGTTTACTCAATCCTGAGTGCCTCCTGACACCCAAGCCTCGATGTGTCACTTGATTGTCAGAGCCAGCGATGATTTATCCTTCTGTAAGTAGAAACTGTGACAGAGGGTCTATATTGCCCCGCTTAGTGGAGCAAGCACGTGCCCATCAGAGGCCTTTGTCATGCTAGGGCGAAGCATTTTCGGTCTCTTATTGGTTGTGGTATGGATCTTGTCCCTCCATCACCCCCACACTCGCGAGTCGCGACTCGCAAGACTCCGATGTCCCGGCTCGACATTATGGGTTTGCTTCATCGTTGGAAGCTATGATCGAACCGTTCAGAACTTGGATTTGGATTGAAGGATCCTGTTCGCAACAGATTTTAGCTTACACTTGGAGTCTCGAGCACTCGATGATAGAATCATCCTCATCGACTCACTAGGGCACGCACTCGGTGTGGTAAATATCTGTAGCGAGAGTTTGAATGAAATCAGTTAACCTGAGTGTCCTACTGGTGCTTAGCTTTCTGAATATCGTCCGCGGACGCGTCATTTGCAGACGCTTGTCTTAACTGTTCGCATTATAAGGTATTGGCGAGTGACACCTCGTTCTGTTATCTCAAGAGAGCCAAAATAGTCCCAACAGAGCTCACGCAGCTACAGACAAGCTCCGTCAGTCTGCAAGATCTCAAGCCAACGTTTTCAAAAATACTGAAGTCCGACCGTTCACTCGGTGTACATCCTACGGAGCTACTGTCACCTACCCTTGACCGCACGTCCACTAAGTGCAGCCGAGCTTTCCTGACAAACCATGAGCGCCGAGTCATTGACAACCCCGTTCCGACTCCAACAACAAGTGGACTACTCAGAAACAGAACGAGAACGAGAGTCCTCTTCCAAGATTAATCCAACTGGCAGTCGAAAAAACCCCGAGGAACCCTGGTCGATTCGCAAACTTATCAGTCGCCACGTGAGCCGTCGGTATCGTGTTTTGGAACGTGAACCAAATCGACTTAGGAAACGGGCCACCCAGTAGCGCATGCATCGATACTACGAGGTCATAGTTGTCTACCTAGTGTTGCCATCTTGGTTGTATATCCTTGTCAATCGAAGCCCAAGTGGTTCTCGGTCATTGAAATCTTCTGAACGGCATTTGAAGTGCCACGTGTGGGGTTGTTGCTGGATTCTTAATTCTGTTTGAGATGCTTAGCGCAGCCGTTATCAGTCAATGTTGTCTCCTGCTGCCAGCGATGTATATGTACCTTATGTTTTGCTGCTAGAGTCATGGTTGTAAGCTTGTCCTGCCTGGGAGGCTCACTTATTTCAAATATTTCGGTACATGCGTCAAGCCGGCCTTGTCGCTGAAGTCAGATCTTTATTCAGATACTTTGATTTCTGGCTCAATCACCGACGGTATTCTAGCTGATGTCAGAAACCTACTGCTGTATGTATATAGACTCTAACAATGCATTCCTGTATCCTGTTGTCTGTTTCCAGACTGTCCAGCATCTCTTTTCACAACATAGACTCTCTTGCGTTCCCCGGCGCGGTGTGACTGGAAAGTTGCAGGACCGCTCGCACACCATTGGAGCACTTACCTTGGTAGGATTCTGCACCAAAACGTGGTCCCTTTCGGCTTTGACTCAACTTTCTCGAGGAATGCAGGTGGCCGGCGTTTTGGGCTGTAGGACGTTTCTCATTTACTGGTAGTCCACATAGGTAGCAAGTGTACTGTCCTTGATAGGCACTATCTGAGACCCAGTTCTTGGAAGACATTAGGTAGGAAATTGGTGCTCCTAGTTAATACCATAACTTTGATACCTTATATCTGCACGGTGGATGGGCTCAGCATGGAGTATGGTACCGTAACTGTCCTCACAGATGGCAGCCATACTGGACCACTTGGCAGTAGCGTGTAGATCCACAAACTCGCGAAATCAACTGAGAAGGAAAGGGATGCCCATCTGAGATCTGGTATTACCATTACCAATCATGAATTTTTGACTTGGCAAAGGACGAACGATAGGTAGACTTCTGTTACCCTAGAGTCTGGAGGCGCAGGACGATTGGAGAACGTGCGTTAATAACCAAGCTTTTCTGAGACTTCCATTCCTTTGAACAGCTGGCACTTCCGACAATGAGGATTCTACGGTCAGATCATGGCTGGATATCTGATTATAAGTCCTGTTGGTAGGTGGAGCGTATCTGAGGGACAAGACTCGGAAATTTTTGCGCAAGAGACAGTAATTGAAATTACTGTCTCTGTATGGTCCCTCGTGACTTCCAAGGAGTGAACACATATCTACAGAGTGCATCTCCACTCATTTCATTTGTTTAAAAACCGGGTGCTAGAAGGTGTCTAGACCCGGCGATACACATGCGCTCTGGCCAGCTTCTGAGACATTGCAATCAGTGAGTGAAAGTTCAAGGCTGTGTTCAAATGGCTTGTGGTACCTTTTCGAGGCACTCTGCCAAGAGCATATACTACACGTTAATATGATTTGTTAGAGACACTCGATCTTAATTTTGGCGGATTGTGTGTGACTTTGTGCCTGGAGTATCGAGCCTCCGGAGCATGGTATTATTTTCTGTATGTGCCTATAATGACACTGAACCAGGGCTGTAAGGGCCCGCCTTGAGCAAGTCCCATTGGGGTACTCCGTATTACGGAATATTAATTTTGAATCTGTCATAAAGTGGAGCTTCTGTCTCCAAGACGGAAGTACACCAGCGCAATTCGAAGACGTGAAGCGAGGTTGAGGTAAACAATGAGTCCTAGTCAAGCCTTTGTAGATTCTCTGCAGCCTGTACTGACCATGGCAATGTACCTTACTTCTCAGCAAGCCCTGCTATTGATTTATGATTATTAGTTTACTTCATTGCGACTTTGATTTATGAGACTGCTCAACTCAATTTCTGCTCCATACTCCGTAGACTGGACTATCTTAAGCCACAAAGTCAAACGTCAATTTCGTGGCTGAAAATTCCCCACTGGCCTGATTCAACACCTATTGTAATTCGCTGCCATGCCATATCTAAACAATAATGTTTACTCCGGCCAAACAACCTTGAGACATCAACAATCCAATAGCCTCCTTGCAGGTGATCTATGGAGAAAGAAGTTACGCAAATAACTTCCGGCCATTGTTGGACTCGCCTGTTATGACTTATGACTGACCTGGATAGTTGCTTCCATCCATCCAATAATTTAGAATCCAAAGACCGTCACTTAGACTATGAAATCACCTCTTAGGTTATGCTCATATCTTTCTATTTCACACTGTTTCCTGTTATAGCCCATACCTGAATGTAACTGAAAGTATCACACTGATGAATGCCTACATAGTATGTACTCAGAGTATGTGCTTGAAGCTGGCGTCACTAGCCCTTCATTAGTTGCGAAGCGCAACACAGAATCTCATTCAACCTACTAAGAAAAAGCAATATTTCCCGGAAGACTTGCTTGAGTCACAGACTTGTCGGTATGGGAAATTGATATATTAAGAATCACTGCTCACCATGGGCCTTTGTACAAGTGTGATTACATTTGCATCTTCGCAGACCACGGCAATGTTGTCGATCGTCATCCATTCCATATACGTGAACCATGCCCATGTCGAGTACCTATCTTACTCTGTCTAAGTGCTTTGCCTTACTTGTTGCGATGACATGGATGATAGAACGCAGTAATACCTCTCTAGGTTTAGCCAGAGAGAGTAGCTGACTATGACATCACTCTTCATCAACAGGCAGGATTGTAACACGAGTCGATCCACACCGAGGCCGAGATCAGCGATTTCGATGCTACTTCGTATTTTCCAAAGGTCATATTGCTGTTTTCGAGTCCATCGTAGGCACAAAGCCTCACGGGGCGTCTCTTGCGTTAAGTTGCTTACCTTGATGGAGGATATTACTCCTTGACTTTTAATAATATTAACAACAAAACCTCGAGAAATTACAAGTGCCTTACACTTTATCCTTGATTCTTACGGCCCTAAACAATAAGGAAAAAATCATCATGTACCATTCTCTGGAGGCTGTTTCTAAGAATAACCTAGAAATGAACCTTCAATGTGGAGTCGGTACAACGCATACAGATTACAAAGTAATAAAACAGCCTGCTCAGGAGGTTCTCCAACTAAGGTAAATTGATACATTAAAACCAGATACTCTGCAGATGTTGCGTAGATAGGTTTTTATTCTGTGGGATAGAACCTTGATTAATGTCGATAGATTCACTGACACTATCACAAATAATAAATCAGATGAGTTATTCCGCGGTTACCTCAGTTTGATGATGTGCTAAAGGTACCTAAGGCAGGTACCTTACCAACCATTACTCTTTTAGTCCAAGCAAGCCCAAGGTCACAATCAGAATGGGATCTTGGGCGTCGATGCCAATGTCCATGTGGCCGTTCTGGCGGTGGATTCCCCCACATTGAAGAAATTTTTCATGATCGTCTCTCTTGTTTTCGCTATGGTAATTGACTCATTGACTTGGACGTCTTTGAACGTCTCCGAAATCCAGGGAAGGAAATAGATTGAACGAACTAAAAGAAGGGACTGGTCAGATAGATGCATCCAGATTTCAGTAGGCATAATCTCAGTCATCAACAAGACAGAACGAAAACCAATATGGATCAGTCACCACCCGATGCCGACAGAAAATTAATGGTACATTACCGATAATAACAATAATATACCTAACTACAGTACCATAACGTCCTTCTCTGGCTCAAGTGGTCCTCTGCCGTTGGTGTAACCACTAACCAGCCAAGTCGATCCTCCGGGTCGACGAACAAATAGGGCGGTTTGTTTGTCTCGGCCCCCCAACTACCATTAGATAGATGCTTTGTAGGTGTACCTAGACTTCTACCCTAGCAGTGGTAGTAGATAGTGGTTTACAGCCTGGACTCCCCAAGAATACAGTCCTTGAATCTCCTTTTCCTTTCTTCTCTTCTTCTTCTATCAAACCATCACGCATAACACCTATTATCGATAGACATTTCTTTTCCCCTTTTTCTGGTCCTGTTGTTTATCTGATTTGACTCTATCAACTCTACCTTGATTTGAACTTCCTACTTCCTTGCAACTCCATGTGGCGTCGCCTCCATTCGGCGGATCACCTGCTCGACCATTCAATTTGCCTCCTGACAGACGTGACGACAGCGCTGATATAGCTCTCCAAGTTCCTCGTACATCATCTTGAGGAAGGTTTCCTCTCCTCGGCGGATGGTTTGAAATTCATTTGCTTCCTTTGAGACAGCACCTGAACTCCTTACGCCGGACTATCCTTTTTTCCTAATCCTTTTCCTTCCGACCTTCGTGGATGTCTCAATTTTTTACCTCGTGACAAACGGCCACTCTCGAAAAGCTAAATACCAGTCGACCATCGATGCAGACTTGTTTTACCTGCCAGTTGACGTCGTCTCTCTATACTCGTCCCTACGATATCTCCTTCGCCCGTTGATCGCGTGTCTCCCCCGTGGCATGATTCCAAATGAGTTCACTTATTTGCGACATTCCTGTATCCCACACAATATCCGCCAACCTTTGAACTGCCAACAGGGGAACAAAGGACTTAGCTGATCTGGCACCATGGCGATATGGCCTTTTGGTCGCAGAAACAAGCGGCATACGATCCAGCTAGGTGCGTCGGAGGCCGCAAATTTGAAAGCGTCGTACGAAAATGGCCCCAGCTTCGTCGACTCCTCGGTGGGCAGAAAGCCGTCCCGTAAACAGTCCAAGCGTCAAAAAAACCGCCATTCACAGCCTATCGAAGATACCTCGAGTTCCTTCAGAGATGACTCCATTCAAGCACCGTTACACCCATCATCGTTAGACCGTCCCGTCAAGATGCTGCCAAAGTTACACTCCCAAATAAACCGAGCTTCAGAGTCGTATATCTCTCATCCTGCTGCAGACCACAACCAGCAATCTTCGATCTCTCGGAACGGCTCGCTATTGAAGTCCAAGCAGAACGATAAAAGCCCCGCGGTCCTGAAGAAGAAACTGAGCAAGCGAAAGGCATACGAAATTGCACGGGAGCAGGAGATCCGGCTAATGGCCTCAACCCCCATTGACATACCTTGGCGTCCCGGTACACTGCCAGGTGAGAGAATCTCTGTCGAGACACGACGAGCTCCTAGAGCTCATAGCCGGCGGTCCGACCGCCATCTCTCTGACCTTAGTTTACCTGTGCGCGATTCCGCTGCCTCGTCTGTATCCGATTTCTCTGAAGCGTATGCATTCAAGGTCAACAGTCTGGCTGCTTGGACCCCTCGTCCCATCATTCGATATGTGGAAGCGCCGCGCAGCTCGGCTGCCAAAAGTCAGAAATCAGCCGAGGCACCAAGCCGCAAGGAGAACGCCCTCAATTTGTCCATTTCGGAAGAGGAATTGTACTCGAAGCAGCGCGTGGACGCATTGGCTGATAGTCTTGATGCAAGTGCATTGCGGGAGCTGCTTGAGAGAGACCGTCGCCGAAAGGAGAAGCAAAGGATTGAAGAGCAGGAGAGGCTACGTCGCAGATTGCAACGTCGCGCAGAACGCCAGCGGAGGGAAGAGGAGCAGGAAGATGAGTCTCAACGCCAGCACGCTGACGACCAAGGATCGTCCGCTATCAACCGAGGCCGGGCCGCTGTCGAGAAGAATGCTGAATCTACTCCTGCAGCTAGTGGGACTATGTGCAAGAATGATGAGACAAAAACTTTTCTTTCTGGCGACACCGCTGGCTCTTGGTTGCGGGATGCTTCCAAGGAGCGAAGTCGTCATGCATCTTTTGAAAGTGTCCACGTCGTTGGCAACCTCGATGACAGCTCTGTTACAAAGTTCAAGTTAGCTGAGCGTCCCAGTTTTACCCCCTCGCACGACATGGGAATGTCGCACACCACCCTGTCGCCGTCTCCATCCAGGCATGGACTGAGCAGTCCCACTTCCTCCCAGGTATATGGCATAGCTCGAGAATCCACATCGGATGTTTCAAGAACGGTTGAATCCGAAAGACGTCTGTCCGACCATAGCAGCACACGGGGTGGTGCTTTGGCTTCATTGTTTCGACGCGGCAGCTCTCGACTCAAGCGGAGATATCGCGAGCGTTTCCATGACCAGTCTTCAGAATTATCCAATACGTCTCATGAATCTTTTTTCAAAGTGTCAACTCAGTCATCCGGGCCCCCGCCGTACGCTCCTCCAAAACCGTTCCTTCGACCTGGCGTCATCAAACGCTCTCAGTCCAAATTCACTGAACATTTTGGCGATGAGCCTCTGTCTCCCCCAGATTCGCGCCTTCAATCCCCTGAAATCCCGGAGGAGCCCTCTGATCGATTTGGGCAAGAGAATGACACGCTTAATCTGCATGTGGAATCTCACTATCCAATTCCTGGCTCAGAATCTGACCTCCAGGATGCGAGCAAGGTCCCCCATCGCTCGTGGGGTGGTGAAAGTCTAGAGGAGAGTGCAGACAATGTCCCATTATCACAATCACTAGCGTCAATTGATTCAGAAGGATCGTGGATGTCAGGGCAATTTCTGCGCCGCATTTCCCAGAGGAAGAGCAATCTGATCCAGCCCAGTACCAGTTTGTCACATAACCACACCGAAGAAGGGCACGAGGACTCGGTCAAGGGCGACGCAATGCCTCAAAAAGAGCACTTTGTTCGATTCGAGGGCGACTACGATGACGCTGAAGGACCAAGCAACAGTGTCCTTGGCGACCAAGAGAAGGATTCCAACGTCCGCACGTCGTCGCAAGATGAAACCTGGCATTCACAGATTGCCAAGAGGCCGGTTGTCGTGAATCCAACAATTCGGCCCAAGTCAACCGAAGGCCTTCTGCTGAGGTCGATCCAGTCACTGTCCCCCATATCTGCGGACGAGGAAGTCAGTCCTATCGAAGAACATCCATCCGAACATGAATATATGCACGATGAGGGTTATGGACAGGCATACTGAGTCATGTCCAGACCCGGGCCTTGAGAGTTTCGCAATGTGACAACGAAGCAGCGTCAACCGACAAGCGCGCAGAAAGGCCAAGCGATTACCCGGTATACACTATTTCTTCTGGATCTATCTTCTATATTGACTGTTTAATACGTCGTTCTTGAGTACATACTCTTGCCGCTCCTTACCTTTCCTTTGTCTTTCTTTTGTATAGATATTTCCCCGTCGCCAAGTAGTCTCTTGCCAAGAGTTGACGTGGCCATCGCAGCGTTTACAGGCTTAGTGGAGGTTTGAGTTAGATACTTCGTTTGTTGATACCCCCAAGGAGTGCGAGTTAATTGGATGCGCCTCGATTGCAAATGAACAATGTCCGTGTGAGTTTTGGGATTTGTGATTCTAAATAGACTCGAAGATACAGATGTCAATTATACCCAGGATATTCCCCATCACACATACCGCTGTACGGTCTGAGGTCTAATTGTCCGCCATCACCTAATTGTACAAAACGCCAGAGACTAGGGGGTCTTCTGTCAGCTATATCTCGCGCAGTACTGTGTTTGCTAATCGCCGAGCGGGATTCTTGATGCCTGAGGCTGCGGTCCGATCCAGACTGTTTCCAATTCATAAGCAGCGGAATCACGTCATCTGGGGGCGCCGCTTTAAGCCTCGTTTAGGTACGACCTGGAAGCCCAGAACGCGTTTTCTCACCTCATCCGCCCAACATCCAACAGGTACCTGAAGTTACATCGCATCACCAGCCTCCGATAGATTATTTTTGACTATACTGCAAAGGAGCCTATCTTCAATTGATCTCGTACTCTGACAAATCTATTCTCGAATATCCCTTATCTTGAGAGATTTGGGTAGTTCACAAGTAGGTGATTCTGAGCCACCACCACCACCTCGCTCCTTCCATAGCCCCCGAGACAATTCCGCCGCATTAGTGACCGAGGCTATTATTGATTATTCAGCCTCAGTGTCGCTCACGTCATTGGGAGGCTGCTCGTCATCCCACCACTACAAAATCCCTATTTGTGCCCCTCTTTGAGCCCCTCATCTCGAAGCTAACCATAATCTGACCATCCACAGTGTTTAAATCATTCACCGTGACCTCTCTTCGTCTTCCTCCTACTGTCTCCTCTGTCAGGGCCATATCTACATCACTCAGATCAGCAAGCAAAGTCGCCGTCGCTTCGACATTTTTGCATCAGTCGTCCCTCACGCGTATCCCCACCCCTAACCACTGCTCCTCGATCAGCCAACGAGCTTTTTCTTCAACTCCAATCTCCCGATTTTCACCTACACCCACAATGTCTCACAACGTCGAGAAGATTACTGAGTACGTTCTCTCGCTGTTCTGACATACCTGTTTTGGGTGATTCTGCTTGATATCAGACTACTGACACCAACTTCAGCGCCAAGGTCTTCAAGGAGAAGGTCCAAGAGGCCTCGGGTCCAGTCATTGTCGACTGCTCCGCGACCTGGTGTGGTCCTTGCAAGGCCATCTCTCCCGTCTTCCAGCGCTTCAGCACCCAGGAGGAGTTCAAGAACGCCAAGTTTTACGAGATCGACGTTGACGACCTCTCTGAAGTTGCTGCTGAGCTCGGTGTCCGTGCTATGCCCACTTTCATGTTCTTCAAGGACGGCGAGAAGGTTAACGAAGTCGTTGGTGCCAACCCTCCGGCCCTTGAGGCTGCTATCAAAGCGCACGTTGCTTAGGCCCATTGTTTGACAATGTCTTGGTTGTAAATACATTAATCATGAAGGGAATTTGATAGAATTTTCTTGATCTGTACGGACTCGCCATCTGAAGAAGACGACGAAAGTCGAGCAGAATGATTCATAACTCCATGCTTAAGCTATCATCCTGGGGCTGTTCTTCTGCTGCTCCTTGATATTCTAAGCTGATAACCTTGCTTGTTGAAGCTGGCTTGGCAGAGTCACCTACATGTGATCAATCTGAGCCCTTCTCAGAGCTGCTGTGGTTGTTCAAGGAGGACTGAAACTACATCAAAACCTTTTAATATAATTAGATGAGGTGTAGCTTAGCCTTCATAAGAACAATCACTTAGAATTATGTAAAGCTCCTACTTGTAAACACACCAATGATAGTTTGTAGAGGTATGACTGATGAAATTTCTGCGCCGGAAGCTATAGATAATGAACTTATCTCAGAAGGGCTGTCACTCTTCACCGGAATAGAGGTTATCTGCTTGTGCAGTGCCTCAGTTGATTAAGTAGTTAAGGTCATCCTTGCAAGTTTAAAACAGAACCCAGTGGTAATAAAAGGTGATGTATTGAGATATCAGTGCTTGATAGTGGTGAGCATACCTCACACACTGCTATTCCACATTATAAGAGGGAGCTACTTCAAGTGTTATAGCATTCCATTTGAGCTCGATATGGAGATCAGCAACCAAGCAAGAGTAAGCTAATTGCAATGATATGGAGTAGGTTTAGTACGACTATAGACATGATACCATGCCTCTTCCCATCGGCAATGGAACAACAGTGTGTACATAAATTCCATATAGCCATCTGTGTTGCCGGAACTTTGACGGCATCATTACAGTCGAGCCTCTAGCAGGACGTTGTTATCACCACACACGCGAGTCCTTCTGGAACAAGGTACTGAGGTCTACAATCAACTCAGCTACAAAGCTCCACTGCAGAGGGTTCTGTCACCGTTGTATCCGGCCTCACCATGTTGATGGGGATATGCTGTCTGTTTTGGAGTATACATATAGCTCAACGAAACTCCGCGTTCCCGACTGTCTGCAAGGGAGCTTGACTTGACACTCCGATTGCAGCTATTATTTTATCCGATTTGAATCATCCCAGGTAAGCTGAGACAGTCTACTCTTTGCTCAACGCCGACTGGAAGACTCTGAATCTGCGCGCATCAACTCCGAGACAACGATGCAGAAATACCTGCTCACAATGCTACGAGCAACAATGCTACGAGCACCCGCAGAGTCTTTATAGTCTATGGATGAGCGGTGCTTATTCAGAGCGTGAGTGTTCATGTCTTCCTATCGAATCTGCCTTGTGGAGATTTCCACAACTGCAGCTAATGTGAAGTGCATTTCTGATATGCATTCAAAATGACCTGGTGGCTGTCCAAAGCCCTTGGGTTCTAGAGCTTAAGTGTATTCCTCATCTGCAAGAAGTATAGTTTATGCTGTGATATCAGTGTCACGGCCAAGGCGTGGTCATCAGACATCGTATGTAGACAAAAAGCGGGCTCCTATAGACTCCACAATGACATCTTGCTAAGCTTCATATTGTGATATGGTATACTTCGCTCAGTCGGCGTATATACAACAAACGAATGTGTAATGGGGCAGGAAACCTTAACCCAAGATTGCACGGCCAGCAATCATGAGGAATCGGAGATCGGTGATACCTCGGGCTGGAGATGGTGTATAAGTAAGATTGCAATAGTGGAGCAAGAGATTAGATACATGAGCAGGAGATGTTCAGTTGCAGGAGTCTCACGCTTCAGCTGGGTCGGAGTATACTGTGGAACAGACAGGTCAAGTATGTCATCTCGACGGCCACGTTCAAGATTGATGATACTCCTGGTTAAAACCGATGAAGGCGAAATCTGTGAAAGTTGGGTCTGTGAGACATTGTAAAGATTTGGTTTCTAGCAATCTCGATTTGCGAGATCGGGTGGAGATAATACGTATCTGGCCCACCTGGAAGTGGAAACCCTAACCTAGAAAAAAGAGAAAAAGAAAAGAAAAAGACAAGATCAGGAATTTGAATATAGTTGGATGATTGCTTTCAACCTTGTGACGGCTATTGTAGTGGCCTGTCTTAGTACCTCAAGAACTAAATGACCAGGCAGATGACTGGAAATGGATTCAGACGAGCAAATCGAACTTCCTAGGATGGCCCTCGGCCTTAGGTGTCAAGGAGCCAAATCTCTATTGATAATAGACTGATATGAGCTAGACCGCTTATGGGCTAGCGTAAGTTGGGATCTCTCTCTCGCTCGTGCATCTTCCAGTTCGTGTAAGATTTGGATACAGTCAACAGATGACACTGGACACTCCTTGATTCCAATCAGGCACTAATGCTCAATCCGTGTTATGCGATCAGCTTTGGCTCGCCCACACCATTCAAGATTGGCTTTCTTTTCATCCAGTCACGGCTGCGCATGACAGTGCTGACTAGTCTGCCAAGAACTTGCTTGGAATCTTTCGCTGGTGGCCCAACACCGAAGTTTTCCGACAGCGTGTTTCGATTCTAGTTCTTTGGCTTTGCACTAGCCATTCGGCTTCTAGTTCTAAAAGGTCAAAGACTTGTTTGTGTACTCCTGTATCCGCCAAAGTTCAGAACATGAGATGTCCTCGCTACTCGCTAGACTGACTAGTTGCTACAACTGTCTGATAATGAAGCAAACTAGCAACTCGCTAAATTTGCTCGTACAGATTTGACCTAGCATATCGTCCTTCGAGTCATTCGGTCTCCACTACGTCTGTCATTATTTGATAAGTTCCTCGGAAGGTCCCATGGCATCCTTCAGCCATGGAATAGAAGTTTTCCATGGGTGGAACGCAAGAGCATCAACCGATCTGGCTCGTGATAAGTCTCAAGAAGTCAACAAACAAAAGCGGTATCCAGCCAGGCATACTTCATTTCGAACAAAGGTCTTAAATGACACGCAGAGTTCCTCTGTGCACACAGTCAAAAATTTCAAGACAACGATTCAAGGGCCTGAAACCTAGTCATGGCGCAGCTGAAATTTGATTGTAGCGGGTCTGCAAGGGAGTCTCGAAGTCTGAAATTTTGGCCAAAAGCTCCGACCCGAGGCAGTCTTCTGAGACCTTGGCCTTCTGGGCCCTGGTCTTCTGCTGGCAACAATTGATTGTTTAATATGAACTTGGCCAATAGAATGAACCCAGGTACCTGTTTCCTGGTCGTTGGCCAGGCCTGGAGTCAGCACTAACTCACTAACTCACTAAGTACCGAAGTCTGTTCCCCATCGTTCCCTCGTTAGCCAACTACGATCCGATCTGTTGATCCAGTTTTCGGAACTTTCCTGGTCCTCGAGAATCACCAGCTGACGAGCTACATTTTAATTCGATCCATTATCGACATCTACGGAGTACCTAACAATAAGTCGTTGGTCCCCTCGTGCTACTGATCCAGCCGTATGGACCGGTGCTGTCTTGGAGGTTGACAACTTCCAATGACCTTTTAGCAAATAGATTGGGCTTCCTCTTTTTCATAAGAACGCCCCTTGTCATGAGAAAGCCCCATATAGATACTTGGCCCATGTTCCCAGTTTTCTCAAGCTGCAACACTCGCAGTTTGGAACCGGCACATTTGAAGCATGGTGGTCTCACATGTCATATAGTTGACTCCAGTTACTCTAAGATCCCCCGTCTTAGTGGTCTGATTGTCACTGTCACCTTGTTCAATCTTTGCCCACTCCCTCAGTCGTTCCTTGTTCTTCCTTCTAGCCGTTCCTTGAGCATCTGTACGGACTGAGATGCGCTGAGAACTCCCACATCATTTCATGAGGTCGCCGTCGTGCTAAGTCAATCCTTAATCTTGCCGACCTTGACAATGTCGGCTTCAGATGATCACCCCGACGGGTTGCCCGTTGCCGTATCTTATCTGGCAGGCTACATCTTTCTCTCCTACGTCGTCAGCACGATGGGGTGTGCGACTACCCTCGAACTTCTTCACCGACGGACATCGAAGTCCGGCTTATATAACTGGTATGACCACTGTTCGAAGTACAGTTTCATTCAATTGCCTAACATTATAGGTACCTTCTGTTCACATCCTCAGTAACCATGGGCGGCATTGGTATCTGGTGCATGCATTTCATTGGCAATAGAGCAATTGTCCTCGGTGATGGAGCAGCCCAAATCCAGATTGTGTATAGCGTGACTTTCACAGGAGTTTCATTCATCCTTCCCGTGGTCGTCCTACTTGCAGCTTTCTACGCGATAGGAACCAGTGAAAAGGCTGGCTATCTTCGTATCATTATGGGAGGTGTCCTAACGGGCAGCTCCGTGTGCGGAATGCACTACATCGGTCAGCTTGGCATCTCCAATTACCGATGCAGCTACAAGGTCGCACATATAGTCGGAGCCGCAATCATTGCCGTCTTTGCCAGTACTGTTGGCCTGGTAATCTTCTTTCGGTGGAGGGCTACATGGACGAACAGTTGGTGGAGACGTGGAATCTGTGGCTGTCTACTTGCCATCGCTGTCTCTGGTATGCACTGGACTGCTGCAGTTGGTACATCTTACAAAGGACATGATCAATCCGTCAAGCAAGGCGGCCAACTTTCACGAAGCCAAACTGTCATTATATGTGCGGTCCTGGTACGTTGTCTCCATTCATCATCGGCGACAAGCAAACTAACGAGGTAATGCGATAAGGCATGTGTTTCCTGCTCAGTTCTATCGGCATGTGCCATCGCGGCCGGCGGAGACCGCAGACGATCGAGAACGAAGGCGCGCCAAGTGGTCTTGAGTTGTGCGTTCTTCGACCCAGCCGGTAGAGTCATGGTGACTCCGCATGCGAGTCTTCCGAGTAGGAAAATCGTGGATCGTTATCGCGGAAAGGTACGTTGTGAGCGGATTAGGACACCAAACACATTATTCGACTGAACCGTCAGACCGTACTAATCTCCTTGCTACTTGGTAGACTTTCAACGACGACGATCTTACAAGAACACATTCGGCGTTCCTCTGGGCATTCCGCGCAAGTCGAAACTGGAAACTCGTGAGGGATGTCGTTCCCTTTATGAGAAGTCGAATCGAGTCCGAGAAAGCTGCGAAAGAGCATTTCACCCCGCAAGGTGGAGCGACCGACGAGGACACAGAGATGCAAGGCGATTTTGACGGGTTCTTCAAACAACACTTCTGTGTAACCGCTCAGGATCTGGCTGAGGAACTGCGACAGCCTCTTCAGGACATGGGCGTGCTGTATGACGACATCCTGACCACTACGACACCAGTCTCGCGCTTTTCTCGAGCAATGGGGTACTCTCGGCTCAGTGCCAATAAGGGTCAGATGATGTTCACTGTCCGGCAATTGAGTAAGCACGAAGCTGCCCGCCTAGCAGCATCAGGGCTTCGATTTACAGCAATTGAGAACGTTATTCCCGTGCTATCTCGCCGTGTCCATATACCGTCCATGACTTTGGCCGCTCATCTCAGGGATATGCGAGACTATGCCACCTCCGGTCGGAATTTTGAGCCAGGAGTTCATTTGGTTTCTTTTGTCATGCGCCCCACCGTTCATGACTACTTCGAAGTACTCACTGCCAAAGGCGTCAGCAACCCGTTACCGTCATCATCACTGCCAATGAAACGTCTCCAGATTGCTCATCTGGAATTATTGTCACACATGGAAGGGTGGACCGTGTCAACGTGCCTGAACTGGCTGAAGTCGGAGACAGCGCGCGCATACAAGGACGCCGACGCATTTCGCCAACAGCTGATCCAAGCGATGGGGAACCTTTCGTCCGCCATGCCACCTGATATCAACTCAGCATCTAGATTCTCGGCACGCCCTCTTATTGCCCCGTGTCGCTCTTCAAGACATTCAGACGGAAACAATTGTATCATTCTTCCATTCTGCGTTGTCGGCACGCTGGACACCCAAATCTCCAACCCGGACTTTACCTTCACGCCTCTGCGTCTCTTCAGAGTGCAGCAGCAACTGAACGATGGCTTCACAGGAGGCGATGGTTTCGCAAAAGAGCTGAGTCAAGAGCTCTATTATTCCAACGCCCGCTCCAGTTCAACCACCGATTCCGAAATCGCATCCTCTGTTCGTGCTCTTCGTCGCTTCTGGCCGTCCCGCAAACAGCCCAGCGATAAAATGAGCGCAACGTCCCAGGAGACCCTTGCGGAGCATTCACCGTTCGGAGAAATCACTGTCCGTAAGGAAGTGAAAGTGGACATCGCGAAACTCGCAGAATTGTCAACCCAGCCCACACTGGGTCGGCATGCCTCACAGACTACCGTATTGGCTGGCGACTCGGCCTCGGGCACATATGTGGACGATCTCTACAATCTTTGCTACTCCCCTAACATACGGCTGAGGCCAGATACATTCCAACAACACTCGACAGTTGGCTGAGATACAGGGTCAGTCAGCCGCAAGCGACTCTGAACTCTCAATCCTTCGAATGAGCACAGGCATACTGGCTCGTCACTCACGTCGAGAACAATCCTGCCCTTGATCTGTCGCGCAAACCGGCACCGACGCCATCACTAGCGCATCACCACGCCCTCACCCAACGCGGAATCGCATAGTTTACGCTCCTCGCTACGGTCCCATCCACTACAAGTGCATGACCCACGAATCTCGAGCATGGCTCAGATGACGAACATCTCGAGGGTACACCTCAGCAGTCATGAGGCGGCATTCTATTCGTATGCTCATATATATCGAGCCATAAGCAGATACAGAGATATCTCGTGTGCAATCTCGTCAGATTGGTTGATGACGAGGCCCTTCACTTTTCCTTCGTTCTGTACATAGTGATACCTTAGAAGGCAACTGGTACAAGCTGCATGTATAATATGGATCATGTTTCATTCTCAATGAAATAAAATTCTCATATGTGAGAAGAATACTTAGCGGTTATGTGCGGCTTTGGTATGCCAAAAAGGCATGTTATCAGCCTTGTTAGACACATCAAAATCTCTACAAGCCGAATCGACGGCAATCTCATTACAAGAGAAGCAAATAGAACATAGAGCCATCGAAGGAGGAGTGCACCAGGCACCCTCAAATGCTTGATTCTAATATGTTGATGAACCGACAAGATTCGCTCAAGCCAAGCCAGTTTATTAAGTCAACATCCAATGCAAAGAAAAGCAAAAGAAATGGAGAAACGCCTTGCCATGGGGTATCGTGTACTGATGCAGTAAAACCCGTAGCCAAACTGAAAGCCACCAGAGTGGACAACGATGATAACCAGATCATCGAAAAATGCCCCTCAAATAACGAGAATAACCGCCCAGCGCTAAGTAGCAAGCGTGAACCTTACGCTCAAAGCAACCTGAAATGATCCAACTGGCTCCCAATGCAATGAGTAAAAGGCGATAGAAAGCCAGTAATATGGAATGTCGTAACTTCGTGTGTGGGTGTCGGGGCGATGTGCCCTCCCAGTACCGTGTTCTTGGAGAATCACGGGTTTCATATCTTTCATATCGTAGTAGAGGCCATGCGCCGCCTGGTACGGGGCCATGACGCTTGTTTATTAGTGGACGCAGTGCAGATAAAGGACATCCTGTACGACAAGCGCCACTTATTGCAGACTGTCATGTCAAACAGCCGAAAGAGGTAATTGTCCACCTTATTGAAACAGATGAAGTACTCAATTTGGTGGAAAGAGACAGCTCAGACGGCACTTCATGACTGCATGAGCTGCTTTGTTTCTTAGGTGCTAATGCGATTGCGGAGTCTCCGCCTCCGAAGGGTAGGACGCGGATCCTCATCCACGGTCTCATCAGCGGAGCGCTTCATGCTGGCAGGTGAAGGAGACAAAGCTCGCGAGGAGGACCGACTGCGTAACTTCATGGTCAATTTGTTCTCCAGAGCCCCAACTCGGGCTTTCTTGCGGCGAACAGCTGGGCGAGGATCTTCATCTTCGCTTTCATCTGCGGAGCGCTTCGATCCAAGGACAGAGTGAGAATCCTCATGAGCAGCCTCATCAGCGGAGCGCTTCGATCCAAGGGTAGGGCGAGAACCCTCATGAGCAGCCTCCTCAGCGGAGCGCTTTGTGCTGACGAGAGAAGGAGACAAGGCCCGCGAGGAAGACCGACTGCGTAACTTCATGGTCAATCTGTTCTCTGGTGCCCCAACTCGGACGATCTTGCGGCGAACAGCCGGGCGAGCGTCTTCATCCTCACTTTCATCAGCGGAGCGCATAGCTCCAGCGTTGGGAGGTGGCGACCTGTTTGAAGCCCGGTTATCTGATTTCAAATCTTTCGGGATACGCGGCAGTCCAGTATGAGGGCCATCCACATGCCGCACTGAGGAGTAGTGGTTGAAGTCCTGTACAGCGAGAAGATTAATCGAATATTCGCAAAGTAGATCGACGATCGACGACCAATACAAGCAGTTGACTTACGTGAAAAGCGACATGGAGAATTGTCCTCTCCTCACTGCCCGGAGCATAAACGTCTCGAAAGGTCTGAATGCCTTTCGTGCTGTAGACGCGAACGTCGACTTTGAATGACTGGCAAAATGCTTGAATGTCTTCGGAGCCACCCCATGTGCCATTCTTTCGACAACCCTCCAATTTCGACTCGAAGCTGCGTTCGATGTCCTCGGACGAGGGAGGTGCCGGGCTTGCCGACGAAGACGAGGAAGAAGAATATCTGGACGAAGAATATCTGGATGAAGACGAATATCTGGATGCAGCTGCTCGTCTAGGAGCTCTCCGCTCGCCACCGGCGGCAACTATGAAGTTTATAAAGTAATCTCTGTGAGCAGCAATATGATCTGCAAGCTGAAGACGAATCTGGTCGGCATGGTCCGGGCTCCCGTACATTTGATCGGACAGGGCGTAGTACAGACAGTTGCCTGGGAACGGAAACAGTTAGTATGGAACGATAGCACATGCGAGCATACCTCAGAATGAACACAAGTAAGAAAATCAAAGGTCTGGTGACTCAATGTAGGGAGAAATTACCATCACCCTTGGTAGGGAACGCATAGAGTCCTAGCTCATTGAGACATGGAATTTCGAGGCTTTGTGTTACTGCTTCTTTGCTTCGAATCTTTGCTGCCGACCGCCTCGGTGCTAATTCCTCGCAATCGGAGTCGGCTGATATCGATTCCTCTGTGGACTTTTCTCCTGGATCCTGTTCCTTTGGGGCTGGGTTGTTTGGTTCCGCTGGTTTTGGAGACGAATTGTTGGAGGGAAACTTGGATTGTTTACGCTGCAAGTTGCTTGTAGTGTGCCTGACCAAGGACTGTCCCTGAGAAGGACTTGGCAGATGGTGTAGAGGAGACATTGGTGCAATTACTTGCGCCATAGTTGCTTTGATGCTGTAGATCGACGTACGGGAGCGGTAGGGAGAGAAAGGTAATGGTGGCAGGAGAAGAATTGAGAAGAAGGGGAGGAGGAGAGAAAGGAGGGAGGAGAGAAGGAGAGGGGAGGATGAAATGTCTATATCATCTAGAATACGGACGCAAGTTAATAGACGACAACAACCCATTTGTGGGTTAAGAAAACAAAGGAAAATAGTGAAGCAATAGTTACAGGGCGAAGATAGCCCTGGTATACAACACACGCGCGGCGAGACTTTTTGGCCGGACTTGCGGAGGAAAACGTAACAAAAGTGGCAGAAGTGGAACAGAATCCCTGGCCGAGGTCGAGGCGGTGAGACTCTCAACGCCTGATGATTGGTGACTGACACGTAAAATCTCCTCAATGACGAAATGTGTTGTATTCGTGAATACAATGAAATGTCAATACTTTGATTGTTTAATGCATTGATCCCAGCTAAGTGCTTCTTTAACCTATGGACGTAAGACCAGGCAGCTATCAGCTCTATCAATTGATTCATTTCCTCAAAAGTTGTATAATGATCGCAATCAATGAAGAATGGAGGCTGAAATGATTGGTATGGACGTTGAAACAACACAAACGATCAAAAAACTTTTAAATTATAAAAGCGCTGATTGGACGAGTACACGTACAAGCACAAGCGCCCGGACCTACGCGGCCAAGATAGGTAAGGCACAATACCCGCTCATACACCGCCGAAACCAGCGAATGCTTCGGTTACTGTCAACAATACATAGATAAATTACGCCGCGAGGTGGCAATCTCTTATCTAATCAGGCCTCTCTCGCATTGTCTGATACGAAGATAGTGCCGAGACCCCGCTTGAGAGGAGTATATCTTTTGACTCATTGACCCATTCTTCCTGAAATCCTTAGATTCTATTGTTATATTCTTCCACTGCTGCTTTAAGGTTGCTTAAATCACTCAGTCACTCGTGTGAGAAGATACAATGGCTACAAATACCATTGTAATTCTGGGGTAAGCCGGTTCGGCGGCCTTCCATGATTCCAGTTAACCCGGTATTAGTGGAGATCTTATGCTGACAACAAGTGAATAGAGCTGGAGTATCGGGGCTTACTACTGCATATCTCCTTTCTCGAAATGCGTCCAACAGCATTACCGTAGTTGCCAAACATATGCCTGGAGATTACGATATCGAATACTGTTCTCCATGGGCTGGAGCCAACTATCTTCCGTAGGTGTCTTTTTCCGTCTCAAATTTGAAACACTCCGCTGATTGATCGCTTGAAAGTGTGGGGAAATCCGGGAGTCCTCATGAGAGGTGGGAACGAGAGACATGGTCAGCTTTGAAGGAGCTGACAGAGAAACACCCAGAGGCCGGGATCCATTTTCGAGGTAGACCTCCAGCGCTTAACGACGTAATACAATCCGGACTGACCATTCTAGATACGATTGTATACAACCGAGTCAAAGACCAAGAATCACCAACTGGCCAATGGTTCTCCGAGCTGGTGCAACCTAATCCGTGGTACAAAGATGTTGTTCCGGACGTGAGTTTTGATCGTTCTGGAAAACCCTTAGACTGCTGACGAGCCCGGCTGACGACGTTCCTATCAGTTCAAAAGCATTCCAGCTGACCAGCTAGCTCCTGGCATCGATAACGCGCAGAAGTTCACTTCTGTCTGTATTAATACCGCCGTCTACCTCCCGTGGCTTGTCGGACAATGCCGAAAGAACGGGGTGATATTTAAAAGAGCCGTCTTCAAGCACATTACGGAGGCTGCAAGCGCCCACCACTCCGGCAAGAAGGCCGACGTGGTGGTGAACTGCACCGGTCTCTCGTCTAAGAAGCTGGGCGGAGTATGCGACGAGAAGCTGTATCCGGCTCGCGGCCAGATCGTCGTCGTCCGCAACGATCCTGGAGCCATGGTTTCCATCTCCGGGTCCGATGATGGTGAAGACGAGCTGGTCTACATGATGACTCGAGCCGCTGGTGGTGGAACGGTCATCGGCGGCTCATATCAGAAGAACCAGTGGGATCCATTGCCCGACCCTAACCTAGCAGTTCGGATTATGAAGCGTGCAGTTGCTCTGTGTCCACAGCTCGTTAAAGAGGGTCAGGGCATTGAAGGACTGGACATTATCCGGCACGGGGTCGGACTGCGGCCTCTCAGAGAAGGCGGCACTCGTATTGAAGCGGAGAAGATCGACGGTGTAGCAGTCGTGCATAACTATGGCCATGGGGGATTTGGATACCAAGCTTCATACGGTTGCGCCGCGGAGGCGGTCAAATTGGTTGATGATGTCTTGCAGCGCAAGAGTAAAGCGAAGTTGTGATACAGAGACAACTTCGGCTGCAACAATGTATATAAGTACACATAAACTACAAAGAATAATTACTGAAGTGTTTACCTCTCGTATTTTGCAGCAGAAGAGAAAAGTATATCTCATCCAATGTGCTGCGACAGATCAAAAAGCGGATCGTCCAGTCACCATCATGTAGACGTCATAACTGTCGGCACTATCGGAGGAATCATCCCCGGATTTTCCATTGTCAAATTAAAACGCTTGTCGAGTACAACTTTCAATTTCGCTGGCTTTTGAACAGCTTGTTGGCCTAGTGAGAATATAATGTCCATTTAAAGAGAAAATCGCAGCAGCACAATGAAGTACAAATCTCCCGCCGTAGAAGACTACGAAACCGACGGCACCCCAGTCCCAGTCGCCGAGAAGCGCAAGCGAGACCACAAAGTACAAGAGACATCGGATCGCGACGACTCAGAGCAGCCCCCAAACAAAGTATCTAAGCCGACCAGTGAAAACTCTAGCTCTAAAGAGGGGAACAAAGCGGACCCTAACAGTGACAGCGAAGAATGGAATAACGGCAACAAAGGCAAAGAAGACCCAGAGATGGACGAGGACGTGAAAAAAGGCAATCAAAATGAAGAAGGCGGCTTGGAGAGTCCTGAAGGACAATTTGAAGATGAGCAGCATGCTAAACCCTCGGAATCACCGAAAGTGCACAAGATTATCGAGGAGTTTGGCCGGCAGCCACTAGAGGGCACTTCCCTTGCGAAGGAGCCGCTCACTGCGTCTCCGGAGACGGTGCTTGCGATGGTGCTTGACGCGATGCTGAAGTCGCGGCCGATTTCTCATGATCTTTCGCAGCGTGCGGTAGATAAGCTCATTGACGAAGGATATCATGATATCCGAAGGCTGGGGGAAAGTAGTTGGGAGGAAAGGACGAAGGTGCTACAGGACGGGGGGTATAATCGGTATCGAGAGCAAGGTGCTACGAACCTGGGCGATTTGGCGGACTTCGTCAATGGGCAGTACGGTACGCATCCCTTTCCGTGAAATCAGACTGGTTCTGCAAGCACGCTGACCATGGTCTAGATGGTGACCTTAATAATATTCTGAGAAAAGCTGGAAACGACCGCAAAAAGACCAGAGATTTGATCAAGGCAATCAAAGGACTGGGTGACCTTGGTGTGGATCTCTTCTTAAATAACGTCCAAAGCGTTTGGCCTTCCATGGCCCCCTTCTTGGATGCGCGCAGTCTCAAGACGGCGGAGGAGCTTGGCATTGGTACAGATCTCGAGGCAATCTATGAAAGTCTGAATCGAGACCCAATGAGGATGAGCAGACTGGCAAATGGATTGTCCCATGTGCGGTTGGATAAGAAGCAACGAGAGGTTAAGGAAGTTTGATTCCGCATATGACGAGCTTAGGCCACATTGGGCGCACTTAAGCAATTGACACCTTGGGTGTCCAACATGTGTTTCAGCCTTCCAGCCTATTCGGAACTGCAACGTCAGGATGAATGAAATGAGGTCAATTTCCAGTTCAACGATTCAAGAAAAAGCCACAGCGCTGGAGAGACATCGTTCATCCATTGGTTTGCAAGCGGAGTTCTTCTACCTTTGACCTTGATAACTTGATCGTTTCATGTTGCGGACGTGGTTTGATTCTCCAGGAAAGGGCAATGCCTCTTGTACAGAAGAAGATGCCACGACGGGTGTTGAGGAAGCACGACACAAGGTGAGGAGCGGGCGGTTGCCATGAAATGATATTGGAAACCCGTGTTCGCAGCAGTAATGGACCATTATCTTCCCTCACTACCAATACCAGATAGCGGCTTCTCTTGTGCTCAATCTGAATCACTATAAGCTTGGATCTGCAACATGAAGATCTACTATCTGATAGCCCTTACGTGTAATGTAAAGCCTTTGGAGGTCTGGCTAGTTGATGTCAAACCTCTGCAGTCTTTGTATTGCAGTCCATGCTCTGTCACGTGAAATTTCTTGGCCGCAGTCAGTGGCTGGTGGCTACGGATGAGTCAGCCACCGTCAAGGGCTTGGCGGATCGGCTGGTTGCGACTCCAACTGGAACCAGGAAGCTCCAAAGCCCCATCCGTTGCTCATCTCCTTGGTTTCCCAGCCTCTCCTCCGTTCGATCTTCTCCGTAACCTTTTGACGAGTCTTACTCGACCACTGCGTTATTGAGAACTCTGAGATACATTACGCGATCAACGATTTTTTTTCACCTTAGGCAACTGCTTTTCGACGGCGCAGGCTACGACATTCGAACAGTTCCACCGCTCAGCGACACTGGTGATTTCACAAGCAAGCAGACGAAGCTTTCAACGCTGCCATTCCCTTGACCGCACATCGCTACAGCCTCGTGCTCCGACCTCGCCATTCCGATTTGATTTATTATATCTCCTCGAAACCCCAAGTACTCGTGCTCGACAACCGACGCATATAATTCGTGCAAACATCGTTCAAGATGGACTTCTCTAACATCTTGTATGTCGCTGTACTCTGCTTAGCTTGAAGCATTGGCGTTATGACGAGCCGATTTTTGAAACTGTGACTGACAGCCTCCAGCCGGATCGTCAACATCGCCATTGGCGTGATTATGATCCTTGGTGGTATTGCTCAATTCTTCCCTGCATCGCTAGGTTCCGTAATTGTTGGTGCCTACGTGATCATCTTCGGTCTCGGTAAGTCTCAAGACCATCTGATTTGATTACCAGAGGAGAGTTATTGGTTGCTGACACGGTGGTCTCTTAGTCGTCGGCGGCCTGGAATTGATGCCCAATGTTCCGGATTATGTCTATCGCTATGCGTCTTTCCTCTTCTCGTTCCTGGGACGAGGTGTCTGTAAGTTCCTGAGCTTTCTTTGGCTTGGCGTTTCTTTTTGGTAGCATTCTGACAAGTATTCTCAGTCTATGTCTTCGTTGGATCGATCCTGCTGCACGGTCACGTGCTGCGATACATTGCGGGTTCTATCGTTGGGTTCGTCGGTCTGGGATATGTTGTCCTGGACTTCATTCCTTCCATCGAACCTCCCTCCAACATGCGTGAGGCCGACCAGGGCTGGGGTGCGGAACAGGTCTAAGCCTTGTGGAACCTGGAACACCTGATCTCCCGGACACTGCGCGATTGCTGTTATCCCGGGTCCTCTGGAAACCGTAATTTGAGCGCAAGATTGAAAACTTGCGGCATTCCAAGAACGATGTCCCTATAATGCGCTTGACGATGACCGACGAGTGTGATGATATATATTCGCCTTGCGATTTTAGTGACGTGGACGAACCAGTATATTATCTCACATTGAGTGGAAACGCTGGTCTGAAATAGTCTCGATGTTGTCACCTTTGGAGCTCTTGGTTTTCGTTGAATTGTCCTTTGCGGACAGATACCTTTTCTTGTGAACCTGTATTACATATGTAGATAATATATGGTTGAATATCAGTTGTCATGTGGAAAAGCTACGCTAGCGCACGTCGTGGTTAACAAGAGACAATACTCGAAGCAAGGGTACCTGTCGAACACCAACGCAGATCTCTCAGCAACACAAAACCATGCGGAAGCATGCGGGACAGTCTTAGTCTACTCGCCTGCCTCATTTCCTAGGCGTTGGCGAGTATGATAATGAACTTCCATATTTAAGCTGTGTCTCTCTATAGTCCTAGCATATCAGCCTCGAAGTGTTTTGTGCGCCCATGGTGTGTGTATAGTATCTTTAATCTCAACAGAACCTCTTGCAGCCTAGCTTGGCTCGCAGACCTTCTGCATGTTGTAAAACTCATTAAAAAAGCAGATGGAGAAACGTTTTGTGATTACTATATTTTACATGTGATGAATAATAGTATTCCACTGTCGATGCTGACAACAGACCCTGAATGCTTAGACTACGAATGCCGAGACGGTAGATTAGGTTAGGTAAGAATAATCCCAGAGGGTGGAGCTGATGCGATAGATTAGAAACTCACCGAAGAGATAGAAAGACATCTACAGCCAATCAAAATCATTAGAAAAACGCTGACATGAGGGATGGAATGACATTCACCAATAGCAGCAGGAACAAACAGGCTTATTCTATCACATATACGCTACTTATTAAAAGGGGAAGGCGCATTCCTGGAAGATCCATAATACTAGACCAGAACAGGCATCGGTGGGGTCCAGATGATTCGATCCGGGGGAGAAAAAACAGGCGCAATGAGGAAAGAAACGAACGGCAAAAATGAGTGAGAAAAAGAAAACATCAGGAACCATCAATCAAGTGAGCACAGAGAGTCGAAAGAGGGAACCGAACATCTGGACCAAACAGTATCTTTCTTGAGGAATCCCAACCACTTGGATATCTGAACAACTTGCAGCACAACAGTATCTGCTGTCCCGAGGTGTACGTAGAGTAGATCCCCCTGGGAGATCGATAACCGATAAGAACCTCAGGCAGCAGCTGCTGCAGCAGCAATAGCAACAGCACCAGGCAAACTGTCGTCTTTCACAATCATCTAAGAGTCATTATTATTATTACCCGTTATCATCATCGTCTCATCCATCTTGTCATCATCCTCCATCAAATCCGTCAACTCCAAAGCTTCTCCTTATTAGCATTTTATCGTCATCGTGACCGCCTGGGCAATACCCACTTTTTTCCCTTCCGTCCCTTTTCCTCTATCTATCGATCAATCAATCATTTGATCTGCGTTACAAAGTACGTACTTCCCCGTCTAATCAATCAAATCAGTCTATCGATCTCATCAATCTTTCTGCATCTCACGATTCTCCTAGCTTTTCCCACTCCTCATTTTCGCTAGTCTCCTCTTCGTCTTCCCCTTTATCTCTTTTAGTTCCAGTCTCTGCATACCCGAAGCTCCCAACACCCTACCTGTCACTCTTTCCCAGTGACATTCCATTGCTCGGAGTGGATCGCCTCGTCGCCGATCCTATCTTCTTGCCCTTCTCCCTCTTCTCCCAACCACTTGGCTGCTGCACCTGAGAATTTTCTGTTTATTTATTTTCGTTGTTTCTAATAGTTTGTTCGCGTCAAGCTCTCTTTCCAATATTTCGGACCACTTTTCTTCCCTTTATCTGAACGGGCATCTGACAGGATCGGACCACTTGGCATACCCGACTGGATCGCCACCTCGACCTGTCATTCGGATTGGCCAACAAGCGGACCCTTCGTGGCGGATCAGTTATTGATAATCAGAGTATTGACTCTGGCCGACCTTTCTTTTTTAATCGCTCAACTTTTTGAGACACTTGCGCGCCTTCCAACAGTTGTCAAGGATCAGCCACTAGTCGACTCCCCTGCACCGCTCTGTTGGGTTTGAGTTGCACTAGCTGCAGCCTCTTTCCACTACGACTTTTCTTTTTTTAGGGGGCATCTTGTACCTCTTCTGTACTATTATCCTGACCCTGACCGACGCTTGACTTCTGTGATACCATACATTACGCCTTGGGACGGTGGTGCGACGTGCCATCCACGACACGGCTAGCCCGTTTGCCTCGACTGCTACCGAGGAACGCCGCCTTGCGGGCTGATTCTCGTCCAGAGACAGGAATATAGCGAGGTGAGGTTTGATAGTGGCGATGCTTGCTTCAGTTCCTCAGATGGACTCAGTACGATCGCTTCCTCGGAACCCTGATGTCGTTACGCGGCACCCTTCAGCGGAGGACCTGGACGCTGCCCAGCAGCTGATATCTTCGGCCCAAGCTGGCCGGGAACACACCGCGGATCGTCATCGGGATGAGAAGGGAACAGCGCCTGCTCGGTATCAAATGGAAACGACAATGAACGGATCGGCACAATGTTGGTCTGAACTACAAAGGAGCGCTCCTCCAGCTGAGAAGACCTCGACATCTCCGAAGGCGCAGAAAGACACATCGTTCTTGGGACATTCCTGCAGGTCAGTATATCTTTAGACTCCTCAGTCATCCTCTTTCGAGTTCATTGTGTTGACTCTTATTTCTAGTAACTGTGGGACGAAAAGCACTCCTCTATGGCGACGATCACCGACGGGGGCGATGATTTGCAATGCATGCGGCCTCTACTTGAAAGCGCGGAACGTGGCTAGGCCGACCAAGCGCAATCGAATGGAACCGGGCTCTGAAGCGGGCGGGCAACAAACTGGTCATGGAAATGCTCAGAGCGAATCCGCTTCACAGGGCCACTGTCAATCTAACTCAGGAGGTGGTTCTTGTCCTGGCGGAGGGAATTGCAATGGGACTGGCGGAGCCGAGGGATGCGATGGTTGCCCTGCCTACAACAACCGTGTTTACAAGTCCGCTGCTCGAGGCACGGTTCCCGTCCATTCGTGGAGAGCTACAAATCCAGAGTCCGACCGACCTCTTCCAGGAGCCGAAAACGATGCGGGAAAGAATGGCGCATCAGCTGAAGGAGGAAACATGCTGGTCTCCTGTCAAAACTGCGGGACCACTGTGACTCCACTTTGGCGACGGGACGAAAATGGACATCCCATTTGCAATGCTTGTGGTACGTTGACTCTCGGCAAAACTTGTGATAAATCAATATACTAACATCCGTTTGTCTATTAGGACTCTACTATAAATTGCATGGTTGCTACCGACCCACCACGATGAAGAAGTCCATCATCAAACGACGAAAACGTGTTGTGCCTGCCATGAGAGACCAATCTCCCAGTGGAGCTACCTATTCGTCCAACGGTTCGTCTGCGTCGCCAGAGGCATCTCCTGCGGTATTGGCTCACGGTCATGATGACCACTACCGATACTTAAGTTCGGATCCAACATTGCAGGGTAACCATCGACATTATGCCATTGCCCCGCCGCCCGTAGATTTCACGCACTTCAGTGCTACCGGGAGTCTCTCGTTGCCGCATCACCCTCCCCCTCCGAGACTCCTGGAGCCTGAACGGCTGAGCGCACCTAGTCATTCTCCCGTTCCACAGTTCGGTCGACGTTCTATCTCCCCCAGCGCTTCCGGCAATGCCAAGAAGCGAACCCTTGCGGAGACCGCATCATCCTCCGATACTTCCTCCATCCCGACGACGTTGGAATCGGGTTCCAACCAACTTCCTCCCATCATGTCAACTGCCAACCCCTCTCCTCCCGGCCGTCTCAGTTCGATTTCCACTCTTCTTAACCACTCAGGCCCGCACGACGAACCTCGTCTAGACCCGTCGCTTGCTGCTCTTAGCCGTCAGCAGCAACACCACAAAGCGACACCCTTGGCACCTCATCCGCCGTCGCAGCCGTTGCCTGGCGTGTCTGAACTTGAAAGCCTCAAAGAAGACCGCCGAGCGAAACTGCAGCGTGAGGCGGAGGAGATGCGTGAAATGCTTCGAGCTAAAGAGCGAGAGTTGGCGGAACTGGGCGCGTGATGCGCAGTCCCTTCACTATTGTCTCACATGACTTCCCTTGTTCTCTTTTCTTTTTTCTCTTTCTTACACCCGGCGCAAAGATTTACCTTGTTGGCAAGATACCATTTCAGTATGTTTGAACCAGATACACAGGAGTTGTGCAATTCCGGAAAAGCCCATAGCTTTCTTTATCGTCACCTTCTTTCCTGCGACCTGTCGGAGCAACCTCAGCGGAGGCGTTTGTCGTTCCATTTGTTCACCCTTCTTCCATTCACCAATTTCATGATCTCAGCTACTCTAGCGTTGTACTACAGACGAGAGCTCACTGCTTTGTCTTATCTAGATAGATCTCGGTAATCTCCTTAATTCTTATCATGACTTCACAATCTTTCTTGAGATCCAGACTAACGGGCTGGGCCCCTGATGCTAAAACCTGGTTGTATCCCACTCGTCTGTGGGCATGAAACCCTGCAAGATATTGCCAATGATGAATGTGCACCTCGTATCAATCAATCCCTCAGGTCCACTATGACCTGATGTTCCCTCCCTAAATCCCTACGCACGTTGGTCCCCATATCCTCGCTCAACCGGGTAATCTTCCTCTTCACCCAGAGATGATCATCATCATCAGGATCCAACAAAGTTACCTGAAAACGATCGCAACGGGTCGGAAAGATCTCCAGCCGATCCAACACTAACCTACAACTCTCCGGGCCAGCACTCTCCTCATCCTGCTCCTCCCTCACACATACCCTCCACACAGCTCCAAGGTCATTCCGATACTCCTCGTTCAACGCATAATCATCCACAAAGTCTCCACACCCATAGATGATGAGTTTCCGCCGGTACCGCTCGACACCCTGCACATGGTGCGAGGAATGGCCATGCACAATGTCCACGCCGCACTCGTCGATCAGGAAATGCGCTAGCGAGCGGATCTTCTCCTCCGGCTGCCACGTATAATTTGGTCCCCAGTGGACGGAGAAGATCTTGAGCGCGGGTTTGTCGGCCGTGTCCGGAGACGTTGGAGGTGAAGTTAGCAGCGTGCGCAGGTGCTCTCTTGTTCGCGCCGAGTAGTCGATTAGGTGGAAGTTTGACACGACGGCCCAGTCGCGCGGGTGGTCCGAGGCCGACCAGACGTGCACGCTGTAAGATTTGCCCGATTGATCATGGTTGTCCTGTGCGTGTGCGTGTCCGTGATGCGCGGCCGCTGCGCAGCGCGGAAGACGCAGGATCGCCGGCCGCCGGCTCTCGTCTGTGGTCTCGCCGGCTCCCGCGAACGCGATCTTGGACTCCTTCATCGTCCAGACTGTCTCAATTAGGCCGTCTGTGCCGAAGTCGAGGGTGTGGTTGTTTGCAAGGCTGGCGTAGTCGATGCGGGCTTCGCGCAGGGCTGCGGCGTTCGCGGGGTGCATGCGGTAGTTGAAGGCCTTGTTAGGCCAGGGGTCGTTAGTGGTTGTTGCTGAGGTTTCGAGGTTGATGAGGTTGAGGTCGGAGTTGTGGAAGAGTGGTAGCGCGGAGCCCCAGGGGTCGCGGTGGGTGTAGTTGCTTAGGTAGGGGTAGCGCTCGATGAAGTAGGAGACGATGCGGCGTTCGTGGGCGTTGTCGACGTGCTGGGGCCAGAGTTGGTCGACGAGGCGGCCGAGCATGACGTCGCCGACGAAGTTGAGGGTGAAGGTGCGGAGGGCGGTCGGCATGTCGATGGACTCTTTCTGCTGCTACTGGTGTCTTGAGTGAGAATTGGATCCTGAGTACATGTTGAGGGTGCTGGTCTCTATTGTCCCCGTAGATGGTGATCGGGTCATCATGACATCGACCTGGCGGGCCGATCCGAAGCCACTCAGATCTATAGGTTGAATCGTCGACATTTGAGACAGTTCATGACATGATGAGAGTAATACAGTGTGCGTGACCGCATTGCGCTCGGATATGTATGTTGATCCAGTATAACGGTGATTGATTCACTGAGAGCGAGCATTGCAGTGTCGTCTCGAATTGACTGATAGTTTCCATGTTCGAAACACAGTGAGAGGTATGTTGGCTATTTAGTTGCTGATCGTGACTGATAAGTGCATTGTGGCTGGGTTAAGCTTCGGCTGATTAGTCTTGCTTTTGCTGTAGTTGAATTCATGCAAGGATCATCCTTGCTAGTTGGATGTCGAAATAGTAGTCAAAGAGGGTGCAGCTGCTATATATACCATGATCTGAGTCACATGTCAATATACTTTCGTAGTACAGATAGCTCCGCCAAATGCTAACAATCAGTAAAGAGCAAAGTTCGTAACAGCTTTTGTCGGAGATCTGGAAACGCGAGAGACTCTGGGCTCCATACCTTTCATTATTATCATCATTATAGGAAAGTCAATGTCTGGTAGAGAAAGACGAGAAAGAATAGGGATATATGTACATCGAAGACATCAGACTTGAGTATAACGAAGAAGATCGATAAGCATCTGGAAGAATTAAAAATGAACAAACATCACGGCATAAAGTTATTATTGCATCACTAGCCGCCGCTGACTCGTCGACTCATCGTGCTGCGAGGACTCCTGTACCGTCATCTCTGTGGTGACCTCGATGCCTCCCGTAGATCCTCGTTTCACATCAGTCGCTTCGATATCGATGGTGTACAGGCCATAGTCCCGGTCCCGCGAGTAGAGCTGAGTCCTCCGTGACCGGTTGGCTGTACCCATCGTCGGTTGTCCCGTGTATTTGTTGTAGCTCTTAGTGGACAGTAGTCTGGGGAAGATGCGGCTGATAAGGGGTCGAAGGAAGGGGAGGCAAGCACATATGATGGCGACATTGCATTCAGCCGCGGTCCAGTAGGCGGCACCTACGTTGCTGTCTGTTGTACGGTTAGAGATAACTTTGCAACAAACATGGCAAGGAGGCTTACATGACGTGTCTGGGCTTTGAGCGACTGTTCGTAGACTCGACAGACGAAGGATGCTGGTGATAACAACCCTATCGAATGTAAGCAACCGACAGACCGTTCCGTACAGGGCAAACTCACAGTAAACCGACGGCAAAGACAGCCATGAGGGCAATTTTCTGCATACGGGGAAGTTGGAGTTGAGAAATGAGTGGCATCGGCATGATAAGCAGCGTCAGATCGGTAGCGATGTTCATGGACGCGTTAAAGAACCAGACAGCTTCGAAACTGAGACAGGAGCCGGGAATATCTCGGTCCCAGAACCTCGCTATAGGAACACAGTTCACGAATGCGCTGACAATAGCCCATGTCGAGTACAATGCGACGATACCCATCACGGTGTGGCAAGCAAATCGAAACCGGCGGCTGGGAAAGATGCGCAAGTATTGAAACAGAATGGAGAATTTGCTAAAAGCCATACTCGCATTGTAGAACGGAATCGCTATCCAGAGTCGCTATATCAGGTATTGTCAACTACCATAGTGACGTACGTATTAGGCTGGCAGCACCCACCTTGAGCTGCTGTTTCAGTGTAGCAGTAGGAAGTTTATCGGAATGTATTCCAAGACCGAAATGGACCTCTGTGTGTGAAAGTCAGATCAGTGTGTTTCTTTCCCAGTGAGAGACACTGCGAAATTCCTTACGGGCAACGACCAATGCGAAGTAGACGATTGAAAAGACCTTTTAACAATTCCAGTCAGTGGTGGATTGCAATCAGAAGGCCAGATCTTCACTAACCAGGGCCACGACGATCGTGTAGTCTTCGCGACCTCTCAGCTTCATCAAGCCGATCCGCGCGAACAGCCGCATCGCAACGATTAGAATCGCCAGTCCGGTCAATACGCCTGTTACCACCACTGCCTGTTGTCCCCGTGATGCTCCATCGTCCTCATCGCGAGATAGTATGAAATGTCCTAACGGCGCGTGCATCTTGGAAGTGTAAAGAGTGTGTCGCCAAATGAGCGTGTCGCCTGAATACTACGAAAAGAGTGTGATGCGCGATTCGAGAAGTTGTTGACAATATCCGGCCTTCTGCAAGCCAGACAAGATCAACCAGATTCCTTGCATAGGTTGTATAGCACTTTCGCTTGGGAAACCCCCGTTGAATGGTAAGGAACGGCCAGGTCAATTAGACCCTATTTGAGATGAAGGCGTCAAGGAGTATGAGTTTGTTTGCACTGATAAACGACGTCGATAATATGGCAGAGGCTATTATTTAATTGGGTTGTACGACCTCCTAAGTCCTAGGTACTGCTTTCCCCACCCACATCCCACATGAACCAGAGGCACGGTAGAGAGCTCAATAGTGTTGTCAGATCACTTCCAAATCCCCCAAGCGCACGAGCCGGGAAATGCTTGCCATATGTTCGCAATGCCCTGGAAAGCTTTAGTGCCGCTGATCTTCAACCCGGAGTTGGCGACGGTGGAGCGTCTAGTAATGGAACTGCAGCAACATGTGTCATCATTCGTGCCTAGCTCTGGGATTCGTAAGGAACATGAAATAACTTCAACAAATCATCGCTTGTAGACTACAGAAATTGACGGCCGTCTCGTTAACTTCACTGAGGAGTATACTACCACGGGATGATGAATGCCCTTTCTAGTAAACAGCTGTGCTATTTCGGTAAAATATGGGACGCTTCATAGTCTTCGGTCAAAGTGTCATCCATCAACTCTGCTAGGAAGAGAATTATGCGCATGCAGCACGACTGCATATTCGATTCAAGGCCTTGTTCTGTGTCGGCCGTCCCGACGGACTAGTGAATTTGCCGCTCTCCTTGGACATGAAGCGGGGATGATTCTCCGAGTGGAAAGAGACAGGCACTTCGAGAGCTAAGCCAGGTACTAGCCAAACTCCGAAACGCCACTGGTCGGATCATCGGATGGCTTACTACCTTAGCAACTTCGTGCAGCGATTGATAAGACAATGGGGGGTCTGTAAGAGCATCAAATCTACACACATACTCTGTGTATTAGGTATGTCGAAATCCAGAACGTCCTCAGTGCTAGGACCCGTATGGAGGAAGATATCTGCTGAAGTTTAGAGATGGCGTTGCCACCTCATTATCCTCTTTAGGAATGTCTCCTCGAAGCGAGCCTGTCAATCATCGCTAGACTGTGGATCTTCGTGGGTTTAGAACGTTTTTGGCGCATGTCCTCCCAAGTGGACCAGAGAGCCAAATGCGGGACTTCTCATTGAGACATCAGCACACGAGCAATCGTGGCTCATTAATAGGCAATCTCTGACTCGACCAGGCTCAATAAGGACAATGAGATTCAGCTCATTCATCTATATGATAGACCTACAGGTGATATAGACTCATTCTGAACTAGATCTGGCCGTGGGGCTTGCGCTACTTAAGTAGAAATGGATCACCGTGACCTGCAGTGATCGACAGCCGGACTGTGATGGCGCTTTTCGGTGTCTTGGCACATGGGGAGAAAGGAAATCATCATCCCTGAAAGACAAGTCAGGGTCCTGGTCGGTCCAACTGTCGTTGCTTGATCGTGCTCCGGTGCGGATAGACCAGACCCAAGCGTCTCGTATGGATCCCAGGCATGGCCGAGGCAAATAATCTGCCGTCTACTTGGTACAACATGAGTCGATGACATTCTGGCTAGAGACAGTCTATCATGATCAGAACCAGGTCTTCTAAACACCTTGTAGGAAGCGTGATATGACTGTCCGTGGTGGCTGCGATCAAAGGACATTGTGCAGCTTTAGCTTTCGATGACGTCTACCAATACACACCCGCAAGTGATCATTACTGATATATCGTGTAGCAAATAATAGGGGTATCGGTATCTCAAGGCATTCGAGTTCCCGGACTGGGTCCAGAGACCGAGGAATCGACGATACCAGGCCCTGTGTAGACAATTTACGGTTTACAATGGCATTGTCTGAATCCGGGGACCTGGGATTAGGTTTCAAAGTGACCTTGCATTGAAGCAATTCCGTGTCCGACGTATTCGAGCCGGCAAGTTCCTGGGACGCAGAAATAGCGTTGAAGCACTATTGAACTCTATCGGGGTTCAGCAACAAATGGGGACATCCAACGGTCGAAGATCAAAATGGATTGGTGATCTCTGTGATAATGTAGTCTAGAGTGGTGATTGCCAAAGGAATGCCTAGCCTTCTCCGTCCTCGATATGTACCTTGACCCCACAGGAGGGTGCGCGCGGGGGTTGAGCGCTAGATATCTACAAAGGAAGAGAATGCATGTCATATCATTAAGAAGCAATGATGCGGATAATCTCCACGGTAAATTTATAAATGGCTTTGGCAATGCCAACTGTCTTAAGCGAAGTTCAAGCTTGCCCTGAGCACTTTTGATGGTGCACAGTCCGTTGTCACTTCGTTCCTCATCACCAAAATGAGCTCAATCGAAGTTAGCTGATTACATTCAGTGTGTTCTATGTCCCTACCTGGATAAGACACGAATACAGCAAGAATTGATGAGATGATTCCCTACACAGCTTGTTCATCTTCAGGCCTTTTCCGAGCCATTCCTTTAGAAAGCTTGTCGCCAACAGGTTTCTGAGCTGAGAAGCAGCTCAGGAAACGAAGGAGATATTGTCTGGAGCTCAAATACTCCGTTGTGATGCAGAGCAAGATCAAACTCACACACTCCTTTCTGTGTGCTGGACATGTTTTCACCAGAGTCGGGGCAAATCCGATCGGTCAAACCTTCAGCCGACAGACACTGGCGGAACTTCTAAGGCAGACAATAGCCCCGCCAATCATTCGGCTTCCCCGCAGATGATGTGATGCCGGCTTTCGGCTTGTTATCTGGACGAAGAGTCATAATACGGGCCTCAATTCTCTGTCCTTCTCTTAAATTCCTACTCCTTCTTGATCTCTAGGCTTCTTACTGCAGGCTGAAATTCATTTATGAAGCAGATCAGCAAATCAATAAGCTTCCTCCGATCTTTTACTTATCTCTCCGCATTCACCCCTTCGGCTAGAACGAGCATTTTCACCCCTACATCTCAGGCGACACTTGTAAAACGCACAATGGCAACCGCAATGGCAAAGCGCCTTGAAGGCAAGACAATTGTGATTACTGGCGCATCGTCCGGAATCGGCAGGAGTACCGCTAAGGAGTTTGCCCGGACGTCGCCGAAGGCCCTGAAGCTGATCGTGACTGCACGACGACTCGACTCTCTGAAGCAGCTGGCCGAGGAGATCAAGGAGGAGGTCGGTGATGGTGTCAAGGTACTGCCAGTGAAGCTGGACGTCAGCAACCCGGAAGAGGTCAAGAACTTCGTCCCGTCCCTTCCAGCGGAGTTTCAAGATATTGATGTTCTGGTCAACAATGCGTAAGTCTCGAAGTTGCTCGCTTTCGCACTGCTTTAGACGTGGGATACTAAAAAAAGGAAACAGTGGTCTGGTCAGAGGTGTAGCCAAAGCCCCCGAAATCGACCCTGAGGATATCAACGTCATGTTTTCCACCAACGTCACTGGATTGATCAACATGACCCAAGCCATTCTTCCCATCTTCAAGAAGCGCTCCGATGGTGGCCGTGGAGACATCATCAACATTGGCAGTATCGCCGGTCGCGAAGCCTACCCTGGTGGTAGTATCTACTGTTCTACTAAGGCTGCGGTCAAGTCGTTCACCGATGCCTTGAGAAAGGAGCTTATTGATACAAGAATCCGCATCATCGAGATTGATCCCGGTCAAGTCGAGACGGTAAGGTGTCTGGATCCAGGAGATAAGAACCGAGCTAACATCAAGCCTACCGCAGGAATTCTCAGTTGTGCGGTTCTACGGTGACAAGGCCAAGGCTGATGCAGTCTATGCGTACGACTCTCCGCTGCATATCTGAGCGCTGAGCTAACCTGTATTAGTGGATGCGAACCCCTTACACCGGATGACATTGCTGAAGTCATCGTCTTTGCTGCCGGTCGGCGAGAAAATGTCGTAATTGCCGACACTCTGATTTTCCCAAGTCACCAGGTGGGCTTCCTTCATACGCTCATGTATTTCTGGCTGCTACAGGACATAGCTGACGCGACCAATCTAGGCATCCCCTGGCCATATGTACCGCAAGAACTAGAGCAAAGCAGGATTAGACCGACATTTAGAGGGATATACCTACTGGCTTCCTAGGCCATCAATTCAGTCAAGATAGATAGCACATTATATATAGCGCATTATATACAGCCATGTACATCACAGGTTCAATTCCATACCGCCAGAAAAGACTTAGCGGCATAGCACCAACTTCAATACTCGTCGAAATAAGGTAGTGGTACTCTTATTCGCCCTTTCCCCATGACAAGCGTTCTTGAATTTGGTCCCTACCTTAAACAGGAAAGCGTTCTCAGTCTCGGTCCATGGGCACAGGACAGCTCTGTACCATGGCACATCCACATCCCAGAAGCCCATAGAACAAACCCACATGCCTGGGAAACTTACTGAGCTATCATTTGGCGACACATGGTATAAGCTCCGCTGACAACCACGGATACCCCCTCAACCCGGACTCAAATCTTGAATAAGAATGAGCAGTGTGGGCGAATGTACATTTACCCTTTTGGGATATGTAGGTGTGTTGATCACCTCGTTTCAATTAGTAAGATAATAGGCCCTTTGCTTATGCCTGGACAGACTACTACTGCAAAGTAGTGGTCGTGCCGTTCGTGGATTTTAGGTATATCGGGCCGAGTTATATGCCAGTTCCCCCAGACTACCCCTAGTCCGTAGCGTGAGATTTACCGGTCAGCGAGAGTTGGAGGGATAATTGCTAGATCCTGCTGCTTCATGATGATATCATATTATTTCTTCTAAGTTCTAAAGGGCTATCGTCTTAAGTGCTGTATAGATGGCGCGTATTGCTTTGGTGCTTCCTATACGCCTTGGAGTACTTGTTGGGTGACGCAGTAAACTACTGCAAGTATCTCCCTGATTTCCATCTCCTGCTTGCGTTCTGCCCTGTAGAATGATGAGCTTGCCAGATCATCGGACAGTTTTCGGTGCTTCTAAAAGCTTTCTAGGTGCATGCATTGATACGATTGCCGTCTTCCAATGCCAGTGACAGTTGACAGAACACAACTAGCGAGAGTCAGATGTATGAATCAAGGAAGGTGAAAGTGCCGACCAAACGTCATTATTTATCTTCAAGCATATCCTTGCTGTAGTATAAGATGGGCAGAAGCAATTTTCATTATAGGAGGATGCAATGACTGGTTTTCTACCAGCTGGATGGAGAAAAACTCGTTATTCAAGGGCAACGTGCAACCGCTATCTTATTATCCAAGTATCAGGCAATGTATCGCATGCAACACATATATTCCGCATCCTTAAGACGAGTGGCACAACCAGAATTTGTTTGAGGTAAAGGAAAATGATGTTTCCTGTGATGACTGGACTGTGGAGCTCCTTTCTTATCATCACAACCTCTGAAACGAAAGGCCACGCACAGTGTTTGCCAAGCGATTCAATTTCCAGACGCTTTACCTCAAACTGATGATCAATCCCTACTGGGAACCATTATGTTAGGCATTTCGACCTGCCTTAGTTCATCGTTCGTACAGGCGGATTTGACAGCTGGCTCAAGAAATGTTAGCATATTATCGCACAGATGTAGGTGGGCCTGGAGTACACGGATCAATTGCTCTATGGTGATGATCTCTGTGCACTTGCCATCGGTTGGAGAGGAGGGGTATACCTTGGAGATCAGCATCTACCGTTTCTCTTTCAATGTGACTTGTCTTATCTCGGCCATTGCAGCAAAAAAGGGGCAGCTAGGAGACTTCGTGACTGGTAGACTCTTGTTACCAGTCAACTCGGAAGTTGTTAAACTTCCGATTCCCTAAATCAGAATGATCGACTTTGTGACATTGGTTTGGACGCGCGATGATGCAACGGTATGCGAACTACTGAAGTGATGCTGGCCTTGAAGAAAGCGAGGAAATTCGCCTACAATTGTGGATCGCTTCATTTTAGCGTCGAATTGCTGCATATGTGGTTTGAATCACTGAATATGAGTGTCCCGATCACATATCGTCAAATGTCATTCAAGTCATAGAAGCCATCTCGGCTTTTCATGATCCCACGTCTTATCACCAGTCCAACATCAGCTGTGGACTGTCAGACCACAGACCCAAGCAATATATTCGTAGCGAACTAGCAATGGGCCTAAGAGAAGTGGAGGCGTGGAGAAAACTCTTCCCAAAACATCGGGGTGGTCTCTCATCACTATTATTGGTCTAACTGGTTCGCTCCCTGGATCTAGATTGATTTGGGACCTGCGACTAAATGACTAGCCGCGAACAGGTCTTAACAACTGAACGGTGTTATGTGTTCATCAGGGACACGAGATGGTGAAACACACCAGACTGTTGCGCCTGAGGTTAAGGCTGAGTTTGACAGTTTCCTCCAAACGCTCAGGAACGATGACCTCATTCGCGGGTTTTCAATCGGCCTGAGAGAAACTTTTTCGCATGTCTAAGACCCTAGGCCAGGCACCTTGCTTTCTGCAGCAGCAGATGCAACCAATTAAGCAATTGAGTGACGATTGCAATTGTTTTCTAGATTCGCGTCCTCAACCCAATATCGCTCAAAACCCTTAATGCTCGACGGTACACTACCGATGCAATGATCTCGGGGTCGTCGTTGATTCGCTTTATTTGGTGATATCCCGGCAGGGGGAGTTCATGGACCACGGGCCGGAGAAAGCCAAACAGATTCAACAGCTAGACAATCGCATTATTGATGGGCGTGGCTATTGATCCTTCATTTATAGGACTTGTGAACGCCATACTTCTAGGACAAGACGAGTTTGTAAATGACGAGGGAAAATTGCTTTCCTTGCTTACCTGCTTTCCAAGCTTGTAGATAAGTAGGAGGCATCGAACTTAGGCTAGATAGCCAGTAAGGATGGTGTAGTTAGTCATTTAGTTAATAAGCATATTGAATTGGAAAGAATCCAGTCAATGTCTGCGCCGTTGGTTATCTATTATTCCTTGATGGAGCTTAGATGGCTGGAGATATTTGGTAGCGGTAAGTGTACGGAGTACTGATGGTTAAATCGAGATTTGGATTGCTCCTGTTTGCGTTGGCATGAAACACTTCATCATCTGCAACGTCTTTTTGACAACTCCATCTTGATGCTGTGGTTGGAAATTGTGATTGAGTTCTTATCCATCACAATGGTACAGGGAAGCGGCCAGGAGTGGCTTGTTTGCGACATCAGCAAACTGCTGTAGTAGCTGATTGCTACCTCGTTAGGTGGCTATCTATCGGATGATACTGTGGACACTACATACCTTACTCCATACGTTGTTACAGACACGGCCAGTCCACTTAATACCACGCTCATCCCTCCAAATGACCCAGATTTGACCTAATCAACCCCTTTTGAAAAACAGAAGTTGTTATTGTTATTGTTTATTACCGATATTTATTGTTATTATAGTTGGGTTCATATTAATATCGCCTAGTAATGTTATGATGATCCATTATTGAATTCATGGCCCATTTGCTACTTAGGTAGACACCTCCATCCACAATCACCAATCATCCAATCCTCTCCCTAGTCTCACTCACACCTCTCCAGGATCGGGAACTCAAAAAAAGGTACTACAGAGTTACACTTGCAGACTGCTTTATTTCTTGCTTTTCCCAATTTTTTAATGCCCTTTCCTTCACATCCTTTCTAATTCTTACAATTGACTAGGGGGAAAATCTGACAAGACAGTCCAAGGAAAGAATTTTGCCTTCCACCACAAATTCTGGATTCCTTCTTTTCTGGGACTCCCTCCCCTATCTTATCCCCACATCTTCCTGCTCATCTTGACTCCCCTTAAACCACACTCTCCAAATCTCCACCCGTCTTCCTTCTAAGCCCACACGGAACACTTTTTCTTGCAAGAAAGTTATCATCATCATCTCGACTCTGTTGAGTACGGAGTAGAGAGAAACTTTGCCTAGATACTCTAGTAGGTAGCACCACCGTTCGGAAAGCCGGCGCGCAAGCTGGTTCGCCATCTCCAATTCCCTCCCGATTCTGTGCTGCAGAGTGCAGACTGCACAAACCCCTAATCCTCCTAAATCATCCTCTTTCCCAACCCCAGTTGGCGTCTTTAAGCTTGGCTTAGTCGCTACTAGAGTACTGGACCCGCCATTGCTGTGGACTGTTCTCCAGCGTCTTCGCTCTGTGCGGAACTCCCGACAAGCTGGGTCCCGACTGTTGACCCTTTTTGCAAAAGAAACTTGTGCTGCTACTTTTTCGACCCGCTGACACTGCTGCTGTTGGGATAGCTTCGATCGTTGCTCTCTTTTTCCCCTTCCATCCTTTCCAGGTAACTTCAACCTAAACTTCGCCGTGATGGCTTCAAAGGTACGCCGATCATTCGAAAATCCTGTTCCCTTGTGTCGCTCGCCGCCCCTTTTCCCTCTCAACATCACCGCAGCGCCTCCATCCCTGCGTATCACGCCTTCGATTGCCACAGGTTCCCAAGAATTGAGATGTGTCACAAATGACTGACAGCTTTCCAATTGCAGTTCCTTAGAGAGTACAAGCTAGTTGTTGTCGGCGGTGGTGGTGTCGGAAAGTCATGCTTAACAATCCAACTGATTCAGAGTCACTTCGTCGACGAATACGACCCAACAATTGAAGGTAGGTGGCTCCTTTGGCGCAGTCATTGACGACTTGAGTGCTTACCATTTCTTTTCCTATTGTATAGACTCGTACCGCAAGCAGTGTGTCATCGACGATGAGGTCGCTTTGTTGGATGTCTTGGATACTGCCGGACAGGAGGAGTACTCGGCGATGCGTGAACAATACATGCGAACTGGCGAAGGCTTCCTCCTGGTCTACTCGATTACGTCTCGGCAGTCCTTCGAAGAGATTATGACTTTCCAACAACAAATCCTTCGTGTGAAAGACAAGGATTACTTCCCTATTATCGTGGTCGGTAACAAGTGTGATTTGGAGAAGGAACGAGCCGTCTCTCAACAAGGTAGGCGATCCTCCGGAGTTTCTTCTCACTCGAACTTGGCAATATACTGATTTAGGCCACCTGCTATTCAGAGGGCGAGGCTCTGGCCAGGCAGTTCGGTTGCAAGTTCATCGAAACGTCGGCAAAATCCCGCATCAACGTCGAGAACGCTTTCTACGACCTCGTGCGCGAAATTCGTCGTTACAACAAGGAGATGTCGTCATATCCGTCCGGTTCTGGTGCGGCAGGCACTCGTGCCCCTGAAGGCAAGATGGATGTGAGCGAGCCCGGCGACAACGCTGGCTGCTGTGGAAAATGCATCATTATGTAATTGGGTCGACGTTGCTTTACATGGTTACCAGGCGCGCAGGTCAATATGAAGGAAGGAAGTCGCCAAATCCGACTTTGAATGAAGGATAAGAAAGAAAGAGAGAGAGAGAGAGAGAGAGCTATGCTTGGCTTAGGAGATGAAAGCCGAGACTGCGGTGTGGCCATACACCTGCATCTGTGACTTTTCGCACTGTACAAGGCTCGCTATCAGGTGATGTCTGCTCTCAGCATGAGGTTGTCATCGTCTCCATGACCGTTCGATTCCCCCTTTGTTTCTCTGTTTAGTCTTTTTTTTTTTTTTTTTTTGGAAAGATTGTTCTCTTGATGAATACCCGTTCCCTTGGCACAATGAGGGATGAGCCTGTCAATAGATTGTGCATTTATATAGGTACATGCTATTGTCATGGTTCACATCTTGGTTCTCACTCGCGCAGCATCGCCTTCTCTTTTGTTCTTGTTTCTTATGTGACCATCAGGACGTCGCTGTCTCTTCCGTGTCCATTCCTTTCCCATCGGGTCCGTCCTCAATTTCCCCCGGCGTCCCCTGGCGCCCAAGTCCATTCTAATATTTCAACCATAGGCAGCGAACATGGCCCTTTCCCAAACGCTTCTTCAGGAGGACTACGCCTTTCACCTTTCCTTTTTGCTTTTCAGCCTCTGCGATTCTACATGGATGCTCCTCTCTCTTATTTCCCCTTGACGGCGTGTTTTCTATCCATATTTCCTGCATATATCCTTGTCACTACTTTCCTTTTCTCGCTTTAGAAAAATCGATGGGACTTTTAGAAGAGAATTTGGTTCATCGGAAAGACAAGGTCAGATCCAGGTATGGATTCTTGAGGAGTTCTCCTTTTAAATGCCATAGAACATCAATGTAGGATCGACATTGTGCCTAGAGCGGAATTGTAAAGTGAGGAACGGTGATTTTCCGTTTTTGGTTAGATTTACCGTTCTCCAAGAGTGTGGTCATCTGATATGACGTCTTGTATACCCGTCTCCGCCCTCACTTTAACCTCCAGCTTATTCAGTCATAGCCTCTCCGTAGCATTCAGCTCGTGCTCCTGCAGGGCAGTGCAGAAATCGACAAACTCCCCATCTAGGCGTTTATATTAATATTAATCGCATTCCCTTCATCCAAATTATTATATTTAAGTTAACTGCGCAATACTATATGTACATGTCCATACATTGCGCCACAGAAGCCCGTCAGCCATGCGCTCGAAGACAGAGCAGATCACAATTTGAATCTAATAACAGCCAAGAGATTCTTTACTGCGCATAGCATATCGGCATCATACAACCATGTTATGGCAATGGCTGTCGTCCTTAGAGAAAAATATGGGGTCCTCAGATTTATTGCTTAATACTGGTCAAAGTGGGAAAAGCTGACAGAGAACCAGCCATGATTATAAACACGTTACTGATGTGAAAAACTGGCATCCATTTGCTTCAGTCAGGGTGACCTACTTTCCAGTCGCCTCCTCGATTTGCCGGCCATTAAGGGGAGAGGAGATAGGGTGACTGACCTTGTTTCTTTCCTCGATGTTGCGGGCACTGAGGCCGCTATTCTTTTGGCCGGGACTGGCGACGAACTCGGGGTTGACATCGCGGATTTGAGTCATCACTTCCTGGAGGTTGTCAGTCGACGAGTATGGCTGTGAAGCTACCTGGAGGGCCCCCTTGAAGGTGACCTCTGGCTTGTCCGGATGAGGCTTCCCTGTCCATTCCATCGGGACGATGGCGTATCCTTCGATTGGAGAATCGCGGACCATAAGAGCGCCTGCGCAGCAATGTCAGCAGCCTTGGACGTCTTTTGTATGCCTTGACTCTCATACCTGGGACAGAGAGACCATTGAAGCCGCGTCAATAAGAAGGCTTGAGCACTTCATCTTGTGATTGCGAATGTTTTGAAGGGGAAAGCTGTTGGATGAGTGCAGGACAGGGGCATTCGGGTTGGACATGTCGTCCCAATTTATAGGTTTTGCAAGACCGTCAGAGGCAGAGAACTGGCTTCGCTTTTTCTAATGTCCTGGAGCATTGGGCCAAAGGAGCGACCTGGTCCTCAGAGATGGGATTTCCTGCGCTTTCATGATTGCGCTTTGAGCATCATGCAGGGGTGTATTTGGAGTGAATCGTGGAGCAGCGACCAGAGCTCTATGCAACGTAAGACATGGGTCAGTTGGATCTGCATTGAAAATCGAGGTAAAGGCGGAAGCGAAAAAGAATTCAGATTTTGAGTGCTGTGGAGCTGATTGGCTAGCCATAGAAAAGCACCTCGTGCAGGTCTCTCTACTGCCTCAAAGAGCTGGAGGCTCTCGCAATGTCCTAAACGGTTCATGACTGACAGTGACACCTGCGATTAGTTACCATCATACAAATCTGCGGCTGGCTAGGTCCTGGTCAACTTCTCCCCTAGATCGACCAGTCACTACTGCAGTGATCTTGACCGAGGAGCCAAGCTCCATTGAGCTAAGCAATGTTGGCTTGACTTTGGTTGACCAACGAAACAAGCATCATTGACTGGACAATGCTTTTCTGCACACCTACTCTCAGAGGCTGCCATATCCGTACTTCCTTCTCCTAATATGCGTCCCTTGACCAGCTAGAATTGGTTGCATATTGCTCCGGTGGGATGAAGTTGCTTGCGGCTCGAGCAGATGCATGGTCCATGATTGAGACCAGATACTATAGATGGAAGTTCAGGCTTCCAGCAGGCATGCACTAATGGTACAAGCATGACTCTGAGATTACATGGAGCGATTTCCGCGACCTTTCAAGGCTTGGGTCATCTACTATTTTGACAAGGCGTACAAGCCCAAGATTGGCTACAGTTCATTCCCCAGACACGCGGGACGGATGCTGCCTGCTACTATTTACCCACAAATGGTTCATCGGCAAATTTTCAACATGTGTCAGGTTTCTCTGCTCGTTTGGCTCCTCGAGTATGCCCAAATGCGCTTATTTTCTTGTCATCTATAGGTCCTGCCTAAGACCTCCAGTAGACTATCAAGGGCCTGAACGAAGAGGCGCAGTACACGTAGCCATTAGACAAAGAACCCCAGGCTGCAACATATGCAAAGCTTGATATCTATTTTATTTTGCCTGGACGCCTAACATCCAAGACAATCATCACTCCGAGAATATATGAGTCAACTCTACTATCTGGGACACCATCATGTCTACTACACATAGCTTCGACACGTGCAACGACAAACGCGACACTGACACTCAATCGTACAATCTCAGGCGAGACTCTACACGAGTGAGCATTCAACGACAGTCCCGCTTGCTACTAACACATCCACAACCCTGCCAAACCAAGCCGAGTCTATCCTCAAAGAGCAAAGACGCCCAAGCGACATCAACAACCCCAAGCAGCTCAAAATATTTGGCGAAGAACCCGGAGTGGATTGACTGTCCCTTCTGCCATGAGCGCGCTTTGTCCAGGGTCGAGACGAAGAATAACGTGGGCGCTGCGTATGTCGTGTCAATCTTTTTCTCATTTTCGACCCTATCTATCTGAACTGAACTAATCGACAAGCAGAGTTGCGTCCACGGCAATGAGTGCCGTCTCCGTACTAGTTGGTGCTGGACCTCAGTGGGGTGGCGTGCGTAATTTTACGCATTGTTGCTCGAGGTGTGATCGCAAAGTGGCTGTCAAGTACCATACCAAGGGCAATGCAGATGTTTTTAGTCCGGAATGTTGAGAGTTAGATGTTGATTGAATGTCCATTCATCCGAACTGCTGCAATTGCACTAGGTGACGGTATGATATTCCGCTAATATAGAAGCAATTGCTATGCCTACAAGTCATTGGGCCAATGTCTGGAGATATTTTTCGCGGACGTATAGGCTTAGGTGACTTTAGCAAAGTGAGACGGATCTATGGTTTGACATCTATTCATTATACTGTTACCACCAAGGTAAATCACTTTTCTCCTTTCTAGGAACCAGTCCAATGTTATTTGCTACATATGCAGAATTTATCTATCAGCCGAAGATTGTACATGCAAATATCATCCTATGAACGTAGCCTGTAGTGCCTCTACTCCGACTCAGACGGAGGGTCCAGCTCATCCTCCCGAGACACCTTCTTGCCCTGGACGTTCTCCTCGACCTCCGCAATCACCGAGTCCATGAAAGCCTTGTCGGTTCCGACTAGAGTGACGGTGTTGCGCTTGTTGCCCCAACGAGGGTAGCTGCCGACTTTGACGCCGTGCACGCTGGCCCGTGCCGCAAGGTCCGTCAGGTACGGTGCGACGGCACTCTCCGGGAGCGGGGTACTGAAGAGGTAGCGGTAGATACCTTTGCCCTCCGGGTTGGCTAACCGTGGGAGCAGAATGGGCTTGAGGTGCTCAAGGAGGCGCTCGAACAAACGAGGCACGCCGGGGAGGATATGCACGTTACCGTTGACGACGGCGATGGGCACCCACATGTCGTCTGCAACGAAGAGGGCTTGTGATTCTGCGGGGAGCTTCTCGTCGTGCGGGAGGTAGACCATCCGGAGCTTTGCTGTGAGGGCGGGCGACGGGGTGTCCCAGTCGAAGCGAGGCTGCATGGGGTGAGGTTTGGAGAGTTTCTTCATGCGCTCGAAGGCAAGTGTGTGAAGTTTGAGTGGCAGGTTGAAGGCCTTGGCTATCGATTCGTAGGTGATGTCATCGTGGCTTTTGAGGGACACGCGGTGAAGAGTTAGCTTTAAATACTTGCAATACAATATGAGGGAGATGTTAGGGACGTGGAGGTGAGAGTGTGTACGGACGTTGGCCCAATGCCTCCACTGGTCACAACAAAGTCGTAGTTGTTGCTCATCCTTCTCACAGCTTCAATGATCTCGCTCTCATCATCGGCAATGACTTCCACCCGCTTGAGTTGGATACCAAGAGAGAAGCAATATTTAGCGAAAAAGGCCGAATTGGTGTCGATGGTCTGGATTTGTTGACATCAGAAAGCTGTTAGCTATTTCCATGACTCCGACCCATGGGACTTCTTTGCAGAATTGTCTGCTGATTCTGTGCTCCGACCTCCGCAGAACAGAAAGATATGAGGAGGTCTCACCTTTCCACCAAGGACTTCATCACCAATGATCAGACATGCCGCCGTGTGGATGGTCTTAGATGGATTGGGCACCACGGATGATGTCATGATGGAAGACGGACTGCTGGATAAGGGGGAGAATGAGGCTCGCGAGGCGATCGGAGAGATAGAGCTGGTACTAAGCAATGGCCGGGAGATATGGCGTGAAAGCTGATTGAGACGGTTTAACATAGAGAAGGAGAGAAAACGCGGGGGAGTTTGCGGGTTGAGGAGAGTCCAGGCTGCGGGACATTGAAGACGACTTTATGAAGGCTCAGAGGGAGCGGGGTGGGGAATCTCCGATCATCGCGCTCCCGCACTGTTTCATTATCGCGTGCAAACCGGGAGTATCTTTCTTTCAGTCATCAGTTTTTCAGCCTTATATAGTCTCTCCGCCTCCTGTGCAGACTTATCAAGAAGGCGCTTGCACATTTTCCCCCGCTTTATTTGTATCGTTTGACTGTCTTACGTTCCATTCTCCCAGTGACATGGTGAGTCTCCGTCTGCCCCGCATCCTAACCTTTCTGCAAGGAATGCTCTGCTGATGATGGTATGCCTCTCTTAGTCTGAATCACGATTATATTCTTTCTCTCCAGAGACAAAAGAGAAGCTGCGCAAGTTCCGCTTGGGAACCTCCAGAGCGAAAGATCCGCAGGCGGTCATCTGTAGGACACCCATTTCCTGGCCCTAGACGACAAGCCATGCGCTACTTGCGACGCAAGGCACACAAGACCCCATTCTTGAGATGCGAACTTTCACAAAAGGCAAAAATTGACGATCGATCTGGCAGACATCATCGATTCCAAGACACAGGAGATCCGAGCCGAAGATGGCGAAGTCTACACGAAAATGGAGGATCTGGCCGACGAGCTCCCTGAATCTTCCCCACGCTTCATTCTTCTGAGTTATCCCCTGACCCTGGTAGGTGGCATCCATGGTGGAGGCTCCAAGGCACCCCCCCTCACGTTTGTTCAAGGAATGTTCGTGTGCTCAAACTAACTTTTGCTCGTCTCACCAGGGTTCCGGTCGCCTGACGGTCCCTTACGTCCTTCTCTACTACCTTCCCGAAAATTGCAACCCATCCATGCGAATGACATATGCCGGCGCTGTGGAGTTTATGCGCAATACAGCAGAAGTCAATCGCGTGATTGAAGTTCAGGATGAGGACGATATACTTTCCATCGAATCGAAGCTTCAGGGTTCGGACTAATCGAGCTGTAGAACGGCTCGTATGGCAAGATACTATAGTCTCTGTGATATTCGACTGCGTCCTGGGAAGACGGATGCGACGTAATGATCGTACCGGGACTGCTCCTTTCCCTATACGTGTTAGTATTGCATTCTAGGATGGCCGATTGAGTTGGATTTCTGCGGAGGGATTATCCCTGTCGACCAGGATCCTGCAAATCTGCGAGGCTGGACCGAGATACCGGCGATACACCCTTACCCACGCAGCGGCTACATATATCCTTTCTCCAGATACCGTCGAATCAACGACTTCCATTGTATTGCTTACAATTGTTATTGTGCAGCTCATTTAACTCATATTGCATGTGTTTCCAGTTCTTTTACGGCGACTGTGGGTAGAAGCATGTGACATGGATACTATACCTTATTGTCACGGAGCAACTCACAGAAGTCATTAGAGACGTGCCAAGAGCACTGGAATCTATCATCAGTCCCGTAGGATCGCAGATCGCGCCCATCAATAACAAAGCATCTGTATAGATGCTTCATCGATCGTGGTTATATTCGAAACAACCGGTAAAACTTTGATACAGACAGATCCTGTCTTACTGCGCAATTACGGTAAATTCCGCACTGGAGAATTCTCGGCCAGATAAATCGGAGTAAACCGACAGGGGAGATAAGGTTTATTACCGTATTATTGGATGATTTGGATTTGTTGTGCACTTAGGGTGCTGTGCCACTGCATTACTGCTGGGCCTGCTGGTACTGGCAGCCACCGCGGCCTTTTTGGCAATCGTTTCAATTATTTGGCTGGAATCAATTATCGCTGTCTAGTTAAGCAGAGTCAAGGGAGTGTGATTGGGTCCACGTCCCCGATCCCAGTGACCCGGTTGTTTGAGCAGTTATTTAGTGTTATTAGTGGTGGCTGGCGGCTAGTGCTCTGTAGTGACACTGGCATCTCCGTGTATAGTGGTTGCAGCTCTAAAGGCACCAAGTGGGTGGGTCGGTGGGTTTCAGAGGCACTGACCACCGTGTCTTACTCTGGTAAGTCCAGTACTCCACCATTTTAATTAGTGATATTGGGTGGTATATGGTACATATAATTACCGGTACGTTGGTATGGCATAAAGATGGGAATTGAAGTAACTTATCTAGGTATACTACCTCTGCAAGTCACATGTTGGACAGAAGTGGTCGAAATAGCAACTGATCCACTATAGATCAGGCCGTAGCAATGTTCATTAGTGAGGACACATCATCATCACGATCATCCAGAATCATGCAAACAAGCCGAGCAGAACGAACAACGTCACTTCCCACCCCATAGGTAGAAATCACCCTGAGTCAATCCACCAATCTGCAGATTGACAATCGCGCCACCCCTGCCATGAGGAGCATTAGGAGCATCCAAAACACCCCCCATGTGGTCTAGGGGCCACCACCAGGATTCCTAAAGCGTGAATCTGCAGCCCGGCGCATGTTGGAAGCCGTTGGAGATTTCATGCATGTCCATTTATCATCTCAGTCATTGCATCAATTGGCGGTCCATAACCAGCTGGTCGCGTTTCTGGCGCTCCCTCGGACTATTGCGTCGCCAATTACAGCAGCTTGCGTTTGAGGGGTTAGTGCAGCCCATATGAGATTGCTGCAGTAGAGTCTAGGCAGTGCTGCTGGCATATACGCGATGGCTCTATGCTGGTCTTTACCAAACATGTGCCTTTGTTCGTACTAGGTAAATGTATGACATCAATGATATATGCAGAATTATACAGGCATTGTCATGAATCTTGTATCCAGTTGGAATACTAGCAAGGGGCTCTTGGGATCTGCAGACTGATCAATGTGCGATTGTTGCCATTCATAGTTTTCATTAGGGGAGAACAATCGTCTTGTTCATTATTCAGGGTTGGCGCGCTTGTACTACTGGAATTTCTTCATAGATACCTTACGGAGCATGTAACTTTGTATGGTTTCAATGATTTACCACCTAGGTAAATCGTCCGAGCTGAACTACTTTAGCTCATGCCAAATCTTTCTTGTTTTATCAAAGGGAATCATAATCCGAGGTCCCTCAATGAGTAAGGTATTAGTCAAGATTCTACTTTAAACATAGTTGTCGAACTGCCAAGCACATTTTGTTTTTGATGGCTTTTGCTGTAGACAGCAGACTGCATAGAATCGCGCCAAACACTGACAATACAGTGGCTACTGCAGGCGTACTTATGAACCCTGGTCGTAGCTCGCTTACGGATACCTTGTAAAGAGGTACGTAAGGTGACCCGGGACAACGGTTCTGCTAAAATCCATATCTCGCCACGATGCGGAGTATGTTGTACCGGAATGAATTGTGAAAGGAATCGGTGGAATGAAGACCAGAATCTGTCATACCACACGGCCATTTGACAGCCACAAGGGACGGATTTGCACGCGGAATTGTACTGCAGCCGGAGACACTCCATACGGACTAGAATGACTCCAAGATACATCGGGGCGAGACGCCTGTGGGTTCCAGCAAAGTTCCAGAGCGGGAACAGTGCCTAATTCATCCAAGCTCCACTTCGGACGAGGCCTCAACCCGGTGCCTAATCGTCATTAATTGTGGCTTATTTCGGTATGGTCAATTGCGTATCATTCAATTACTCGGGATTGTTGAGAGTGCCAACTGCCCAGGATAAAGATAACAAATAATATTTAGCGTCTCGGCTAGACGGCAGCAAACCATGGTAACTTCCCAATATCGTTCCCATAAAGTCCACGATTTGTCCTTTGGTTCAAGTAGTTATTGAATCTATAAAACATTCTCGCGGATGTATTAAGTCTGTATTTATAATATGTTGTTTCTGATAAAATGAGTACAATGCTTGCCTACGTGGATCCTTTTGCCATACAGCGCTATCCTAATGTGTACTGTAGAGTACAAGGGTACGGAGTACATAGGTTGTTGCATTAAGTCGTAAAAATACAGAAGAGTAAGGTGTCCACCAATATCCACCCCTCTCGCTCGTTCGGTTCCCCCAGAAAGTTTGTTCCTATGCTAAGTGCCAAAATGGGTAGGTGAATGATTATTATCTTCATTCTCCCGTTCGCTGTCAAGTATTAATTTTATCTCGGCTTGATTTTTCTCTTTTATTTTATTTTAAGACCCATTTGCCCTACTTATTATTAGTATTGCTCTTTCCTTCCCAGTTTCCCTGGGCCGCTCTCTGTCAATGTCGCATATACAAACCACCACACCCATACTTCGCATTGTTCCTCACGACGATAAAACCAATGCAATCTGAGAACTAGACAGTTGACAGGTCATCAAGACTACCGCCTTATTCGACCCGACCGATCGTCAAACTGACTTCTGTTGCAGTTGTGTCTGAGTGCACTGACCGCTGCTCAGCCAATCACCCAGAATACAGTCCGCCCAGAGTTGCCTTCCCTGCCCGTCTCACGTATTATTTTTACCCATTGTTCGTGCAGTCCCTGCGTCCATTTCCACCCACACCGTCTCGTCGGGTCTCCCAGGCCTTTGGATTCGGTACACCTCGTGAGACCTGCCATACCTGTGCTTCACCACTTCTCTCGAATTCGCCCCCCATTTCGATCTCACGCGTCCTAGTCAACTAATATTTGGTCGCCATACATCGCCGTTTTTTTGCGCTTGAAATGTTATGAGAACGGGTTCAACGGAGGAAATTAATGCTATATTTGAGGAGGCCGACGCTAGACTTCTATCAGTCCCAACGCCACGGATCAATCAACTACAGATTCAGCGTGGAGATTTCATAATCGGATACAGCAAAGATGTCCAGTTCAAACGGCCCTAGCCAACCTGGTGAGGATAGGCAGGAAGGTTTCAGCAAGTATTTGAAGCGCATGAAAACGATCTTGAAAAGGAGCCCAACTGCAAGGAGTTCGATATCAAGTATGCAGGAGATTACTGAACGACCAGAACCGAGCCAAGTTGCCTCGTAAGTTACTTTTTTTTTTTCCCCTACACATTCTCAACATTAGCTAGATACTCTTTTTTGTCCGTTCCGTCTTCTCCAGACATATTTGAGATGATTCTATACCACTATATATTAACCAAGTTGCAGTCCCAGGCCTACCCCCGCCCCAGCGCAAAAGCCCGCCGCCAAACCAACTACTCAGCCGACCGTGGTAACGCACTGGAGCGCCATCCAAGAAGAGAAGGCTCGCGCCCTTTTCGCCAAGTATGGACTGACGATTGAGTCTGGAGAGTGGAAAACGCCGAGCGACATGACTGTCCAGCGCGTTGCCAAGCCGATTCGTATGAGAGTTCGCCGCACTTGTCATCGATGCGAAACTACCTTTGGGCCCGACAAGGTGTGTGTCAATTGCCAGCATATTCGGTGCACCAAGTGTCCGCGCCACACCTCCAGCAAACCCAATGATCAGGCGCAAAATGCTCTCGAGACTATCCGCGCAGCCCAAGGACATGGGCCACCTCGACACAAGAGCAAGGAATTACAACTCACCATTCCTTCTCGCACTGGTGGCCAAGACCTCGTCCTCAAGCCGATTCGGCAGAGAGTCCGGCGCACTTGTCATCGGTGTAATACTATGTTTCCTAACAAAGACGTGACGGAATGCCCTACTTGCAGACACATACGTTGCAAGAAATGTCCTCGAGAACCGTATGCGAACCCAGTTCAAGAACTTCTCCTTGACAATCAGCTGATAAAGTATAGGCCCAAACCGCATAAATATCCGGATGGCTATCCTGGAGACGCAGAACCTCCGTCAGAACCGCCGGCACGAACCTGGAAGAAACCACGACAGAGGGTGCGCTACACTTGTCACAAATGTTCTACGCAGTATCGGTCTCGGGAGACGACCTGCTCGAATTGCGGCCAGGAGAAGGGACCGGAGACTATACGAGACCCGTATGTTCAAGAAAGTCTGATTTCTTAAGATTGACTCTGACAATTGATCAGGCCGAAAAAGAATAAACCGGAACCAGACCCGGAGATCTTAAGGCGGGTGGAGGAACGACTAGCAAACATGAGCGCTACCAAGTAGCGACAATCGCTTTGCATTTTCCGATTTATCTATCAGCGACTGCCATATGGACTTTCGTGTATTCCTTTCTTATCACATCACAACATATCTCCTCTGACGAATCGGGGCACTAAAGGGATATTTCCCTCATACTAGCTACTGTTGAATCAATCTACAATTCTTGACTATTATTGAAGACAGAACACGTTCCTTGCATTACCACCTTCGACTTAACCCTGGATATCGAAGTGTAGTTATGGGCATGTTTATGCTCACCCACCATAGAGACAATATTAACGACGATAGAACTCTAGTAATTAATGACAAGTTACTGACCAACAGACACCATACGTCATCCAGTCCTTATTGGGATGGATTGTCGCTCGAAGGAATGATAGAGTTTCAGGGTTGCTATCCGCTGTCATCGTTAGGAGAGCCTCGGGCCAGCCCGCGTTATTGACTACTCGCCAGGCTTTGAACAGAAAAATCGCCTGTCATGGATTGATCTGTGCCGACTGTGGATATTATCCATACTATTGTTAATCCCACTAGCATAGAACAGCAAATTGAGTTATGATTCGTCGAAATCGGTGGCCTAACCGCCGGTCCTAGTACGCTGGTTAAGTGCTATGGGACCCGACGGAACGATGGATCTTGATTCCGAATAGCCAAAAGGATTTTCCGACTTCCAAAGGCCCACTTGAGTCTGTAGCTGGAAGTGAAATAACGGTCAGAGTGTGGGTTCTATGATACCTTTTACATATTGAACTTTGAAAGCGCGCAGTCGGCTTGAATAGGTGTATGTAGGAGGGGTAGGGCGTACTTCCGACAGTATCCTCCTTTATCCCCTGAATCTCCCTCTTCCAACTAATCTATCTCGCCTGAAACCAACGCAATATCTAATATTAATACGTATTTAACACCAAACTTTGCGTACGAAAGCACTATAACAGAGTTTACACGGTAGGGTAGTGTCCCATGTCAAAACCAGAAAATGCAGCACTGGGCCATGTCATGCAATCGCTGGCCAGATCTCACAGGGGTTATTGGTTGTGGCTGGAAGACGAGAATCCACTACTTTGATTTAGGCAAATTCAGGCCGTGACTGCTACCGCCCCAGCCTTCTTTGAGTTAGTTCCTCCGTTGAGGCGTCCATTGAGTTCCGTGGTTTAGGGTGATGGAATGACGGATTCCGGGAGTTTGTCGGGGCCGGAGAATAATTCTTATTGGATTTTTATTTTTCTTGCCAACCGGAATCTAGGAAATCCGTCTTGATACTTCGTATGGATGCATCTTGGAAATGTAGTCCTACGTACTACCTTAGGGTCTGAACCATCAAGTTCATTCCAAAATTGTACATACGTAACCAGGACTGCAATTTTCCAACCAATTGACCTGCCATAAGACCGACGTGTTCCTCATCAATAGCATTGTCTATCACCAAAATCCTGTTATTGAATCAATTCGCCATGAGTCGAGTCAAGTCCCAACGCTAAGGGAGTGATTTACGTGCCAAGAAACTAGTTGAAGGACGGAAATGGACGGAGTTTCCGGGCAGCCAGTCTGGTCCTCATTTTGGGGCATTCTAACTTTCGAGCTCTCAAATAGGGGACGTCGGAACCGAGGCTGCGATCGTAAGGTAGCGCAATCGGACCCCTTTTGGATGATCTGCTGAATATGGATCGACTACGGTAGTGGTAGTTACATCTGTCAGATCCCTTTTGTTATCTATCACAACGCCGGCATTTGCATTTGCCCATGTGCTTATGCGAGCTCCCCAGATCTGCTGGATCTGAGATCATAGATGAGCATAATCCTCGCGAGTCGGCTGGTCTGACTCGTCATGTCCTGTGTTCTGGGATAAGCTCCAAACCCGTTAGAACTAGTCCCGCTAAAGGTTAGAAGATGTGATACTTCACATTGGACTGATTAGACCTGGATTAAAGCAAGCAACAGCAAGCCTGGCAGAGCCAGCCATCTAGTGTCCAAGCTCGGGCCTCCGGCCAAACCTGATTCATTTTTATAGCCGTTGATCCTGTCCCCTATCGCTCGACGTCAAGGGGTCAAGGTTCGCTTAACGTCTAACTCTAGATATGTTTTACAGGAGGTATAGGGTACTCCTGGTGGACTGGGCTCCTATCCAACTGGGGATGTGGCTTCGGCTTGCGAGTCATTCTTACTAGAGTGCCATAGAGTACTTAAGCATGCATGAGCAAATACCCAGATCCATAAAATAGACAGCGTGCTTCAACAAGTGGAATAAGCTTGCATCGTACATACAATTGAATTCAGAGGCTCAGACGAGACGAGGAACATTGTTGACTTGATTAAGCTGACTATAAATATTTGCATCCTTTGTCATTGCCTGTAAATGAGCGTGATTTACATGATAGGATGCTTGCTGAAACCACGTAGTACTGAGTTGATAATTGCAATTTTCTGACTTTTACTGTACCATGGGTGTATTTGCACTTTACCCACCCTGGCGGCTCGGTCCGCTTGCCCCGCTCAGTTGTACTACTATTTGTTTCAGTACGGCAGAGCTTTGCCATGAATACAAGCCAGAGCCATATATGGTATTCCACGTATTGGGCAGGCGAGGCAAGCAGTGAATGATGATACCTTAAGGTAGGTCTCACCTATTGTATTTTGCTTTGCACTGGAGAGGTGTATATTTTACGCATTTCTCATCAATATGCGTTTTCCCCCCTCTTCATATCTATAAAACTTGAACTGATGCATTTTCCCTCTGCTATATATACTTTGCCCACCAAAGAAGAAACAGTCCGCATCCTTGTGATATTCACTTTCCTGAAAGCAATAATACAACTACAGGCAAGCATCATAAGAGCACTTCGTCTTCATTAGCAAAAACAATATCCCACCCATAGTTTGGACCAACATTGTATGCTGCTCCTTGACCAGCTGCGTCGTGCAGCCTTCAGTGAGCGAAGGATTGGCCTGTAGGAATGACGATCATGGGATGCTGTCCTGCACGCATACAGTTGTATATTTCCTGTCCGCCATTACTCTCAACACACTACTTGCCACAGTGGAGTGTGGTACCTTGAGCCACCGTCGCATACTCTGGTAGCGCACGGAGGATTTGGAGGATTCATGAGACCATAGCGTACAATCAGAGCCATTGTGTTAGGCTTAAAGGACAAAGAGTCATGCCATATTATGCTGATCGTATTTGCCATCTGTCCTGTTCTAGAGGAAAGTCAGGGGATTGCCAGGGGTCCGACCATGATTTATGATCGAGGAGACTGCTAATGCTATCGGAGACTTACGCCTGCGAATAGTGTTCCAGATATTCCTTTATTAGAGACTTCACAGTTGAGAGCTAATCTCATATAATTGGGGCTGATTTTATATCGTGAAGTCAACGCTAGTGGTCAGAACGATGAGCATAAAGTATTAATTCGCTCTTTATAGGAGACCTCCAACATTGCCACGAAATATGGCCAAATGCTCTAAACAGAGAGAGCGTACTGTCAGGTTATTCATTCACGCATCGGACTACTCATACCATAACCAAGCCACACTACTCCGCATCCTTCAACTGCCATTAAAAGCAGGGGGTAACTACTTACCCCTCATCCAGCAACATATTTGTTCTCATCCGCTGTTCTTCTCTCAACATTCCGCCTGTTGCATCCCAGCACAGTGGGAACAAATAGGATCCAACCCGCTAAATGTAGCGTTCCGGTGTTCCCGCACTACTGCCAGTCTAAGGTACTAGTGGCCTTCGTAGCCTCGACGGCTAGTCCTGCATCAACCCATTTCTGGAAGGAAAGAAACTTCATGTGGCAAAGTACAGCCTGTTGTTCGGCGTATGACCAGAAGACCCGGAGAGTTAACTCCTGGCTCGGAGAGTTGTTTGGTAGGTTGTTGGACCTTGTTCATTGCAATTATCCTGGTTGCTGGGATTACTGTTGCCACTACGGAGTACACCGTGCAAGCAGAAGGCTAATTAATGGACATTAGCATACATTTGTTTCGAGTCGAGTAAATGTACGAAAGTGGAGCTTGGGTCTCGAGAGATCAAGACGGTAACTGTGGTATTCGTACGATGACTTGCAGCAAGCAAACAGAAGCACCATTCCTTCAAGGTAAGGTAGTTTTGGGTATCAACGCCATGTTCTGAACACTGTATTCCGCATTCGACGGCTGGATGATCTCATAAACGGTTTGTATGACGTGCTAATCTTCCAACGTTTCCCCAGAAAGCGAAAGTCCCCTGCGTCAACTTTCCCCTCCTACCACCTTTCTTCGCTTTCCCGAGTAGCCTTTGGTTTCTGATGCATGCTTGCGTTTTTCGTCGCACCTGCAGATAAGACAGTCGATGTAGAAGGCATTTTTGGAAAAATACCCCAGTGCCTCATACGCGGGGTTGGCTCCGACGAAGGTGGTGGTGTCCCAGTAGAAGCATTCGTCGCAAAATGCCCTCACGCATTGCCTGCAGCAAAACAAGAGGCGTCCCGCTTCTGATGCATTCTTGTGGCATTTCCAGCAATAATGATGGGGGCAAATTGAAGTTCCCGAACTCGGATGTTCTTCTTCAATCACGCTCCCAAGGCAAGCAGGGTGAAAAGCACGAGGGCATATGTCACAGTCCTCCGCATTGAACTGGTGACATACGAAGCACGTCTGAGATGTATTAGCATGCTATGTTCCTTGATTCGGATCACTACTCACTATCTGATGGGTAAAAGTCTTCGTGGGTGAGACACACCCATTAGCGGACGCCGGCTCTTCGACCGAGGGACCCAGGCTTTCCTTGCTCACTGCATAGCCGTCGATCATGACCGTCCTCTCCTTACCAATGCGACGATTAGAGCGGAGCAGATTGCTGCTATCTTCTTCAGCATATACTGTATGGTGGCGTCTGCTTGTATCAATCGTCACCCCATTAAACAGGTTTGTCCTGACTCTGTCGGCCTTTTCAAGCCAGAGCTGTTCTTGTTCAACGGTGAGACATCCGGAGAGCCCTCCGTCTTTTTGGGTACTTGAACACTTGTTGAGAATAGTGCTCATGTCCCACTGGACCATTTCGTCTGTATCAATTTGTTTCTGAGACAAGAAAGTCTGATCCACGAAGACGGGCGAAGGAAAGCCAAATGTATCCGTCGAGTCCTGAGACATGCTCACCTGTTCAGACTTGAGCATGTCAAGGTAGTCATTTCCGGGCCAATGTGTATGTATGTTGTCGGTCACCCTATCTGCGATATAGGCTTTCTTGGCTAGCCGTCGGCTCATCTGCTCTTCTACTGTGCCTGTCGAGCGCAGCTTATAAATCATGACCGGCCGGGTCTGTCCAATTCGATGCACTCGTGCTTCGGCCTGGCGCATGACTTGAGGGTTCCAGTCCTCATCCAAGAACACAATCACAGAGGAGCTGGTCAAATTCAGCCCTTCCCCGCCCGCTCTAATCGAAACCAGGAAAACCATGTATCTCGGATCGTTCTGAAAAAGGTGCACCATAACCTTGCGCCATGGCCCTGTGGTTCTCCCGTCAAGCCGTGCGTATTCGAAGGCTCGGTTGTTGCCTCGGAGCATCATGACTAGGTCCTCGCATAAGTTGAGAGCCTGATCAAAGTTTGAGAAAACGATGACTTTTGTCTCAGTCGCCACGTAATGTTGAAGGAGCTTCTTCAGGACTAAAAATTTGCCGGATTGATTGATAATATGTTCGCCTACTTCATAGGGATTGGGGATCGCGTCTACAAAAAGATAAGGATGAATGGAACACTGCTCAATGTCAGTCATGCGCAAAATGGAAGGGAACTTGAGGGCTGACTTTTCTCAGCTCCATGAGAATATTTCCCGTGATACGGTACTTTCTAGGCCCAGGTGTCTCTGCAGGATCCTCAGAAATTGAATTGACTGCCCTAGAACATGGACTTTCGACTGCTGTTTGCTCAGACAACGGTCCATCCAGTTGAATGTGGGAGGTTTCAGAGGCATCTGAGGGCAACTGCCAGATTTCTACACCTGTAAGGATTCTCAAATACAACGAACGCTGTGCACGCGATAAGGGCACAGAAAGGACGGTTTCTCTTTTGGGCGGAATGTCGAATCCAATTCCGGGAGAATCCTTGGTTCTTCGGATCATGACCAGCCTTAGGAAACTTTTGACACATTCGAGAAATACAGGGTCGAATTTTCCGTCGCTGACGGAGAAGGCCTCCTGGAAGAGCTTCTCCGTGGCTGGCACGAAGATCTCAGGGTAAAGCCAATGGAAAATCGACCACAGCTCGCTCAAGTCATTTTGTATCGGGGTACTGTGGACGCGGCCAAATTAGCAGCATTCGGTTTATAGAAAGGGCTGCAACTTACCCGGAGAGCACGAGCTTCATTTCTGCTTTGATGCGATTAAGGACCAACGCTCTCTTCGAACGACTGTTCTTGATTCTATGACCCTCGTCAAGGACGACGCCTCGCCAAACGAAGACCCTCGAGAACCAGTTTATTTCTGAGATAAGGGTCTCGTATGTTGTAAGCACGATGTCCACAATGCCCGTTGAAGTTCTGAAGATACTAGGCTTTTTCTGGACAGACATCATCTTCTTCACGGCGTCTCGTTGCTCGAATGTGCCATGGTATTTGACAGCTCGGAGGTCGGGGGTCCACTTCTCGATTTCTGTTAACCATGTTTCTAGGATACTTAGTGGACACACGACGAGGAAGGGCACATTGTTGTTTGAATATCCACCATCTCCTTCTTTCAAATATTGGAAGAGGCTCAAGGTCTGAAGCGTCTTGCCTAGACCCATCTCGTCGGCAAGAATACCACCGACGCCGTTGCGGCACAGGTACACCAAGAAAGACAGACCCTCAAGCTGGTACGGCTTTAACTCTGCTCTGAGTCTGTCCGCACGTTAGCCCAGAAACGAAGACGGGAGCTGCTATAGTCAACTTACCCTCTGGGCTGAGCACTGAGGCTTTCATGTTCTAGTATTTTAGCAGGTGCGGAAATGTTTCTGTTGGCCAGCCTCTCAAATGACTTTGCACCGCCAAGGAGAGGGAGTATGATGTCCTTGTGCGAGAGCAGAAATGTGATCCGCCTCGTTCGGATGTCCTGGAGAATGTCCTGTGTTCTACTGGATGCAGATATGTTAGGCTTTGGTCCTGCTGACCAGGGGATGCCGAAGACTCGCGAACGGCCGTGTCGCTCTGTCTTTCCGAGACTCTCTCGGTCTAGCGAAGCATGGATAGCAGTGTCAGCGGTACATCGAGTCTCACCGGCGCCAATTTCACCAATGCCAATGCTTTCCGACCCTTCGGAATAGTTGGGAGATGTCGGCGGCGAGATACTCCATGATCGAGGCGTGCTCAATGCGGAAGACAAAGACCCCGACTCTGAGCTCTGGCTGGTATATTGCGCTCGAGAGATGTTATTGCCCATGCTGAAATGCATCTTCGTATGCTAGGAGGGAGACCAAGTGTAGATGAGGAGGCTTCGTATGTGAGTGAGTTGAAGAACTGAGGGTAGCCATGAGGGAGGAGGACCGGTGGAGAGCTTCTAAAAGGCAGGGAGTATAGAAAGAATCATGCTTCACTATTTGAGATCTTCTGAAACGAATGTGAGCAATAATCATGCTGAGTGTTACTCTGGAGGAGCAAAAAGAACTACTGTTCTTAGGGCATGCCTCACATGTAGTTTTGATTTCAGCTAACTGGTGAAACAAGAGTAGGAGAATCTGGGTAGTGTTCTGTGGGGAAGTGATCTGAAACAGATGCTTTACAGTTTACTGTGAATGTGCAAGATCTGTAGTCATTTAAGATGTGTGAGAACTTTTAGGTTGCCTTCAATGTGTTGATTAAATGAAGCCTGGATAGCATGATTCCCATTCAAGACCTGAAAGCTAGGCCCTTTAGTTCCATTGCATTCTGTTCAGTTATCTGCTTTATTGCTCAGGACTGGTTCTGTATGCGTAGGAACTATGCATGCTTCACATAGGAACATTCCTATGACCATGCACGTTAGTACGCTTGTAGATAAAGCCATCCATATCTCAGTCATATAAGAAGGGTTGGAAAGCGCATAGAACACATCTTCATATTAGTCTATGCGTCCTCATAAGTTCGGAAAGTACGGCATTACACCTTAATCCTCCGACTCAACTGCTCCGTCCCTGCCGACTTGTCAAAGTCAATCTCCCCCAAATCGACCCTCTTCCCCAACGCGCGCCGGATAATCCAATCCTTGCTATTGACTTCTTCCTCGACATCACCTTCTCTCAGCTCCGGAATCAGCTCCGACCCTTCCAACCGCTTGAGGACCACATCATCCTCCGGCCGCGAGAAGTAGACAAGACTATACCGGGTCCAATCAGCCTGCTGACCCGGCGGCGCCGCTACGCGATGGATGTTCGACCGGAACAGCCCATTCGTGAACTTGACCATTGCGTCTCCGAGGTTGACGATCGCGTGGCCCGGGAGGGGCCGCACATAGACCCATTGCGCGTCTGCGCCGGGTGGGAGAACCTGCAGGCCGCCGAGCCGGTTGAAGAGGATCGTGATGCTGCCGAAGTCGGTATGTTCTCCTAGTGCGGTGCGTCTGTCGTCAGCGGGCTGGGGTGGTGCTTTGATGAAGCGGACTTGGTCGCCGCTGATGGCGTTGAGACGGTGGAGGTTTGATAGAGTTGAGGGCGGGAGGCCTAGGCTGTCGTTTAGGAGGGCGAGGATCAGCGTGACAATTGAGTGAGAGGTGCGGATGAATGATTCGAGGGTTGGACGAGCTTCATGGAGGATGGCAGGGGCTGGCAGTGGTGATGTGATGCCTAGGATGTCGTTCTTCGGGACCTGGGACGGCGTGTGAGCTTTGGCGTTCAATTCATTGGGACTGCTAAGAACAGACATTGTAGAATTCGTTCCTGTCAAGATTCCCTTGACGATCGACGACCGCTGCACCCTGTGCTTTGTAGCCGTGGTAGGAGTTCTCGTTGCTAAAGTCGTATTGTAGTTTCTCCTCCAGATTAAGATTCAATAGGTTCTCGCCCGTTTGGAACAGCTTGTCTGCATCATTGAGGATGCCACGGCCCTCTTCGGAGCCTTCCAGGTAGAGGTAGAAGAACCCTAGATCTTCACATGCTTGCATCAGCCTCTGGACCTCGTTCGCGTCACGCGCAAGCAACTTCTGGAGAGATAGACGCAGTAGAGGAGCGGTTGGTATGTCACTTGGGAAAGGTGGCAGCCCGGGGAAATCGTTCGTATCGACAACCATGCTGAAGGTAAACAAGGATAGTCACTGGTGCTCGCTATAAGCTCTTGAGAGTGAATGTAAAAGAAGAATGACTTCCCGTTCTTTCTTTATATCAGCACTCGAGTCAAGTGCCCTGTGGCCCCCATGCGGGGAAGAGAGTTGCAACCGAGGGCCAACAGAGTGCGGAGCTCACAGCCTAGCTGACAATAGTGATTATGATTGTGGTTGAGCTTGAGATTCTCGACTTCCTAGAAGCTGAAAGGTTAGTCTATACCTTTGTCGGCAAATAATATAGAACTCGGCGTTTGAGTTGTGGGCAGTCCATCTTCTACTGTGGCATCCCATGCGCTTAGCACAGGAAAAATGAGAGTAAAAGTCTTCCAATAACAAGATTAAACTTCAATGATAGCTCATAGTGTCTGAGAAACGGTTCCTTGGGAGATTTGACTCGAGCTTCTCGGAATCTGGCAAGTCCACGGATGGATGTTGACGAGCAATATGTAAATAGTAATGTATGCCGCCATCAGGCAAATATCCATGCATTCCCCCCATATATGCTGCTGTCATAGAACCGGATGATTCCAACATTGACCGATTAATTCAACAGAATCTCGTTGGAAAGTCTGCAGCGCGTGAAGCAGAAGCGCTATCCTCAGCGCATATCATGTCACGTGATGATGAGGTCTTCCAGATGGAAAGTGGAAATGCCTCTCCATCGTTCTCACCATATCCCATATTCCTCATTGAACTCTTCTAAGCTCAGGTCCGGTCGTCGGAACGAGCTATATTCCACACAATGACCACACCGAAGCCTCACATCGCTCGCGAGCTTCTTGCGCGCGCCCACTCACCAGAAACAGCAGAACAGCTCTTCACAGAGCGCGTCAAACAGAAACCCCTCTACCTCAGACCAACCTCCCCCACACCTGCGGACAACCGAGAAAGACGTCGCCTGCACCGTATCCGCAAAAAGGAATACTTCTTGCGCAAGCAGAAACCAAAGCCCCTCTCCGCGCGCGAAAAGCGTATCTCGGGCCTCTACGAGCTTCCCAAGGAGGAATGCAAATATTCCATCTTCAAGGAGCTTCACAAATTATGGGTTGGCTATATGCAAGAGATCCTAGACCTACGAGTTCGAAAGGTTCCTATCACGCCACAATCGCATGGGAGCAAGCTGGTTACTGCGGATTTTCATGGTGCTGAGGTTGAGGTTGTTCGGAGTCGGTGCGCGGGACGGGTGGGTGTGAAGGGAATCGTGGCGAGGGACACAAAATTCACCTTTATGATTGTCACGGAGAAGGATGAGGTGAAAAGTGAGTTTGTTTTTGCAGATCCCTTTACGCGGCTGGAGAAGTAAACGTTGGGCTAATATACGCCGTGAAGCTATACCCAAGGAACAGACCATTTTCCGCTTCACTGTTCCTTTGCCGTCGGCAGATGATGAGGACACCGCTATGTCGGATGGTGATAAGACCAAGAAGGCACTTACATTTGAGCTACACGGTAGCCAATTCGAGAATCGCCCAGTCGATCGGGCCAACAAGAAATTCAAATGGCGAAATGTGGAATACATCTAGTAGCACCGGGTTTCGAGAGCACTGTGTCAAAATTGACGATGCAGGCTTTTACTAGCCATGGCTCAGTTGCATGACTTTCAGGCTAAAGGGGCCACCGAATACGCTGCTAAGCAGTCGTCTGCTTGTAAACCCTCCATCTAGGGAAAAGGAGCACCTGATCACCGACATCTGCTGCGAAAGATTGCCAGGTCGGGATTAGGGCTTGAGAGCTCATGTCCCGGAGAATACCACACATATTTATGTTCTGAGAAATTCGGAACCGCAGGTCTCTGTCTTTCCTCTTCGACTATCAATGGAGTACATATACACACTGTTGCGGCACAACCCGGGGGCAGCAATTCCCTTTACTCCAAAGCTATGCAATCCCCGAAGAATCGTGCGTCCACTGCGATGCTTGCAGAGCCCATCTGAATAGCATTGCATCTCAATCCCTAACTCTCGCATGATTTGTCAAATTCCCTCGTCGACCGACCATATCTCTGAGATCTGATTGTTCTTCATTTTGTTCTTCATCCTATCGTGTCTTTTTGACTCAGTAGACGACAGGATGTGCGCAAGGCGCATACTTGGTGTCAGCACCGTCTGCCATGTTCTGGGTTCAAGTCCATGCTACCGACTAGCGATCCCAACCCAGTTATGGCCTGCTGGCCCTGATAATGCAGACTTCCATCTTCATCGAGCAGCACAGCATGGCTGACCTGTCTTTTCGAAGTGACAGGATCCGGGTCAGGTCACACCCAGAACTGAAGCCCTATCACGGAGTGGACACCTGACGAGGGTAGCACGAGCGTGCCACTGGGGACCAATATGTATGGCCTGCTCGCCAGTGTGAGTTAGAACGTGGGGTGCAGTAAAAGCACCAACAATCCAGCTTCACATTCCCGCCCATTCAATGCTGAAAGTCCTCACATTACTGCCTGCTTCATTGATCGAGTCTCCATCCTTTTCCTCAGCTCCTCCTAACAGGAAGCCCTTCTTGACACCTGTCCCGAGTCGCCCACCGACGATGATATCCATCAAATCAATCTCCTCATCCCATTCGGCGGACACGACCAGAAAGTGAGAATGGAATCGCAGAGGGTCGCCAGGATATGCGAGGTACTGGCAGCCGAATCGGAGACCCGGTGATAGATAATAGCCCTCCGAGTGTAGGTGGGCAAACAAGGGGTACGATGATGGCACCTCTGGAAGTGGCAGAAGTTGCTTAGCAGGCAGATCAGAAGGTAGAAGATCCTCGGATGTAGCGGGAGTGATTCCCATGGCGACTTGAGGTTGGGTTGCAATCGAGGTTCGTCGTGACGTCTGGGTGGAATCCGTTTGTTTATCGTCACCCGCAAAGAACTCAGAGCCCGGCATGTCTTGCACGCCGTCTGCGGAGACCTGTTTTGGAGCAGCTCTCTTTGCCTTTGCTGCCTTCTTCTCATCTAAATTCTTTAACACTTCCTCCCTTCTCTGCTCCTTTTGGCTAGTTTGAAGGCGCATTGCTTGGAGTCCCTGGTTTTCTATATCCTGCAGGTACCTCTGCCGGTCTGCCTCCATGATAGATTTCATTCCATCCTTCTGGAATTTTACCTCGTCTACAATGCAAGCTACACCTTTCTCCACCAGAAGCCTGGCCTCTTCCGGCATCAGCTCTAGCGGCAAGCCCAGGAAGACATTTTGTTGCGGGATTTGTGGCAGGGTACCGATCAAGACACCACAGATGTGATGTTCGCGTCTCAAATATGTGACAGCATCAATTGAGAAAAGATAGTAACTACCCGAGATATACGAGATCGGAATATGGAGGGAAGGTTGAGTATCCATTCTTGATAACAATAGCACAATTGCTTAAATAAATCACTGTTGCGACAGTGTCGACGTTAGCCTCCAGCTCCAAGACAGATAAACGGAGTATAAAGAGTTCAAGGGTAGACAAATCATTCTCGATACGTTTCTCAATCACATGTGCTCGAATTTTTTTTGAGATAAATAAATGAGCTTCAGGGGATTGACAGATTATAGTAGTTGTATAATCATGTGAGGGGGTGTGAAAGACGAGAAAATAAGACGTTTGACTTACCATCAGAAGAATTTCGGTAGTAGAGGAGTGACCTGCTCTGGATATCGTCCTGCGAGAGCCAGAGCTATAGATGTCACCCAAAGGTGTAAATTGCGAGTGAGGAAAAGAAGAGCACAAGGAAGTGGGTGGAGGTGCTGAAGAAAAATGTACCCTACTTGAAACGAGGCTAATCCTATTTGGGCATGCTGTTTCGGCAGCGCAAACGGACCGGAGACATCAAGACTAGCTTAGACTTCGGATCTACTTCGTACTCTAATTGATCTCTCACAGCGTATATACACGGCCAAAACCTATATTTCTTTGGTGACTATCAGCGGAAAGATCTTTGATCGATATTCGAGACGGTCTAGTAGCCACTGCAACGATGAACTTCTTAATGTTGCTCTTCTTGGTCTTCTTCGCGCCCTTCTTCCTATTTCTAGGTAGGCACTGCTTCTGCAGTTGTTCTTATCACCCCAGCGCTGACTATATAAGGGTGGCTCGGTATCTCGGCGATTCGCCGGAGTCGCCTTGGCTCCTATTTTCCAGGAGTCTCCGTAAGACCTGGACTGGATGCCTATGACAGGCATTATCTTCGAACTATGGTCAACACTGGCTCCTCTATGTCCGAACAGATTGAGTTGGACAATATGTTGGTGCAGCCAGACCATGAAGAGTAGTGAACAAGTCTGCTAGTGTAGTCTTCCAGCTCTGCGGACATGCAATCAGAACTCAAGGTCCGCTTTCTTCGGCATCCCGCCGGGTCCCGCAGCATCTTGTGCCTCCTTGTCTCCTTCGGCAGGTGGTAGGCTGAAAGGCTTGATCTCAAATCTTCGTCTGCTCAGGGTGAAGGCCCAGTCTTGTCCGACATTCTGATCACTTCCGCCACCACGCTCGTGAAGCACTGGCAACTTATGGGTCTTGAGCATGCCTTGTGGTGGCTCCTCCTGTGATGTCGCAGCCCCAGACGTTGCGAGGGCGTCGGCCGAATGGGGAAAAGGACAAAGTTCAATGACTCCGTCGCTAATTATCTCCATCCATCGCACCAGCCCTGACGAGCGCGGGAAAAGAGACAAAGGAACTGTGACCATTGCCGTGATGCGATGACCCTGGGTATTCAACAATGCCCTCAATGCATGGAGAAAGGGCAGAACATGATCTGGCTGGCTGACTTCGGATGGATATATCGTAGGGTTGAGTAAGGATGGAATGACGATACGATGTACTGTGTTTGGGTGACTCGAAGCAATTGCCGTCTGAAGACGTCTGTAAATCGAGATGAACAAGGGTTCATTCGACGGCGTGAGGGGTATATATGTCAAGTTCGATATGGAAGGGTGGGTGAGACGCTTTGTGAGATCAAAGGCGTGACAGAACGCCTCTTGCTTGTTCATATCAGCAGCTGTTGGACTCTGTTCTCCTGAAACAGCAGGAGCTACTTCTGTCAGCACAATTTCACCATGCAAGATTTGGATGCTGAGGCGCATTTGTTGGCGATGCATACCTCGGGACCCCGCGACTCCGGCACCGAATTCTCCCAAACGCTCATACCGCCAAGCAATCTTCATGCGCTCGCTCTTTTTCTTATCGGACTTCTCGTCCAGCATGTCTGCGGGACCTATTAAGCCTGGGAGACTTCTACCCCATTGTTCCGGCATTCCAATGACGTGAACCTTTTGGTCTTGCACCACACCTTCAGCGGCATAATATCGTAGTAGTGCACCCGCAAAATCTGTAGTCCCATTCTCTTCAATTAAGAGTATTTTCCCAATAGGAAGCCCTCCGTGCCCCGCCAAAAGGTTATCGAGCGATCGTGTGCCTGTCGAAGTAGTTGGTCGCCCATCGTCGGGGGACGGACGAATACCGGGTTGCGACTCTGTAGTGGTGGTGGCGTGCGGCGCCTGCGCAGGAGTATTGGCGGTAGACGTGCGATCGACGGCTCCCGACAAGCCTATATTGCGCTTGCGAAAGGACATTTTCTACAATGGTGGTTGTTGGTTTTTGGGAGCTCGAAGCTCTCTTGAGAATTTGTTGCGGGGCAGCTCTCGGAAGGAAACTAAAGCGGCAGTACGCTAAAAGTTGAGCAAAAAAAGCTGCCGTTCAATTCTCCGATCTCAAGACCGCTTCGCCAGTTCCTTGCAACAATCGACATTCACACGACCCTCTAGCCTCTCTTTATCCGTCAATACCAGGGCTGCTTCGATCTATTCGCTCTTTACACACGCCTTTCTAACAATTTCTCGTCGAGTCTCGTTCAGATCGCTCGGTCGCAATCATGTCGGATCCGCTCCTTTTCGAAGATACCTTCACGATCACTGCGATCAACTCGCAGAAATATGATCGCGTTTCTCGTCTGACCTGCACCTCTTCCGATTCCATGACCACATTTACTCTCGATATCAACAGCGAGCTATACCCCTGCGCAGTTGGCGAGTCGGTTTCTATGGCACTTGCTTCGACACTTTCCCTGGACGGCAAGGAGGCTACAGGGGCAAAGGCCAGCTGGAGAGAAGTAGGAGCCGGTGAGCAGACTTTGGCGAATGACTATGACTATGTCTGCCACGGCAAGGTCTATCGGTTCGAGGAGGCAGCGACCCAGGGCAACATGTAAGACTCTATTCCGGCCCCATGCCCTGTGTTTGACCGGGGGCTACTTAGTGCACCGCGCATTTACTGACGATTTGCGCACACAGGGCTGTTTTTGTCTCCTTTGGCGGACTGTTGCTTTACCTCGAAGGCCCCTACAAGAAGCTGGCTCCTCTCCGCATTGATTACGTGTATCTGCTCCTCAAGAAATAAACGAGAGAACCCTCTCAGTCAACTTGTGTCTCCAAAACCTTGCGAGCAATTTCGCTTTTAAACTTGGCAGAAAAGTTGTATTTGCATTCTTCATTTTGGGTTGCAGCGTCGGCGTTTGATTGGATGATTGGGTATATCAAATGAAACAAAGAACTTAACATGACACAAACATCTCTACTTGTTCGTCTCCAGCTCGTGCAACTTCCGGCAGCATTATAGCCTACCTCGTGGCGTGCGATACTGTTGGGTGCTCAAGGCGGCGGTGAATCCTTGCGACAATCTCCAGGTAATCGGGCTCGTTTTCGGGTGTCAGAATCCCATGTCTGATGAAGAAATCGATCAATACAACGGCGCAATTGGGCTTGAATTCGCCATTTGCCAGTGCCTTCTTGGTCTCCTCGATAGTGTATAGGTTGAACTCCTCGACCTCTGAATCGCAGGGCTTCGGAATAACGTCAGCGCTGAGCTTAATATCGTAGACGTATTCAACCTCAGGCTGCAGCAGATCGGTTTCGCCTCCAGCCCGCGCTCCACGAACATAGATATACGTGACACATCCAACGGAGCGAGCGTTTTGCCTGACCACATCCTCGGGAAGAGACGCCTCTTCCATCGCCTCGCGGACCAAACACTCAAAAGGTTTCTCTTTGGTGCTCATTCCGCCCGCCACGGAATTGTCCAGCATTCCAGGGTACGTTTGCTTCGTCCGTGACCGTCTCGGAACCCAGATACGTAGTCCATTTCCGTCTTCAACGTAGCAAGTGCAGTGTATACCATATGAGACGATGCCGAACAGCGGACTCGCGCTCCGTTCCATTTCCAACAGGAACTCCCCGCCTGGACCATAGACAGGGTAGAGCTCGTTGCGCCATCCTTTCAATATGTCAAAGGTTCCCCTCTTGACTACTTCACGGAGAGTTTCTGCGACCAATTGGCTTCGCTGGTCGGCTGTCGCATTTGGAGGAGTAACGAGTGTGACTGTTCGATTTGTAGAGTCGATCGACCAGCAATCCTCTGGCCAGTAGAACTTTTCCACTACCGAATTGAGGATATACCCGAGGACCGCATCACACCCACTTACTTTGAAAGCATGGAAATTCTTCAAGTGGGCTGCGTAGGAGGTTGGACTATCCTCGTAGTATGGGAATCTGTCAAGAATTAGAACAATTGAAGAGGGGCTGAGCAAAGATGCAATACTTGTCGCATTCGTTCACCAATTCGAGATATGACTTTCCCATTGTGGTTGTATAATAATAAAATGAAGTAAAAGCAGAAACTATGTACACTCCTTTGCCAACAATGAAAATATCCGATGTTATATACAATCTTGTCGGAGCCAGGCTGAGAGCATCTAATCTTCTCTTGTCTGCCTTGTCGTACATGCGGCACGCTAAGCCACAACCCTTATCGATAAGGGCATTTCGTCACTCGCAGTCTTTCTCGGAGGTTCCATCATCGAATGCGCCAGGGATTTCTCGATAGCTCTGCTGCTAGAGCTTAGAGCTCAATCAGAATGCCACATATCAACCTTGAGCCGGTGGCTTGAACACGGCTGTGTACGACTAATTATCTCTCCTTATACCCTTCTACATACTTTTAATACGCCAGCATAATACATAACCTGACCCAATCGTTCCCTACCGCTCTTCCCTCCCCCGCCATGTTCTCCGTCATCGTCCCCGGCCGGCCCTGCCTCACAGACATTGTCGCGGTAGATGCACAGCCCAATGGCCAGGCCACGAAATTCGCCTTCACATTCCCTCTCAACCCTCCCTTCACAGAAGTCGTCGTGTTCTTCTTGCCCGGCACGGTCCTCCCGCAAGACACCGCCGCAGCAATCTACATCCAATTACCCGAATCTACCCCTTCACCCAATGGCCCACAGTTCCGGTTCATCGGCGCATTAGCCAACGAGAAACCCTCCGCAGTCTTCAAAGTCCAAGGCGGCTCCTCATCGACACCGCCCCGCCGCTCAGAAGCCGAAGAGCAAGATGAGATGCTAGATGAAGGCACCGGTGGTGCCGCTGGTGGTGCGCCAGTAAACGGCATGGTAACTCTGGGTATTTCAATCGAACCAGTCCAGACTGTTGCGCCGCAAATTGCAGCGCTCGAGGCAGAGACGGCACCCTCGGGGACATCGACGGATCTCGTGCGTCAGTCGCCGGAGCAGCGGCAGCAGAAGGGTCTTACGACGAAGGTCCTGGCGCAGCGCATTATCGGGAATGCGTTCAACTTCCTGGCGAGCTTCGCGTCGTCTGATCCGAGTAATAAGGGTCAGGAGGTTGTGTCATTGAAAAGTTTTCAGGATTGGTGGGCAAAGTTTGAGCGAAGGGTAGATATGGATCCGACATTTTTGGAGCGTGAGGATCCTGGGGCTAGTGGGTGATTCGAGAGTAGTTACAGTTGCGTGGGGACTGTGGGGGTAACAGAGCTCCGTTTCATGGTGATTTGATCATGCAAAGCATGTTTGATCATACCCTGTGAAGTCAGGAAGCAATGAAATAGACCATCGGATCTACATGTGGTGATCCAATATATATATAAAAAAAAATCTATATCTTTGAAATACCCAACTTTGCGTACAGCTCCTACTCACGCTGCGTGATCTATTGAATGTCTCCCAGCAAAAATTTCAGGAAAGCAACGCCAATGGCAACGCCATCATGGTCCTTCGCTGCTCGACTCAGTGCATCCTCGCCTTGTTCTTTGGAAAAGATACCCGTCGACATCCGTAGCTTGACAACCTCCGACACAATATCTTCTCTGAATTCCGGGTGACCCTGAACAGTGATGAAATGCCCAGGCATATACATCCCCTGTATGGCGCAACGAGGGGAAGACCCAAGTGGAACGACATTCGGTGGGTAGTTGAATACGATGTCGCGATGCATTTGTTGAATGTGCTGTAATTGTCAGTCAGTATTGCAGTACACTCGCTCTCATGATTTTCGTCAATAATGACCTACCAGCTTATCCTGTCCGAACAACTTCTTTCCCTGCTCTGTGAGATCCACTTCGCATACTGCAATCTCCCATCCCGCGTCACTTCGGCCAACTTTGGATCCGAGCGCACGTCCGATGATCTGATGCCCATAGCAGACTCCTAGGATCTTTACACGCTGATCCTCTATAGCCCGTTTTGTATATTCCACCAACTTTAGAATCCAGGGGTCGTCGTCAAAGGAGTTGTACTCTACAAGGAATGAGTCAGAGAAGGCACAAACAACACACGCGGACTCAAATGGTCTACTCGCCCAATAGGATATCCGTGGGCGTAGAACCAAGGATCAAGACCAAATGTATGAAGATGTGGCTACTTACTAGATCCGGTCAAGAGGATTGCGTCGACATCCTCTAATCTGGGGTACTCTTGTGCATATACGACATCCCAGCGGGAAATATCGAGGCCAGTCTCTGGGTCTAGTCTCTCTGGCTGCCCGAGAGCTCTCGCGCTTTCTTTGAGCAGCAGCGAAAAGACACCATGATATCCTCCGTATCTTGCATTTGAATCGGCTGGCGGGGCGTCGCATTCGAGGACGGCAATTCGCAGTGGAGAAGGCATTGTTGTGCCGGGGATTGGGGCATCCAAATTAAAGATAGTATGCTCTTGGATCTCGGTTCAATGCTGAATATACTTCGGGAACCATCAAATGCAAAAAGATACAATTGGTGAGGTCTATCAAGCACGGTTATGTATTTTTGTAATGATATACCTCTCGTAATGACAGATCTTTAAGCTGCATAATGGCATTTCTTATCGTTCCCCTCACTCCTTATCAAATGACACCGCCTTCTCGGCAGGGAAAATGCTCGTACCCATACTTATGGTATCGATATTATCATGAATTGTGTATTATTGAGTAACCATGTCTGGACTTTACTCATTGATAATTGAGTCTATCAATATGGCTCAAAGACAGTTGAGGTTGACATTGAAAGTACGTGCCTCTCCATGGATAGAGGGGATAGACATTAGCCTGCCCTAAGATCGGGACAAGATCCGCCCAGACCGGTGTCATCCCAGCGACCATCTTTAACAAGACATACAAGACATTTGGACTTGAGTTGCTGCGAAACCTACCGGAATTAGCGGCGGGTGCAGATGCCGATGCAATTGTAAGGTAAGGTATGGTCGGATGACTCATTTTAGACCAATCGGCAATCAAGTCCCGTTTTGATTGTATATGGATGGGTGATTCTCATTGGATTAACTTAATAAAAAGCCATAAAGTCCCAGGGGAGGGGCCCACAGGTAACTGGGTAATGTAATCCCACACCTTGTGGCGTAAGAGTCATTTCAAATGCCTAATTGCAGATATCCCAAAACTACCTTACCTGTGCATTAGCGTGTCTTGCTAGACCCATGCTCTATCGACTACCTCAGGTATAAGACTGCAAGTTCTCGCTGTTGGAGGCCTGCAGCATCTTGACTTAGTGCCATGCTGAACTTTTCCATCAAGGTTCTTGAACTCGGCGATCGGCTTATAACAGAGGCAGAAAAACTTTGATCTACTTTACTCGTTTTGCCTCCGAACTCACTACTCTTGACATCCATTTCTCTATACAGACTCTCCTAGAAATGACCGTCGCTCAAGGGCCGGGCGGCACACCACCGCCTCCACAGCGAGAGCGCCCTGACATTGATGAAGACACTCCTCTGCTCAAGACAAAATCTTCCCACCGACTTTTGTACTCTGATGCCGGGAGTTATTCCGCGTTGGACGAAAGCGCCGATGCGGTCTCGACAGCAGAAGATGAGGAAGTTCTTCTCAACCTCACCAGAGTCAGTTCGTTACCTCAGGGTCTTGATATCGAACCGAGCCTCGAGCATATTCATCCTGCCCCTATCGCGGATAAAGGCGCTTCCGCAGACCCAGAAAACTGCTCAGCGCGTCAGAAAGATGATTATGCCTCCCGATTTATCGGCGTATCACCCATGCGCTTCTGGCTCATTTTCTCCGGGATTCTAATGGGTTATTTGATCGGATTCTTTGACTCGACCTTAATGGCCTCTAGCCACCCCGTCATCACGTCGCACTTTCATGCCTCGAACTCTGCATCATGGCTCTCGACTGCTTTTCTTTTGACATCGACTGCCTTCCTTCCACTTTTTGGGCGCATCTCGGACACGTTCGGCCGAAAACCGGTTTATCTCTTTGCGATTGCTATTTTCTTCGTGACCACAGCATGGTGTGCAGCCGCGCAAAGTATCGGGAGTTTTATCGCTGCCCGTGCTGTCTGTGGGCTCGGAGCTGGTGGTGTTTTCTCTATGGGGATGATCTTGTCTAGCGACCTTGTACGTATCGAGTATCGAGGGTTGTATCAGTCCTATATCAATCTCGTCCTCGGAATTGGGGGCTGCCTTGGGCTTGCTTTTGGTGGCTTCCTGTGTGATCATGTCGGATGGAGAGGTGCGTTCCTCGTGCAGCTGCCGTTCATCTTCGTTTACTTCATCGTCGCAGCTTGGACAACGCCAGCCGACCTAGGGCTGAAGAGAGCAAAAGCGGATCGGATGAGCGTGTCTCAATTGATCAGAAGCATCGACTTGACAGGGTCCTTCATACTTGTGGTTACAGTGACAGCTTTGATCATGGGTCTCAACCTAGGTGGTAATGTGTTTGCATGGACTCACCCCCTCGTTATCTCGTCGCTAGCCTTATCAATTGTTCTAGCGGTGATCTTTGTGCGATATGAACGGAACGTTGAACGGGCTGTGATGCCAATATCACTCCTGTCAAAGCAACCTCGTGCAAGCATCATTTTTGGAAATTTCTTCGGATCAATCTCGATCAACACCATGATTTTCAATGCTCCGCTGTATTTCCAGGCGGTCAAATTGGCAAGTCCTACCGATTCTGGTCTTAAATTGGTCGCTGCTACTCTCGCTGTCACAGTTTCTAGCGTGTCGACCGGTTTCTTGATCACTTGGACCAAGCGTCTCAAGCCGACAATGCTCATTGGCGGCCTCTTCCTCTTGATCGGAGGCTGTGCTGCGGCTTTGATTGGTAAAGACACTCCTGATTTAGTCGCAATGATCTGTGTCTCTCTGTCCAGTCTCGGCCAGGGCTTCTCCTTTCCCACACTCATGGTATCCGTACTGGCTACAAGCGCACAGGAAGAGCAGGCTGTGGCTACGACGACTCTTGGCCTTTTCAGGAACCTGGGATCAGTTATGGGTGTCGCGACGAGCAGCTGGATATTCCAGAATACACTTGTGTATCAGCTCGACGAACTGGTGACCGGTCCCGACAAAGAAAGCGTCATTCTTCTCGTCCGCAAATCGGTTCAAGCTATTGCTAACCTGGATCCAGTGCATCAGCAGCAAGGTTAGTGTTTTCAACACCACATGTGAGACACCCCTACTAATTGTAACCCAGTGGTTGAGGCATATGCTGCAGCTCTCCGCGTGACCTTCTTTTCCGCAGCCATCTGGGGAGCGATCATGTTCATGATGCACATTCGTATTCGCTTGCCTAGGTTAGGGAGCAAGGCCTCGTCCTAGTCAGCGGCGAGCCTGTTAAAGCTTGGCTTGGTCTTTCTCAAAGGCTTGTAAGTATTCTCTTAATCTTTATATACAAAATATGGCTTTTCCAGGAAGTCCCGACGCAATGGGGGAAGAAATATGTGCCTGACGCGCTCATATAAAATGGTAAATGAATTGGATTCGAGCATAAAGTGTTCAACCCGTAAAGTATCAATGGCAATTAACTATGGTAAATGATCGCATCTCAATAATAGACTCATTCCGGTCTGTAGCTTAGAACCTTCGTAGTTCGTGGTGGTCCGAATCAGATAAGCCTTCGGGATCAACTTGGGGTAAAGCAAGTGGCCCCCCTGGTTTAGTCACCAAATCTCACATTCCCCGCAAATCTTCGCTTCGTCACCTTCGTCCAGGAGCAGCACTATGCACTGATTCGCTCTACACAAATTGCTCAGTGATTTTTTCGCTCCGTATTCTGTAAGACAAGATCCCGGAGGATTAGACTGCCATGATTCTGATGGTGATTATCACAAGCTAACAGTTTTGCGGCATTAGACTACGCGACTGCACGACGTTGGAGACTCCAGCCCAGTGGCTACAACACAATGGTCCAGGTATGGATCCTATGGAGGTGATATATAAGGTCTCTTATTCTCGTTCTCGCGTGCTCGGGGGCGGTTCCTGGTCAGTGAAGGAAGTGCTCGAACGACTTAGCACGACTTGACATGGCTTCTGTCGGCAACACTGCCTTTCCACAGTCTAAGCGGAACTTTTCGATTGATCCACGCTCTCGGGAGGGGAATGCGGACAGTGATAACATTGACTCAAACACGGCTGACCCCGAACTACTGTCCGGTCAAGCGCCCCAAGACGATGCGCCAGATACCAGCCTTTTCGAGGAGAGTGAGGTGCCAACATCGACGAATTCACCGGCGAGCACACCACGTGTATTGAGCAAAAGACGGAAAAGAATTGTCAGCGGCAAACCAAAGCGTGTCCGTACGGGCTGTCTGACCTGTCGCGAACGCCATCTGAAATGCGACGAGACTTCGCACCGGTGTCAAAATTGTCGCAAATCCGGGAGAATATGCAGACGTGGCGTTCGCTTGAATTTTATCGATACACAGACCGTGGCGCCTCCACACTGTATCCCGCGTCCTCCTGGTGCATCTGTCACTTTCCGGGATGAGTCCAGAGTCATCGCGTCGGAGTATGTGGGTGGAGCCGAGAGATATCCCCCTCCGGGAATGGAGCCTCCTTTGGAATTGGCTTTGCCGTCAGAGTATCCCTCTCTGATAAGCCCTCCTATACCTCTGTCTTCGATGGACAGCATGTCTTCGCTTTTAGGAATCACTCAGGTTTCGCTGTCTGACCAAAGCGGTAACTTCAACGGTCATGCTCTCTCGGCGGATTATTCTGTCTTTCCTGATCAGAGTGCTTCATACGCCCCATTCAAGTCAGCGAAGGCTGGAGCAAAGGACTCGAATGACCGTGTATATCTCAACGACCCCGAAGACATCATGTTGTTGCGGGTCTTCGTCGAAGAGGTGGGGCTATGGATGGATTCTATGGGTGCAGTCAAACATGTAAGGCCTATATTTGTAAAACATCTCTTTCTTGCTTCTGACTTGACCAGTTTACTGAAATACTGCCATTTCACGCATTGGATGAGCCTATGCTTCTGAAAGCGTTCATGGCATGCGGCGCTCGACATCTGTATTTGGTCAATCCTGCATACGGCGAAGAGAAGGCGACGTACTTTCATGACATGGCTTCCCGAGACCTACTCCACTCCTTGCAAGATCCGGATCGTGACTCTGCACTGTGTGCTACAACCGCTGTCGTTCTGAATGTGTATGAATTAATGAGCTCCCGCTCGATTCAAGACATGAATCATATTGCAGGGGCAAGAGCACTCATTAAGGAATGTCACTGGGATGCAAGATCCCCAGGCTTGGGCGGTGCCTGCTTCTGGCTCAATGTTGGCATGGAGCTGCTCATTTGTATGCGCTACAATTGGGCCTTGGCCTGGGATCCTGATACCTGGGGTGTAAAGATGACTATGGACCCAGCGGAGCCCAGCATCGCGGGCAACGAAGAAATGTGGACCCATCGTATGGTTTATATCTGTGCCAAAGTCGCAAATTTCCGGTCCTCTGTATCTCATTCTCAGGCCTCGAATAGTTCGCCAAATAACTTCCAGGAGGAGTGGAATACATACAACGATTGGTGTGATCAGTGGGCGAAAGCTGCACCACGATCCATGATGCCTGTCGGCTATCTTCATCCGTGGCAAACCAGGTCCAAATCTCAATTCCCTGAGATCTGGTAGGTTTACTGGGGTTTATTGCTGTATAGAACATATTCACTAACACGTTTTTCAAAAGGTTGATCAAGCGATCCGCTATAGTCGCTCGGTTATTTTACCATGTATCACGGTTGATGCTCGCCAGACTTCGTCTCTCGCAATCTGAATTCAGCCCCGAAATGGAGCACATGCAGCAGCTTCATGCGCATGATATCTGTGGCATTGTAGCGCACGTCAAGGATCGGTATGGACTCATCCCGGGTGGTTGAGAACTACTCTTGACTGACTTTGAGCAGTGGCCTTGCTGGCTTATCCATTCAATTTCTAGCTGTAGCAGCGGAATGTTTGGTGATGAAGGAGGCTCAGGAAGAAGTGATAAAGATCCTCGACAGGATCGTCAAGGAGACTGGGTGGCGCGCTGATCATATCCAGAATGACCTCCAGCAAACCTGGGGTTGGCAAATCCCTCATCAACAAGAAGTTCCATCTGTTTCCACCGAGGCCATCTCAATATTCGATGGTCACAACCCTTTGCATGCGTCCGATACGGCTGACTTACGATGTCCACCCGGTGCCATCAATCCGATCATGGCTTATGCCGATTTCTCAATGGAAAATCATCCTTACCAGGAATACTATGTTGCGCCTCATCACCCTATACATGATTTCTCGTACGATTTGTTCTGATTTAGATACGTCGATTGACCGGACGGAGTTTTGGCTTTTTGTTCTGGAGGTTTATCTCGATTCAGACACTGGGCGTTTCTAACGTTGATACCACAAGGGTTTCTCCACGATTTCGGACTTTGATGTGCTTTTCTCCATGCTGGTACAATTAATTATCGAGATGTTATATGTCATGATGTATATATTTTGCTCATTGTACACTAGCGTTCTGGAGGTGTATATTTGCGGCTTCATGGTTCTCAGTATATGTCCTGGATAGGCGAGATTTCAAAATAATTTCCTATCTCTTCTTTATTGATGTGGGCATCTGATAATGAACGCCTTACAATTCAGAGTGTATTCAGCTAATCTTCTTCTCTGATTCTCCTAATCATTCGGAATGCCTGCGACTGCAATCTTCCCCATTCTGAGCGTTGTGTGGATGATGAGAGAGTGCCAAGACTTGCTCATTCCGTAGAACTTCGCGTCTCTGTTTCTTTCTCCATCAACGCCAGCATTAAGTACATAGAGAGCATCAAATTTACGAAGATCTTGGACCGAAGTCATTTGACTTGATACTTCTGTGCATTCCAACGAACAAATGAGCGAACCCAGCGCGTTCGCTAACCAGGCGGCCCGCCCTCCAGCAACACCTATCTATATCCTTCGTGGACATGCAGCCCCAATCCATGCGCTGCATCTGTTCAACCAAAATTTGCGGCTAATCTCAGCCGACGCCGATGGGTGGATAGTTGTCTGGGACCTGGTGATGAAACGTCCAGTGGCCGCATGGAAAGCGCACGAAGGGGCAATTCTTGAAGTCAAGGGGTTTAGTTCCGCTGCAAGAGCAGAAACAGACGTATATACGTATGTTTGCGCTTACTTCCAGTATCACACAATAGCTAACAAGATGGCTCAGACATGGAAGAGATCATAAACTGCGAGTGTGGAGATTCCGCCGCCAGGACGAAGAAGTCCTCCAGAAAACTCTGCCCGTCGATATCGGCGACGGACCTCAGGCAAACTCCGCCAGCCAGCCCTGGCTCATGCATTCTCTTCCTGTGAACGCGCTGAACTTTTGTGCGTTCTCGCTGCTCTTTCTAAGAGAGAGCGCGTGTGCGGATAGCAGTGAAGGCGCCAACGTGGCGGAAGAATCCGCAGATGCGACGCCGCAGGACGCGCCCCGGTCGCCTGCGCTCATAGCGGTTCCTAACGCCCTGAACTCAGGCGCTATCGATCTCTTCCACCTTCCGCTCGAGAGGCGAGTGTGTACCATTCCAGCGGATATGACTACGGATACCGGAATGGTCATGGCTGCTCATTTGTTCACGGGACCGCCTGGGGACCTGTATGTTGCATCTGCGTACGAAGATGGGCACGTCGTGCTTTTTGCCCGCCGAGGTCTTGTTAAAGAACAAGATATCTTACAGGGAACTACCGCTTCCTGGAAGTGGGAGAAGCTCTATGCCTGTCGACCTCATAGTCAGCCGGTCTTGTCTATCGATGTCTTCCCCCAGGAGGATTATTTCCTCTCCTCGTCTGCTGATGCGTTGCTGGTGAAGCATCCTATTCCCCGCTTGGGTGAGGGCAGTCACCCATCGGCAAACCGGCCGGAGGATGCAGTCTTGAAGACGGTTAATACAAAACATGCGGGCCAGCAGGGTATCCGCATCCGATCTGATGGGAAGATCTTTGCGACGGCGGGGTGGGATAGTAGGATTCGGGTGTACTCGTGCAAGACCATGAAGGAACTTGCAGTGTTGAAATGGCATAAAGAGGGATGTTACACGATTGGGTTCGCGGAGGTCCCTACTGTTGCACAATCAAATGATTCGCCTACGAAGGACTCAAGCGGCGAAGGAGTCAAAAACGATTCACACGACAGCCATCAACAGGTTACAACACGAAGGGACAATGCCTATACCCTCGCAGCTGTGCAGCGTCAGAGAAACAAAAAGGTGCAAACTACCCACTGGTTGGCTGCTGGGTCAAAAGATGGTAAGATTTCATTATGGGATATCTACTGAAATGAGTCACCGCTCTTCTATATACAGCCGAAGCACAGACTAGGCAAGGTTGAACTCGTTTGCACCAGCCATGTGTTCTTTCATCTTAGCCCTCATCTTCTGGGCTGCCGTTGCCGTATTGTTGGCAGACGGTATATCGTCAGCAAGGTCTGCACCACCAGCCTTCCTCTTCTTTCCTGCGGCCGAGTTTCTCTCGGCCTTGAAGTCCTTCTTCGTCTCCTCTTTTCCTTGCCGTAAACCGGGTACATTGATTTTGCTCGGACGGTCACGCAACGCAAATGCCTTGGCGAGATGTCCCAGGTGGAGCTCTTTGATGTTGAACATGCTCCGTTCAGCTGCGATGTGTGTGGCGTACGCACGGATGTGCGATTGGAAGGCTCTCCGAGCCATCTCGAGGTATTTTGGGTTCTCCAGCGCCCACCGTTCCACCTCGCACTGCCAATCCGTCGCTTTCGTCTCCCAGTCTTTGTTTTCGCTTTCTACATTGCCGCCAAATCCGCGCTTGAGAATATCGTTGGCATCTGTGCGAGTAAGCGCCTTTCCGCCGTCGCGATAACCCCTCTTGAGAACTTCGACATAATTCTCCTCGCATCCAGGCTGAAGGAAGATCAATGCCCGACCGTCGCGGCCTACACGAGCTGTACGTCCAATTCGGTGCAAGTGGTCTTCTGCGCTGAATGCTGGATCGTACTCCACAACCAGATCGACATTTGGCAGATCCAAACCACGAGAGGCCACGTCAGTACAGATCAGGACAGATGCTTCCTTGTTCTTCGCAAACGCTCCAAGAGTAGAAGTTCGGATGTTTTGAGGTAGGGAGCCGTGGAGCCGGAACAATGTCACCGGATTTGACGGATTCGAAAAAGCAGTGGCGGGTGCTATGGTACCATGGGGGGATAATGGAGGATTATCTTCTGTTTTCTCTGTATCACTAGGCTCATCGCCATCCTCCTTCGCTTGTTTCCGTGTAAATACTTCAAAGTGGAAGTCGACTGAGTCAGCACAGGAGACAAAAACGATAGCCTTCATGACTGATCCCTTCCTCATAAATGTGCGTTTGAAGAAAGCAGTGAGCGTGACCAGGCGCAGCTTTGCCGCAACTACGGCGTATGATTGTTTGAGCTGGGCTGGCACCCGATAGGCGGATTCTTCCTCTTTGCTCCTCCTGGTTTTCTCATCCTCGTCCTCTGGGTCCGCTTTGATGTGGACTGCGTCTTTCAAACTGATTTCACCAAGCTTCTGTACGCTCATTTTCAGCGTAGCAGAACAAAGAATTGTAGTTCTCCGTGTAGGAACGCCGGGTATGCGACTGGGACGCTGTCGCGCATCGAGTTTCTTCACTATCCCCTGAATCTCCTCCTCAAAGCCCAGCTCCATCAATCGGTCACCTTCGTCAAGTACTAACCACCGCACATTGCTTACATCCAGCGCTTGCGTATTATCCAGATGATCCGCCAGTCGACCAGGCGTAGCCACAAGGATATTCAGCCCTTTCCGTAGTCTGGCCTTCTCAGACTTCTTCTTCTCACCACCAATGACAGTACCCGCCACAATCCAATGCGCACAGCGCAGCAAATTCTCCAGCACAACAGAGATCTGCTTGCACAGCTCACGAGTAGGGGCCAAAACGATGGCAAATAAGCCGCTGTCGCGGTGTACGATAGGCTGGCCCTTTGCGTCCGTCTGCGCGCCGGGCTTCGAGAGAGCCATGATCCTCTGCACCAAGGGAAGAAGATACGCCAGCGTCTTTCCAGATCCAGTCTCCGCTTGGATAAAAGCATCGCCCTCTTCCTTCAGAAGCTGTGAGATAGACGCTTTCTGAATAGCGGTTGGAGCTTTCAGCTCCAGTTTCGTAAGAAGATGTGCGGCCAGATTCGGCGACAGGCCCAGATTCGTAAATGTGTCTAGTCCATCGATGAGCGGCGCGTTCGTTGGTTTGGCGTCCTCGGTGGGCCCTTCTTCCTTCACTTCTTCGACTTTCTGCGGTTCCGGATTTTTCGTGAACAACGATGAAATGAATTGGCGGGGTTGGTTGGAACGCGGATGTGCGTGCGACTGTTGCTTTCCGCTATCGCCTCCATCTGTCCTCTGTCTCTTGGTCGGCCGCGACGACGGGACTTCGATTCTATTGGGGTTTCGCGGTGCTCGGGGTGCACTGTCTTCGTCGCCGGCTTGCCTGGGGCCTTTGGCATGGTGCTTGGCGATTTTTTTTGCGCTGAGCCGGTCCCGCCATGTTCCGCCCTTGAGCTTCGTTTCTGGTTGGATGATGTTGGTATCACCGAGGGAGAAGTTCAGGAGCAGGCCGTCGTCCGCCATGAGGAGGTTTGTTGGGCTGGAATGCACAGCCGTTTGTTATCAGTCATTGTCGGCTTGCTTTGGATATGCGGGAAAAGACTTTACTGCACAAGGAAATTTTCTCGGGCCGATTTACTTCCGAGCCCTGACAGGCTGCCCTAGTTTCCTGATTTGGCAGGACATTTTGTTCGATGATGCTCACGTTGCTGTCTACTTGTACATAAATTATATAATAGCAGGTAGATTGCAATACTCGGCGTCTAATTTCGGAAAATAATGGGCTAGAGTTTCCGATTTGTGATTGTGCGCATGTAATTAAGGGCGATATCCCCAAGTAGTCTAGCTTGGCTGGATATGCGATCAATGGGAATAGCCTTTTGAGCTTCAGATGCAAATGTTTCTTTGGCTGAATATGTGCTAAGTTTTTGCTTAATACAAGGCCTGCCGCCGGGGCATATACAACATTACTCCAAACCCCGACAAGAGATGGAGAAAGGGCATCCACTATGGTTGGGCTGAACGTATGAGCTGATGGATGTTGGTGAACGGTCAAACCCGGGGTGTCAAGATCAGATTGTCAATCAGCCGTACAGGTACCTTCCCATCACCAAGACCACAATCTTCACCGGGATTTGACACCTCTAGAGGCGCCATTTTGATTGCACCACTCAAGATGGCACCTCTCGAGGGATCAACAACCTCCAATTCATCCAAAGTGTCAGGATCCGCGAGCGAGATATAATCAACCTCGTAAAGCGCCCTTTCTGAGGGCTTCAATGCCTGCTGCTCGCCGAGTACCTTCTGTGTCATCCGATTGGCGGCATCCAAAATCTCGTTTCGGTTGGTTTTGCCAGAGAGGTATGCGTCTTCAGCTGCTTTCAAGGCGTTGAAGAGAACAAGACCAACGGTACGTCTTCTCGACCCCAGGTAAACATTCCTCGAACTCATTGCTAGTCCATCCTGTTCGCGGACTGTAGCGCCAATCTTGATCTCCGTAGGGATATGGAAGTCCTTCACCATCCGCTTGATAACGACTGTTTGTTGAACGTCTTTCTGCCCAAAGTATGCGCGATCGGCGCAGACAATATTGAAGAGCTTCATGCAAACCGTGGCAACTCCGCGAAAGAAGACGGGACGGGAAGCACCTTCGAGCTTCTTTGAAATGGGCGTGATTGTGACGAATGAACCGTCACCGTCTACCTCGGATGATGGCGGCAATGTAGGGTACATGACCTTGGACGTAGGCGCTAGGATAGCCGTGACACGACCATACTTCTCTCCTTGACTAGTCAATTCTTCGTTCAATTGTTCAAGTTTTGCCACATCACTGTCCCATGTACGAGGGTAGCTCGCTAGATCTTCATTGACTCCGAATTGAGTTGGGTTAACGTAGATACTGACAAAGACATCGGTGTTCTCTGCCGCTGCCTGTCGCATCAACGAGAGATGACCTTCGTGCAGAGCTCCCATTGTGGGAACAAGGCCTACAGTCCTGTTCGACAGCAGTAGTTGTCGGCGCATCTTTCGGAGGGGGGCTACATCGCGGAACACCTCGAACGAGTGCTGGCGAGAAGCCATTGTGGAATTGAACAACGACGTTGTAGCTATCAAAGACACGCAAAAGTCAGAAAGTGCACCACGTTTCTCCGGTCACAGAAACAAGGGAGTCATACTCGAAAAAGCTCTCAGCCAACGCGACATGGCTGCGCCGTATTTATGATGGTCAGTGGATCAAGGACTCCAGGATTGTGCAGTAGGGTGAATCCCGCTGTGGAGCAGCAACGACGGTTCAGGCACCACTAAACAGCCTGACGTTCATATAATGAAGCTTCCAGAATAGGATGAGGCCATTGACAAGCACAGTCATGCTCTCTGATTGCTTGAATGCCTGCTGTGTTCGATGGTCGTGCTGGTGGCTGCTGCGTTGACCTCATCCTTTGGAGCCTTTTAGCTCTTTTTTCCCTGTCGCTTACCTTATCGGGCTTAGTGCTGTCTATTCCAGACCCGTACAGCGTACAGCGTACTCCGTACCTTACCGGAAGGTAATAATGGTATGACATTTATCACATGACTAATATCCGAGGTATTCTGGGGAAAGTAACCCAAGAGCCTGAGAGTGCAGCAGAAGATCTGCGGGTTTTGTTGGGACGACGGAGAGCTGGCAGGGGTATAACTATCCAGGCTTGGTCATGGCTCTGGATGCTTTTTACCAATCATCTGACGGACAACGACTTATCTGACCTCCCGTGTCCCCTCGTTCCCGATTAGAAGCGATTTGGACCGCTTCTTCGATAACGCTCCTTTACTTCCCTTTCCCCGCAAACAATCGCCTTTATCTCCGATTCACGATGCCGGTGGAAAAGGCGCCCATGGAGGCCCCCGACCTGGAGATTGTTGGTGATAAGGTCACAATTCATCCAAGCGGATATACTGGGGGACCTCAGGATGGGCCAATTACGGAGCGCAACCTCGTTTCTCATATGGCGCGCTTTCGTGAGAATCCTTTTGACTTCTTGCGAGAAGTTAGCCTCTACATGTCGGGAACAGGATGGCGCGCATACAACGATGTTATCGGACAGCCTATATTTTACCCGGGGTTCTCGGAACGAATCAAGTCGAGCATCCTTGCCAGTCCAATCCTACAAGCGAAGGTCAAGGAGTTAGCAGAGATACGACTTGCGGTAGAGGAAAAGGAAGGGATCTTACAGATAGGCCAGGGCCCCGTATCGAAAAGGAAAAAGCAGCGCCGGGCTGAGATTGCGAGCAATTTGAAGGAGGTTGTTGATACGATGATGGATAATATGATCTGCAAGATGGAGAGTAAGACATTCATTCGAGGGGCATATTATCTTTGCACCCAACTTCTTACACGAGCCTATCATCAGGGTGAGGATGCCTCCAAAGTTGTGATCTGTGTGACGACCGCAGATTGTTGACCATTTCTTCCAGGAATCCACGTATCCAGCGAGGAAGTTCTGCGCTTGCGATCGGTTGCCCAAGAAGCAGCAAAGAAGAAGCAATCTATCGTCTTTTTGCCCTGCCACAAGTCTCATGTAGACTACGTGTCACTGCAGCTTATTTGCTATCGTCTGGGAATTGGCTTGCCGATCGTCGTGGCCGGTGACAATCTCAACATTCCTTTACTCGGCCCTTTTCTACAACACGCAGGTACAGTCCATCATCGCGCCAATTTCGTACCATCGCAGCTAACTATTTCAGGCGCTATGTGGATCAGGAGAAGCTTCGGGAACGACCCACTGTATCATACCGTTGTCCAGGCATACATCGATACACTTTTGCAGAAAGGATTTAATTTCGAATGCTTCATTGAGGGGGGACGATCACGGACAGGCAAGCTTCTATCACCGAAATTCGGTATCCTGAATTTCATTGTGGACAGCCTGCTATCGGGACGTGTGGAAGACACCATTATTTGTCCCGTGAGCACGCAGTATGACAAGGTCATCGAGACCGAGTATGGCACTCCAGAACATATGGTTTTCTATCACAGTTTTCTGACGTATTGATTAGGTCCTACATTAGCGAACTCCTTGGCCAGCCGAAGCGAAAAGAAAATTTGGCTGACCTCCTTTCCTCGTCTTCTGTTCTGTCATTAAAGTTAGGGCGGGTTGATGTTCGGTTCCATGAGCCATGGAGTCTGCGAGAGTTCATCACGCAGCAACTGAGTCGGTTGCCCAACCAGATCGACACAAAGTCTGGCCAGAAACTCAGCTACACAGAAAGAGGACGCATTCTGAGAACGCTGGGATACCGAGTTCTCTCTGATATCAACAATGTGTCCGTGATGATGCCAACTGCTCTTGTTGGTACCGTTTTATTGACTCTCCGCGGTCGTGGTGTTGGCAAGGGAGAGCTAGTACGTCGTGTCGAATGGCTCTGCGAGCGGGTCCGAGCGAAAGGAGGGCGTGTTGCTCATTTCTACCGATCTCCCACTGAACTCGTCGTAGATCGTGCTCTGGAAGTCCTGGGCCCCAAACTCGTGGGCGAGGTAACCGGTTTGGCCGAGCCTACCTTTTATGCTATAGACCGCTTCCAGCTCTCATTCTACCGCAACATGACAATCCATTTGTTCATAACGGAAGCACTTGTCTCTGCGGCTATGTACACAAGGGTCAAACAGGGCGGTGGTCCTGCACACCAGCGTATTTCTTTTGAAGATCTTCTGAGACAGGTCTCATTCCTATCACAGGTATGCTTACCGTGATTTCAACGGGCACAGATGTACTGACTCCCTGCAGCTGTTCCGCGGTGAATTTATTTTCCCTCCTGAGGGTCTGACAACTAACCTCGAGAAAACACTTCGAGGACTAGAGAAGGACGAAGTCATCACGGTCTCCAGAGATTCCTCCGGGAAGCCACTCTTTGTCGAACTTAGTGACGCTGAGCGTCAGCGCGGAAGAGAGAACTACGACTTCTATTGCTTCCTTATTTGGCCTTTCATTGAGGCGGCCTGGCTTGGCGCAGTATCCCTCATGGGGCTTACTCCGCCTCTGGATGGGCCAAAGGACGTTTGGATTGACCAAAAGAAAGCGCAAGACAGTGCGCAGATCGTAAGTGTTCTTCGAAGACCGCTTAGTCCATGATGATATCTAATACCCTCTGTAGCTTGGCAAAACCCTGTACCACCAGGGAGATCTCTCTTACTTTGAGGCTGTGAACAAAGAAACGCTCAAGAATTCTTACCAACGTTTTGCCGAAGAAGGGATCATCCTTGTCGCGAAGAGCAAAGAGTCGCGCACAGGTCCTACAATCAAACTAGCAGCTGAATGGACCCCAGAGCGGGACCCAGCAACAGGCAAACTCTTGCCCCGCGGCCGTCTATGGGATTTCACCGAGTTGATCGCCCAGTCAAGACGTGAAGGGTGAGTGAAAACTATCCTTCCCCATCCTCCTACAGTTTCGTTCGAGTTTCTTCTGACACTGGTATAGCAAAAACCGTCGGGACGGAGCCACGGTGTCATCGCGCGTTCTTACGATGACCGATACTGTCGGCCGCAAATTATTCGAGAGTGCAGCAAGTCCTGATCCGACGAATAACGTGGATGTTTCGACACGAACGATGCGTAGAAATGTCATTACGCCGTCGAAACTCTAATGGAGCGTGATGGTTATGAATTATTATCTTCTTTGATCTTTGCGCTTTGAGGTTTTCTTGAACAGTTATCCTTTCTTGCCAATACCCCTCCTAACAGCATAGGGTTGTTGTACCCATTTTTGCCCCCCATTTGGCATATTTTTCTCACTGTATACATACACCCTGCATTGTAACTAATTGTTGTACATATACAATTGAGCTCCAGATTGCATTCCATATCCAGCACATGCGAAATTGTTTCTGTACTCTAACAAGGTCAAGTACTTGGCCAAGTCCTACACACTCCATCCCTGCTTGCCATGCTGCTTAGCTGTTATGTTACTCAAATGTCCTATTAGACTTCTCTGCATGTTACAGGCTAACAAGTTGCAGCACTGACGCTAGATTCCTCTGTGCCACTACATCCTGCGGAAGATGATGAATAGTCTCTACATTATTGATAACGCCAGCCTTACATGACTGTTCCATGGGACAAAAGTTCTGATTATGCTACCCTCCCCCCAAATGTTACCTTAATCACCTAGCATCAAACATGCTCTTTGATGGGCTGGCTAGACAAATTAAGAACCGCGGCGGCCAGCCATGCTCCCAAGAACCCTCTATACGATACATAGGGCTGACAAAGGGATTGAACAGTCCGAATAAGCAAATTAGGCCTGCTCCATTCTTTTACCGAGTATGCGGTCAGAAGGGAGGTGATATCATCGCCCTACAGTCAGCACCGCATGTTCTTCCCTACAAGAATCTGATTAATCGTGTACCAGGCTGCTTGCGATCATGCTGTAGTGACTTGTTTGATATTTTGAGGGTGCTGCCTTGAAGGTCGTTGAGCTCATGACATTTCTGTCCTATGTGATAATATCAAAATAATAATATCACTAGGCCAAAAGGGTGTCCAGACTATATCCCAGTCAGGATAGGGTCTCATATCTGTAATCATAGCGGTATTCTATTTTCTAACAGATAATGATCTTGATTGGACGAATGAGTCGATGATACCCTATATTGTGGGCATCACCCCGGGATCATGAACACTTAAGCAAAGCATTACAACACCTCTTTGCAGTAATATCATGTCTAGTATGTATGAGACTGTCCCATTTGGCTTTTTTTTTTCTTTTACCCTTTTCGCTTTTGCCAAAGCTGCCATTTCTACACTTTTGTACCTTTCATCCTAGGTAGTACGCACTGCTTGATTAGAAAGAAGCCCAGAGGCGAATAAAGCAGGATGGGACTGGGAGCAAAGACAACGACAATGAATTCAAGTTTCTGGAAGTTGCTCACATGCTTCCTCATTTGTTGGCTCCATTACCTGTGGGAAAATGGAATTGGTATGGATATCCTACTACGGTTTAAGCCCACTCTGCCCTACTGACATAGACCTTCAGAGTGACTCGGAAAAGTGTGTGCTCCAAATGCTGAATGTGCTCGAACCCTGCATCATCTACATTCTTCTGCTTCGTAGTACTAGAAGTTCAGCGAGGTTAGTTCTCAGTATCGATCATGTTTACCCGAGCAACCCTCCAGTACTCGTACAGTGCCTCCTTTCTCTTCACTACTCGCCTATGTTCTCATACTTGCAGGTATAAATATTCTTCAACATGTCTTATCTCCCTCCTTGACTATAATCTTTGGATATCTACATGTACGTACGAACTTCGACGTTGCTCCTGTTGGTATTTTCAATAGTTACAAATACTCAAATTCCAGGGAGAAGTGAATTGCCCAGATGAGCTTTCACCGTGCTACAAGGATCTAAGGAGGCTGCTTAAGATCAGATATCAGGAAAGCGAATCCTATTGATTGTAGGGGTTAAGTCAAATGTATGCAGTACAGGCAGAGTGAACTTAGGCGCGCTATATTATCCTTCTCCCAGCCCCTTGGTGGTGGGGCTATTTGAATCTGGTGTTATGCCATTGTCACTTGGTCTATCAGCCTTTTTGGAACCAGAAGCAGCTGTCAAAGCAGGCTCAGTTCCCACCATTTCTGCGTGTGATGACTACGCCAAATTCTCATTCGCCAGTTTGGAAACACGTGTACGTCTCGTTGCCTTGCCACTTGGGTGGGTGTATGAATGTGGTGGCCAAGTCATCAATGTCATAAACGGGTGATCAGCTCACTCCGCAAGCAGCTATGGCCTGGAGAGCGGTTGGGGGCTGCACTTCACCCTACAATGGCTATACATATGATAAAGAATCTCTGGAGGTTGGACTTGTCTCACCGGAAGTTATGACGGCCATACACGACTTGTTAGATTGGAGGTCTCACATAGCAGCCGGGAACCATGAGAACGGGGTTTCAGCAACATATGGGTTAAGTATACAAGATCCCTTCCATACATATTTGGAGGCTACTCTGAAGCGAGCAGCATTCAGTCCCATATCTGCCGGATATGCGATTGCATGCATGGTGTATATGCACTACACGGCTGCCAGATATGGCACATATACTATCACGGCGCATGTGGAGAGCCATGTTGTGAATGTCTTGAAATACTCAAAAACGTGACGGCGGGTGCAGGTTTGGACTGGTCGCCGAAACCGCCTCCGCGAAGCTTTGAGGATGGCACAAGTATCAGGAGGCTTGGAAAACTCTGCGTTGATATATTCGAAGAATATGGACTGGTTCAAGAAGCCCTCAGCTGGTTTCAGTATCTCATATCCTCCGGAGATATCCGAATCTTTAATGCACTACGACCAATCAGCAAAATTGACACCGGCGCTGACTGGTCTTGAAACGCTGGATTTATTGCCTACATACTTGCCTGATCTATTTGGGATCGTGACCTACTGCATGTTTATATGGATGTGAGCATACTGAACATGTTGTTCTATTTGTTCGAGAATCGACAGCATTATTGACATTGTCTTACTCTCGCGTTGTCCCAAATGATGATTTGGCTTCCTGGAATACAATATTGCCGTCGAAGAACTTGAGTCTTGGAAAACAAGAGAAAGTAAAACTCCCATTGAGTATATGCAAGAACTACCTGCCTTATAAAGAGCTATCACAGTAAGTCCAAGCCCATATTCCCTTCTGGTTGTTTAAAGGCATCAGCGCGCAATAGCACATGTCTTCCAGACCTAGGCTTGGGCTTTGTGGTGCAGTTATACAAAATTGGACTGCTGCATCTTTCTGCTACTGATATGCGGATATATTGTCGGCGATTCAACAATGACACATCTTATTAATGTATATCAGGTCAGACGGGCCTGTCCTATAAATCGGTCCAAAGCCCCAATCTACATTCCTATCGGATTGCAAACCCGATAGAGTGCTGTTATCTACTACCAATGATCGCCCTTGGCCCTCACGCATTGCATTTCCCATTACAAGCAGGCCGATACCGCTCTAAACCCAAGATAGATGAAAGATCCGGGGTTGATAAGAGCATCAGCTGCAGCCTTATGCCTTATCAGCGTCCTCTGGGAGTTTGGCATCGTTGCATCTTGGCAACAGCAGTGAAACAAGACCAGAGCCCTGCTATCTAGTAACTCATGCTGCGTTATCATGATTATGGAGCCTAAGTTGGCGTCCTGGAACTTGGCGCGAATAGATAAGCGTCTTTCTTGTGCTGTTGGAGTAAGTTATCCCGATGAATTTCATGATTTGATCTGTACGTATCATTGCATGAAGGTTCATCTTTCGGTGGTTGAGAACCACCAAGAGTTCGAGAAACAAGGATAGATAAACGCGCTTGAGCCTTTTTGCAGGGCCCCTGATCGCTACGCATCTCTGTATTGCTGTTTGATTGCGAGCCGAAAGAGGGAGTCGAAAGCGCAGCTGCGCGACGAACACCCTGCAGTATGAGTGATGTATGTTAATGTACAAATCTTCATGATGCAGTTTTGCGCTATGAATTGAACATGACTGACGACGGCTCACGGACGATAGCCGATCTACAATGCCTCGACACCCGAAGGTGGTGATCCGACCAAACTCGATGTGAATGCGCAGTATGCCGGATTCGAGTATCATTACGTCTATATCATGACCTGCAGCTTCGTTGTCTGGCTTATCTTGCCTGGAATCGGTCTGCTTTATAGTGGGTTAGCACGCAGGAAATCTGCCTTGGCTCTGCTTTTCCAGTCCTGGATGATCCTTGCAGTGTGCGTTCTCTGAGACCATACTACTTGGATGATACTGAGCATGAATAGGACAACGTTTCAATGGATATTCTGGGGTTATTCTCTTACTTACTCCAGGGACGGCGGTCCGTTCATTGGCACTCTCAAGAACTTTGGAATGAGGGATGTCCTTGTTGCGCCGTCCCCGGGTTCTGCAGTGCTTCCTGAAATTGTCTTTTGTTTGTATCAGCTGCTTTTCTGCGCCTGCACGGTGAGAGCCTCTGCACACTTGCGACAGATGAGACCCGTACGCTGATAAGGGCAGGTGATGATTGTCGTCGGTGGGGCTTTTGAACGTGGAAATGTCCTGCCATCGTTGATATTTAGCTTCTTCTGGGCCACACTCGTCTACTGCCCGGTGGCGCGATGGACATGGAGCAGCCACGGCTGGCTTTATAATCTTCCAGCTTTGGATTTCGCCGGTGGTGGCCCTGTTCACATTGCTTCCGGCTGGGCTGCCCTGGCTTACGCAATGGTGCTGGGAAAGCGAAAGGATCCCGGCATGGTTTCGTTGCGCAAACCTCATAACACGACTTTGGTCTTCATCGGAACCGTTCTGATCTGCTTTGGGTGGCTGGGATTCAATGTACGGTCATTATCAACAATTGTCTGCCTTGAAGGGCGCGGGGCTAACCAATGACAGGGCGGCTCAACTCTCAATGCTAGTGTGCGTTCTATGGTGGTCATCTTCAACACTAATACGGCAGCAAGCACAGGCATCTTAGGATGGGCTATGGTTGATTACATCAAACACAAGCGAAAATTCTCCGTAGTTGGAGCCTGTGAAGGAGCCATTGCCGGTCTGGTGGGCATCACCCCCGCTGCCGGGTACGTGTCCGTGTGGCTAGCAGCTTGTATTGGGTTCATCACCAGCATTGTGTGCTCCCTCCTGCAGAATATCAACGACTGGCTAAATATTGACGAGGGCATGGATGTATTCAAGCTCCATGGTGTGGGTGGCATCGTCGGCGCGTTCCTGACGGGTCTGTTTGCAACTGAGAATATCTCCTCTCTTGATGGGCTCACATTTTCAAGTGGTGCTATTGATGGAAATGGTATTCAGGTTGGCTACCAACTGGCTGAAATCTGCGCCATTTCGGGTTACTCGTTCGTGGTCTCCTGCGTCTTGCTATACATTCTCAAATTCATCCCCGGTTTAAACCTGCGGGTCGACGAGGAATCCGAGATCATCGGACTTGACCAGGCTCAGCTCTTTGACGAACAGATTGGAGACTGGGGCTTAGTGGACAACTCTACTACCGTGACAACGCCAACCATTATCGGGGTTTCGAAACGGTCATCAGTTTCAAAGGATGAAACTCTCGCGGGGAAAGCAATGTAGGTTAGATAATTTATTTCTTACAATGAGATCTTAGCTTTATTCACTTAGGTGGAGTCCCATAGGTCGGGGTTTTTGAAGTTTGACATGACCCTATGGGTGGAGTTGATAGTGGGTGTTACCGTGTGGGCTACCCTTGGGACCACAGGCTCACGGAGGGATGAGTGGAGAGGAATGCATCCCATTCAGCACGTAGACTAGAGCCAATTCGGAGTTTACTATGTTCCTGAACAGAGGACGATGGAGGACTACGCCGTGCACACTGCCATCTGCAGGGATTCATGACTGGAAACGGATGCCATGCATAACTCGCTATAACTCAGACGGGGCAATCCTTGCAAGACCACCTTGAATCCAATCATATTCATGGTCTTCTAGAAAATGTACTCTGTATAGCATAGATGAATCCTAACCGTGGATGGATGACACTTGGATGTCTCAGGGTCAACTATCAGGCTATCTGCCAGTCTCACTGCAGGAGATAAAGTTGTCAAGTTCCGCCAATGACTCGACGGGCAAACTCAGCAAAGTGGGGCGAGCTTACGTCAATCCGGCCGGAGTGCGTAAGTTTAGTGCCCTTTAGCGCACTTTCGGGGCTATTTTCAGTGTTTTGATTGTAAAGGAGGGTGGGAGATGGGAACATGAACGTCTGAGGCTGGGCCTGGAGTACGTAAGTCTTCTGAAATTGTCGTACTCTCGAAAAGACTAGTACAGGGTCCAGTTGAGAGTTGTTCCTTATGCTACTGTATTCAGTCGCTTATATCTCAGAAATTATGGAACTTATATCCGGGTTGCGATGAGTGCAATTTATGACCACTGTCACTATCATGAAATCCGGATATCCAGATGGTTCCAGACCTCTTCTAATAAAGGACTAGTGGTATTCCGGTGTACGGTCCCGCTGGCGATCGGCGACGGGAGTGGTCGCGTTCTGTCGCCATCCGTTCCCGTCTTATCGTTACCCTGTAACTTTCTTCTGGCCCTTCTTTTCCCTCATTCCCCTCCAGATAGACCCTGTACGCATCATTGTCGTCTTCCTTCTAGGCGTCGTCGTCCTCTTCTCCTCTTGTTCTGTTGTTTTTAGCTTGCTTAAGCAAGGCCATTCGTTTGCTCCATCTGAAACTTGGTCTCTCTTCTCCCCCGGTTTCCCCGCCTTCTCCGTCGTCCATCGCTCGCCCCCGGTGTAGCTTACGGTTGCATGCTGTCGCATTGCTTAATTTCGACGCCTGTTCACAACTGAGTGTTGTCGCTTCTCAAACGTTCGCTTTTCAAAAGATCGCCAATCTGGCGGCAATGCTTGGCATATAATCATAATATCGGCTTTTTCTCCACGTTACCAATGGGCAAATGTATGCCGCCACTCCCCTTTTCAGCTTACTTTGTTCCTCGCTGTTGAAGCGGCAGCTGACTATCGTGTCGCATTAGGGCATTATGGCATCGTCCTGGATGCGGGATCATCTGTGAGCGTCTTAACTGTGAAAAGATTTGCTTCCCTGCTAACAACTGAGACAGGGGACTCGAGTGCATGTCTATCGGTGGTTGGATCCCGCTGTTGCTCGCAAGCACGCTAAAAGTGATGACTTGAAAACATTACCGGAGCTCAAAACAAAATCGGAATGGACGAAAAAGATACACCCTGGTAGGTTATATCAGAGGACATGTCGGCACTTTCCCTTCGGAATCCGTCTCGCTGACAATCGCATTGTTATAGGCGTGTCATCGTTCGCCGACAGCCCCGAGGCAGTAGGCCCCGATCATCTTGCGGAACTCCTCGATCATGCGCGCAAGATCGTCCCCGCCGATCAGATCAAGGATACTCCGATCTTTCTACTAGCCACTGCTGGGATGCGACTCTTACCCAATCGTGATCGCGAGCTTCTTTTACACCAGATCTGCTCCTACGCCAGCAAGAACTATGATTTTCTGCTTCCTGATTGCGGCGTGCACATTCAGGTCATCCCAGGGGTGACGGAGGCACTCTACGGATGGATCGCGACCAATTATTTGCTGGGCAGCTTTGATGAACCGAAAGGACATGATCATGGCAAGGGCCATCATACTTATGGGTTCTTGGACATGGGTGGTGCATCCGCGCAGATTGCCTTTGCGCCGAATCTAACCGAGACCGAGAAACACGCGAATGACCTGACTCTACTTCGCCTGCGAAACATTGACGGTTCCACCCAGGAGCATCGGGTTTTTGTGACATCTTGGCTCGAATTTGGCGTGCACGAAGCACGGAGACGTTATTTGGAGGCCCTACAAACCGCAGCCGGAACCGCGAAGGAACTTCCCGACCCTTGTCTCCCCAATGGGCTTCGAACCGCAATTGATGGCAAATTTCTGCGGACCGACGACACTTCGGAGTTATCTCTGCTGGGAACTGGGCGATTCGATGAATGCTTGCGACAAACATACCCGCTTTTGGACAAGGATGCGCCCTGTTCGGATGAACCTTGCCTTCTTCACGGAGTGCATGTCCCTGCTATTGACTTTGATGTGAATCATTTCATCGGTATCAGCGAGTACTGGCATACGACGCATGAGATCTTTGAGATGGGGCACAAGGACAAAGCGTACGATTTCAACACTTATCAACAGCGGGTACAACAGTTCTGTTCACAAGATTGGGAAGCCATCGACCAGGGTATACAAAAACAGTCGTGGGGAAAGAAGGTCGATCGGGAATCGGCTTCCGAGGTCTGCTTCAAGGCTTCATGGATCATCAATATGCTGCACAACGGCATCGGTATCCCTCGCGTGGGTCTCGAGGATACTACTGGTTCAGGTCACAACGGAACCAAGGAAGTTCTTTCCCATGGCAAGGAGAAAGGATTCCTCGATCCTTTTCAAGCGGTTCACAAGATTCACTCCACCGAAGTTAGCTGGACACTGGGTAAAATGGTGCTCTATGCATGCTCTGAGGTTCCAGTGGAAGTTCAAGAAGCCCAAGAAACACTCCCGGTTGGCTTTGGCAGCAATGTTCCAGGTGTGCCCAATGACTTCCAATATCCTAGCGTCGAGTTATTTCCCAGCAATGAGTCGCTTCACGTTGCGAATTGGCACGATGCGCTCTTTGATGGTGATTCCTCGCGCAGGGTTCCGGGATTCCTACTTTTCCTGGTTATTATTGCAATGGCTGCATTCTTCCTCTGCGGTCGGAGTCGTCGACTGAGAGGTTACCACATGTTCAAAAATCTCTTCAAGCGCGGAGGTGCGCCTCATCCGAGCTACCCCAGGAAGCGAAGAACCTTCCCTGGCAAACTACCATTCTTCGGTGGCAGCTCACATTCATACGAGCGCGTTCTTGAAGACGGTGCCCATGAATTTGACCTGGGTGTGGTAGGCTCCGGTCGTGGCTCTCTGGACAGAAGACACTCCTCGGATACGGATTCGAGTAGCTTCATGCCTCCGAAGCGAACAACAACCTGGAGCGGTCCAACCACACCTAGTTTCAAATTTGGATTGGACAATTCGTCCACATCGACCATTGGGTTGGGAATCACCGCCGACTCTGGCGTCAATGCCATGGATCGTGCCGGGTTGGTCGTGAGGACGGAGAGTAGGGACCACCTGGCTCCAGTAGCACTAGGGCCGACCACAAACGGCCGTCGCTCTAGGACAGGCAGTCCGACGAGATCTCACAGATCACCCAATATGACTCCCCTAAATCAAGACTAATGACCATACTGTTTAATCTGCATATTGTTTGGCGTTACGGTACGGTTTCCATCGTGTCTCCTGCATCTGAAAACTTTCCTCGGTGACCTGCACTTCCCTGTCACTCTTCGATGCGATTCAGATGTTGAATTGCTTTCTACTTTCCTTCGTCATTAAATTATGATCTTGTGCTCCGGAGTACATAGCTGCTGCTTTTGTTCCGACATCTTTTCGCAAGCCGTTCTCTGGAAGGAATTTGGCTTATACGTTTTAATGAGGTCTCATGTATCATAGACTCGAAATCACTTATATAGCACGTCCATAATAAACAAAAATGCTGGATATTTCTTGATTCAATCAAACACTTGTAACATCACGTGCTTCATTAGAAAGCTGAGTTGGTCAACTCACCGCCTGGCAAAATCTTGAGGTAATGCTGCTTCAATAATTCAGCCATGCGCTAGAGAGCTTCGGCTTCAATCTCCGCTTTCTGCGATATATTTCAATTGCTTTGTTGTCATCTCAATTATCATCTTCCCTTTTGTTCGATTCTGCGCATCACTTGCGTGCATGATACCCCAATAGAGAAGCAGCAATAATATTCCACCGCCGGAATGCGATTGACCGTCGAACTTATTCAGAATTCCCTTTCCTACATCAATCCGCTGAAGGACCGCGAGCTAGATCTTCGAGGTGGGTTTTGCACTTTGGCCTGAAAAGGGCAGATACTACACTTTTGTAATGAGCTTGATTGATATCGATTTTTTTTTTTGAAATATGTAGGGCACAAAATTCCTACCATTGAAAACCTGGGTATTGCAAAGGTATGTTTGGTTCGAAACGTTGAGCCTCTCGGCTCGATTCGTTGGCTAGTTGTAGGATAATGCTTATTGGCAATAGGACCAAGATGCGATCGACTTTACGGATAACGATATCTCCTCCCTGGGGAACTTCCCCTACTTTCCTCGTCTCCACACCCTCCTTCTTGCGCGCAATCGGGTGAAGCATATTCAGCCGACGATAGCTTCCACCATCCCTAACCTGACGACGCTGGTCCTCACGGCGAACAATATGTCCGAGTTGGCGGACTTGGACCCCCTCCGAAACTTGACACGCTTGACTCATCTGGTGTTACTGGAGAACCCTGTTACAAGGAAAGAGGTGAGCTGCCCTGCCTTTTCGCGCACGTTCCATACCCAGGATTCGATGTTTAACGCTACTACAACGCGTCCTCTGAAGAAGAGTTGCTGATGTCTATAGCACTACCGATACTGGGTGATCTGGCGGATACCAAGCGTCCGATTCCTCGACTACCAGAAAGTGAAAGACGCGGAGCGGGCAAAGGCGAAGGAACTATTTGGTACTGCCGAAGAACCAACAGCTCTGGCGTCCAAGATTATGGGCATCAAATCTCGTACCTTTGATGTACCGTCTGGCGGCGCTGAGCGAGCACCGGCAGACAAGGCTGTTAGGGTCAAGCTGACCGAGAAGGAGAGGAAGCGGGTCGAAAAGATGATCCGTGAGGCGAGAAGTCTCCAGGAGATTACTAGACTGGAGAAAGAATTGAACGAAGGGCGGATACCCGGAGGCGCTCTTGATGCCGGTGAGGACAGCGACGATGAGAATCGGATGCAGACGTGAATGCGGACCGGCGTTGAGTTTCACTTGTTCTATTACGGGAATTATGTGTTCGAATATGTTTTTGAAGGGCTCTGCATGAGGCACATGTGTGGTTTTAGTGGGTTCTCTTTTACTCGGAGTTATTTATGCGTGTTCCTCGGCAGCACAATACAAAAGCTCTTCAAGTCGAGTATACCTAGATTAGTCCATTAGGGTCATCGCGGCACAGAATACGCAACTACTAGTTGACTCGCATCAGCCGTTGTAACCGAATTGATAACGGCCTGACTGAAGGAGGATTCTGCCTGATGCCAAGACTTCTAATCTGATAAGATAACACGTGCTTTGCATATCGGCCTCAAACGTCATCAATAATAATGTATCTGTCGTTGAGGATCATTCTGCCAGATGACATGGCTTGACGCTTCAGTGCAGGATAGATACTCCAATTAACTAACCTGCTTGCTAGTTTCCCGTTACTCTGCTGGGCAAAGAACAGAATACCTCCCATCAATCAATATCAAACCCCGCAATCCGCACCACACCCTGGCTCCAAACATCTATAGCAAACGTCTCTCCTCCCTAGCCCTCCAACTACGACGCCGGTATACATCTACATCCCCATCCGCTACTTCAACCGTCAGTATCCCATCAAACCCATCATTACCAGCAAAAATGCCACCCCGCGCCCCCTGGCTCTCAACCTTCCAATCCCACCTCTCCAAGTCCTCAACTTCCGAATTCAACATCACAACCGTCGCCCTCGACGCAAAGGGCCAAACCGTCCCACGCACGCGCACCTGCGGCTTCCGAGGCTGGTTCCCAAACCCAGAACTACACTCTAGCGCGCTCAAGACCCTAGACTCGCAGAACGAGCGCCCCAACCCACCCGTGTACGAGAGCGAGATGATCTCGTTTACGACGGATGCGCGGATGGAGAAGATCGGGCAGCTGGAGGCGTCGGGGAATGTGGTTGAGGCGGTGTTCTGGTTGAAGGATGTGGGTAATCAGTGGCGGGTGCGAGGAGAGGCGTTTGTGATTGGGGATCCGTCCGGTGGGGAGGGAGAGGAAAAGGCCAGGGAGGAGATTAGGAAGGGGTTGAGGGTTTGTGATGGGTGTGAGGGGAAGGAGAAGGAGTGGAGTTGGGAGAGCCAGGTGACGACGTATTTTGCGAACCATACGCCTGTTCTTAGAGGTTGGTTTTTCGTCCATTGTGCTTGGTTACGGCATATTTGAAAGCTGACGTTGTATAGGTTCGTTCAAGAACCCTCCGCCTGGGACGCCGAGATCGCAGGTACCCACTGATCCCGAGCTCAAGCTTGGTCAGAAGCTGAATGATCTACACGACCCTGTTGCTCGTGGGAACTTTCGCGTGGTTGTCATTCGCGCTAATGAGGTTGAGCGGTTGGACCTGTCAGACTATGAGAAGCCACAGCGGTGGAACTGGACCCTTGTTGGTGGGACTAGTGATGATGCTAAATGGGAAGAGACTGAGCTATGGCCGTAGACAAAGTATTTAGTCTAATTGCGCAGCGAAGTGGGCAGTCCAATACACTGTTCCAACTATTCTATGGCACACTGAGTGATAATATAGGCTGCATTCTTCTCATTTATCTTCTTTGTGCTGTGCTGATCAGATAGACAGGCGTCTTGTCCTAGCGTGCTTCCTTGTTACTAGATATAGAGCAGACGAGTGAATATCAAGAAGCTTCAGCATGTTCTGTTCTCCCCAACCCCTCCATGCTCACCACCCGGACGATCCAGTTCCGGGTCAGGCCCGGACATGCCCTGAATATCCTGTCGATAAAAGCATATATCATCCCAATCGGGCTTAGATGAGGCGATTTTCCAGAGAGCAGTGAATTGAGTCTCCCAGTCTCGCCTGTTTCCCTCTCAGTGTGGAGCCTGGTGCTGATTTTAGATGGAATATTCCGCTCCAGCAGCGTCAACTCAGTGTATCCATCTCAGTTAAACATTCACACTCTTGTTTACCTTGTCTGTTAGCGTCGCTTGAGTATTCAAGCCCCCTCCCATCTGGCCTTCTCTTTCTCTCCTTCTCTGCTTCTTCTCTCCGCCATCATCACCATCATTACCATCATTCGTCCATATCCTGCTCTTTAGCTATTGTCAAGGCGCTCAAAAATAAATCAATCATTTCCATACATACAAGCTCTGCTTGTTACGTCTCTGGTAAGGAACTGGTCAATTTCTTGATGTCCCGGCGTCGTTTCAGCTCGCTAACACAAGTCGTCTGCGCAGCTCCCACATCACATCGGTGAGATACCTGTCGATCGCTCGGATCTGTTGGCGACATTTCAGCTAACACGGGTCAGCTCCAAAGACCATCACAATGTCCGAGAAAGCAGACGAGCTCTGTGTCAAGTGCGGGGCCCCTCGCGCGAAGGGTTTCGTCGGCATGGTGACCAGCATGTGCCTCGACTGTGCCAGGGTCAAGCTTGAGGCTGACACGGCAAACATCCACAGTGCGAAGGCGGCCCATGCCGTCGAGCCCCTCGCCAATCCCCAGTCCGAGGCTGAGGAAGCCGCTGGGAGCGAGAGGGCCTCTAGCGTGGAGGAGGGCGAACAGCCCTCCCGCAGCCGCAAGGTTAGTATCCGACTCGCTCTCTGCTTCGATGGCACGTTTATGCTGACGATCATCTAGCGGCGCATCCAGCCATCAGCGGCCAAAGGCGCTGATGGTAAAAAAATGACGCCGGCGTGTGCCAACTGCAAGAAGTCAAAAATACGTTGCACGCACCGTCAGGTCATCGAAGACGATGACAGTACGTTTCCTTCTCTTCCATTCTCTTTTGATCGGGATGAGCTAACTGTTTCAAGGCAACGTCCCCTCCCGAAAACGGAAGAGGGAAGCAGAGGCACACGTCGGCGTCAGGGATGACGCTGGCAATGGCAGCGACCCTTCTGCCTCGGTGGGCGCGGAGGACCAGGCTCCCCCACCAGCGAAGAGACCCCTTTGGATCCGGTTGAAGGGCAAAAAAGAGGAGGTGTTGACGGAGTCCGCCCCTCGTCCCGCCGGATCCGAAGCTGGTGTCTCTGTCGCAAAGAGGCAGGCCCCGGGCGGACTTCGCAAACGCAAGTTTGTCGAAGTCGAGGAGGAAGCGTCTTCGGGCGCGACTGAATCGAAACCCGCAGCCGCTGTGAGCGTCGAAGGGACCGGCTCCGTGGAGGCGTCCAGCCCTCCACGGAAGCGAACCCGACGGGGGCGAAAGCCAAAGGCGGAGCGTGATGTTGAAGCCGTTGAGCAGGCGGCAAACACGACTCCAGCACCCGTCGTGGCACCTGCCGCTGCCAGGTCCCCCGCCACAGCTCCGGGGTCGCGGCCTTTACCCTCCTTCCCGATGAACAATCTGGAAGGAGCCGCCCATTTGTCAGTGCATGCGGTTCTCAGCAGAGAGCTGCAGCAGAAGCTGGAGGACGCCGAGACCAAGTGGCTCGCTGCGATTCGATCCCTCCAAGCTGCCAAGCAAGCACTTGACAATTGGGTGGAGGTGTGGAACAGGGGGCTGTGAAAGCAGCTCTCCCTGTTCTCATGCCTGGTGAAGGTCTGCAAGGTGTTGCTTTTGCGGCTGTCGGCAACCTTTATCAGCTGTTTCTTTTGTTCCTGTAATTAGAGCGCGGCGCAAGGCCGGTCTGGTCGGTTCCTGTATCTGCCCCCTTGACCTCCCGTACAGGGGATGGGCGAGGTGTGGCTTTTTGTATCTGCGTTGGGTTGATGTTTTTTACTCTGTATTCAGCAGCCTGTTCCTCGGGCCCTGTCTCTCGCTCAACTGAATGAGGGAATTGTGGGCCCAGGGCGGCTCCTGCTGTTTGCCGCTTTGCATGTACTGTACAGCTTTGTCTTTTCCCTGGTTAGCTTTTCTGCTTTTGCTTCTCTTTTTCGCATGAAGTTTCAGAAATGGTTTATTAAGAAGCCGACGATACCGCGCGAGAATTGATGATTTTGATTGACTGAAGCTGCATGATTTCGCATCCAGTAGATGGACTACGTTTGCTGCAACACCACCAAGAACGAGTGAAACTTCGTAAAGATAATCCAACCCATCATCTTGCCGTAGACCCGTAGCTTGACGATCCTTCTTCCTCGTCGACTCCTTTGGAGAGGTCTGGACGGCCAGCAAGTTGCCAAGCCCGAGCCAAAACAGGAAAGTCTTACCAATTACCCGATTGAGAATAACCCGGCGACACTCGGAGACAAAAGTACTGTATTCCTACGCTAGAGAAGGGCGAAATAATCAAGAGGAATTGATCAGGTCACATGAAGATGATCAGGCATGAATTTCAAATCATTCTTTGTTCCAAGTCGGAAATTGGTGCCTAGGAACTGACTGGCCTCAACGTCAACGTCAAGGTCAACGGATAGGAAAACAAAGAGCAATCAATGCTCATTGCACACTATCTAAGCAAGATAATGACTTCATGTCTTTTTGGATCTCCGTCTAATTACAATCCCACAGTACCACCATGATCAGCACAGCAAACATGTTTGGCTTGTTACAGATCAGACTATTATGAGAACTTTAATGTTTGGTGAGACTACGTAGTACAGTCACACTCACACTAAACAAAGACATCTCCACGGGCTCTCCCGCCCATCAGCAAGTAATGTGGACTTACCCAAGACAACTAGACAAGACAGTTGTCAGCCGTTTGACATCTCGGCTTGTTAAAGTTCTGGCTCAGTGTCAGGATGTCCACTCATGTCCGTAGGTCGGCTCGGCAGCAGTCCGACGTTGAGGAGAAATGCAACTCGACAGTCTGGCACTCGTCGACCAGATGTCGATTCTTGCTTTCTCAGTGTGACTACTGCGTCTGTTGCATCTATCCCTGTTATGTCCGGGAACCGTTACGTGTCATGACTTGCTTGGGAATAGTTCGCCGTTATCACTGTGATGATGCGGATCGGACACTTGATTTTGTCATCTTAACGGTCAATGATAGTCATCATATGGTTGTCTCATACTCTCAATCGCTCAGAATTCTGTGTCTTCCTTGATCCTGCAAATGCATCCTGCCCTCAAGTCGACACGGAGTACCTCGTACGAGGAGCTGCTTGATTATGCCTACTTAGACTGAACCCATTTATCTGATGCAATTGGAGACTCAAGTAGTCCGATGTGGAGCAGACGAAGCAAATAAGGCTTCCAGCCTGAATCGAAGTCAGGCGTGTTATGGCATCCATTTACCCCATCGGGCAATGCGCACTCTGATCATCCACCCCTCCACGCATATCATACTTCGTGGAGTGCCAACTTTAAGGACCCATATCATCGAATCCGGGGCGGGAAACAATGCAATTGTTTTGTCAGGTTGTTCACGCTTTACTCTCCAGGATCCTTCCAGGCGGCAGACAGACAAGGTGTTGAGCATTGATTGGCAGTCAGCAGCTTGTGATAGACGAAACCGCTGCCTTGCATATCGAATTGCACGCAAACTTTCCATCCACGAGCGGACGGTTCACCGCAACTTTGACAAGCGTGAAACGTCAGCAGCGTCTTGGGTTTGCGTTAACCCAACTAAAATGGGTGTTGGAGGGGTATTCTGGATAGTCGAGAAGCCAGCAGAACGTGCATTATATTTGTATCTACTGAGTTCGTGGAGACGGTAAAAGATACTGCAATGGTAAAAAATAATATTAGGTACCTAGCAGTACTCCAAGGCATCGTCACTGAAGGCAACCCTAGTAATCTTACAGAGACGTCAGGACAACCCGCCAAGGAAAACTAGCAGGGAATTTCCGTCGGGTATGGGTCCTTATTCTTAGCCCAAGTCCTAAATTTGATTGTTTTGTCCCTTTTGTAGGACAGTTCTCGGAGTATGACAGTCGCTCATGCAGCGGTAACGTAATATATATCCCTGTAAGTCTGCCGTAGCGTAACTCGTAAGATAACAACAAATGCGGCTTCCTGCAGCCATCGACCCATGCCAAGTCTCGGGCTTCACTTTCGGGGAATGATAAAGTACCGCTCAGCTGCACGGGATACATGATACATGGTGGCATCTATCTAACAAACCCTTCCTACAAGTACCTTGAGTGCTTGACGGTGTTGTTCGGCCTCTACCTTTGGTAACTCGTCTGTAATACACGTGTAACGTTACCTCTTCTCTGTCGAAAAGTAATACGCCGCCTCCGCTCACTCAACTCCATAATTCTGGCCCGACCCGTCTCATTCTCCCTGTTTCTTTTCTCATCCTCCCCATATCTCTTTTTTGACCTTCGACCGTCGACTCTGTTCGAACGACGGCCATCTCTTAGCTATTTCCTTTCCTATCCTGCGATATTATTTGCGGCGTGTCCGTACCGTCATTGAGTACAATAATCAATAATCTCAAAGACGACCAAACGCTCACTACTATCTCGCCCGATTTCTACTGTTTTTGGTGATCATTTTCTCCGCCTTATGGGAGGATACTGAGGAACCAACGGGTTCCGACCGCGACCAACGGTACTCGCCACTATCGAACCTCACGACTGACGACGGCACGATTATTCAAATACCATTTCTAAATAGGATTGGAGGCAATTGATTACCTTCATCCTTATTTCTCTACTTTTTTTAATCTCCCAATTGTGTCCGACGTAGCATACAGCCATGGCTCCGACAATGGATGCTTTAGGAGCCTTCACGTACATGTGCGACAACCTGCCGACTTGGATCGATCAAATTTCAGAATTGGCTGCCTATACTGCTGCGAAACATGCCGAGTACACCGAGGCTTACAAGAAATACGCCCCGGGGAGGCCCCGGCGACGTAAGAATAGCTCCGTCTGTTCCATTCGCACCGATGACATCTTCTCTTCGTCCCAGCATCGCGGTACCTCGGTCGAACCGACCCAGGGAACCCCTAGCACTGCAGCGGGAGCCTCGATAGCCCAGATTAGGTTGATTGGGAATCCCCGAAAACGCAGTGCCGATGGGACCCCTTCCATCAACTCCGCCGAGGAGACTGCGGACTTTGTCAGCATTCGACACAACGTGGTCATCCACTACGACGGCCACACGCAAAAGTCTCTGGAGGAGATGGTACGGAATATTGGTACGGCACGGAACAATATGCGACGAGGCAAGATGTCACAGATCTCCCTGGGTGGGCTCCGACCGCGCATGGGCAACCCAGACGCGAGGAAGAATCGTCTAGCACCAGCTCTTCTGGAGCAGGCTGACTGTTCTGATGGCGACATACTGACCAATATCCGCAGCATGCGAAACAGGGGTCCTCCACCCGCGGAGGCGTCCTCAAGCCGCGTTCCTCCGAAGGAAACGGTTTTTGATGTGGTAGATAGACAGCTCGAACTGGCACACAGCCATTGCGAGACAGCGGCTTACCAGTTCCTGCGCTATGGAGATTGCTCGGCGGAATTGAAATTCGTTGTGGAGAACTTCCGGTCACTACTTGAATTAGCAACCAAAGAAGCGCAAAATCTCAAGCCAGAGCAACCTGAGGAGTCTTTAAAAGAAGACGTGAAGAAGGAAAGTGTCACGGTCTCACCTACGAAGACGGCTGCCGAACCTGAGGGCGGTAAACCTCTCGCTTCATGCACCGACGAAATCGAAGTTGACGACGCTTCGGCTGTTTCAGTGGAATCTATCGATATCAAGGCCTTCCGCTCCAGTCGGCTCAGAGTCTAGGTCAACAACTCATCACCTATCATACAATGTTCTATGAGAACTACCTCCAAACTTTCATTGGGTTTAGCGTCGTGCAGCGTTACTATCATCATTATGGGCAGTATATCATTTGACTATCGATACCATCATTATCATTATGAGCGAGAAAAGCATGGCTATGTTTTTGGTTGGCTTGCTCCTTCTTGCGTCTTATTCCTTTGCAGCGGCTATTTATCTCGAGCCCTCGAGCACTCCATTCCCTTCATTTATTTCTTTCTTTCCATTCTCGGTTATGGGTTTCCTTCTTGTCTGTCTACGAACTATTTAACAACGTCAGACTAGCATGGCGTTGTGACGCTGGCGTTTCTGACTTATCCTGATCTCTTCAAGGCCATGATAACAAGGGTCATATGCAGTATATATTACAATATGTATTGAGACTGATAATTCATTCAAACAATCTCCAACACCTCATCTTTAAGATGATCAACTTCAACTATACGCCTGTGCTTGGTGGAACCAGTCAACGATCCACGACCACTTGAGAGTTAGTCCACAGGACTCAACGCTTCAAACCATGACACTGAGGAACGAAGATCCCAAATCGAACAGCTGCAGGCCGCATCATCCCACAAATTCATCAGTGGCTAGCTGACGAGGTGAAGAACAGTGCCCCCCTGTCCCATACTGCATTCTTTCCTTTACCTACCTCCCACCCTTGTGTGGGTGGTCTTGCACGAACAACAGCGCAGTAACCGCCCCAAAAACCATGCGAAATACCGTAACAAGCGCCCCGCCTCATCCATGTCATTTACCACCTCCGTACCCTGATTGGTGTAACGAACCGGCCGCTACGGGCGCTAGAGGCCGGGGGGAATCCCTCCCGGCGACGCGGCGTCGTGTAAGAGGCCCGTTTTGGGAAAATGGTGCCGTGTGAGCTAGCCTTGGACTTGAAAGTGTCAGCACTGACACCGTATTACCTCTCCCTTTGTCTCAAAGCCAAAGGCGAGAGTGAGAATCAGGCTGTCTGTTTTCTGTTGGCAAAGAGAGAAGTTAACCCCGATTGCTGTGGTTAGGTGGACCACGGTAAGGTAGGTTGCGGGGATCGATCAGACCAGGCCTGTGCCGTCAAATGCCTTGCATCAGCACTCAGCTGTGAACATTCATACCCCATAATTACCTACCGTTTACCAAAGGACGTAAGGTGCTCCCGGTAGAAGTTCGGTTCCGTACTAAAGGACGGAAAACTCCAAGTTCTAAGGGGACAGCGGCACGCTCCCTTGAAACCTAATCCAGAAACTGATGGAAGTCTCTGAATTCAGTGGAAACTCAGTACGCAGTAGATACTGTACGCGTAATATACCTGTCAGTTTGGTTGTCGGGGTCCGTGTCAATCGGGGAATGCACTGCGAGTTGTGATAGATCACATTTGAGATTGGATTACGCATGTTGTATTTAAATGTCTAATACACTTAGTATTGAGATCATACGGCAGTACCCCGTAGCAGGTAAACAGATAAGTAGTGCCGGTTCCTCAGATTATGGCTGAATTGGAGATGGATTTTGGCTCTGATACCTGGTTCACTGAGTGAGAGTGATTCGGACAACTGCCTAGGAGCACTTCGCAGTAACCTGGCTGAGCATATACATGCTGAATTTCTGGTCTATCCACAGACTCGTGGACTAACAAGGGCAGACAAAACGGCAACTGGTCATCGCACTATTCCTATGAGTTGGCTTGAAAAGACAACAGGCTCCGGAAGGAATTCAGCTCGAACCCAATGGATATCAATAGATATATACCAAGCATCGCCAAGATACACGCCAAGTGCCTGATCTCTATTCAAACAACAAATGAAATAAAACGACAGACTCGAAGATATGTGATCACAGACTCCAGACTCCACTGACTGGGCCGACAAACCGGCACTCTGGTCAGGCTGATGCGAAATGTAGTAAAACAAGTCTATATATATACAGAATCAACGAAGCAGGCAACAAAACGAAGAGGTATCACGGAATGGCAACGTATCCCAACTCGTAATCAAACCTATAGTGTGTGTTATCCGCGTCCGGTCGAACATCCTTGACAGGATGGAAAAGTATCGACGGCAGGCAGACCCGTCCGTGTAAGCTCTCATACTATAATGCATCGCAATTAGCATGACTGGCTGATCATAGCTTACGCATAATTCTTACCAGCTTCCCTCCAGTGCCCTCCTTGCGCCATCCCAGAAAGTTCCAATACAGCCGTCCGGCCAAATTGGCGCGATAGTACCACGAGATGTCCCTGAAGCGGGCTTCCCGGCCCCAGGAAAAGGGGCTGTTCTTTGTGCTTCCAGCTCTTCCATTGACACCGGAGTTGAACCATTTATCCACGCTTTCCGGAGGCAAGTTCTTGTCCGAGTAGATCGGGTGCGGAGCGGTAATCGCTTTGAGGCCATGATGCAGTGCGACGGTGACTGGGAACATCTCCGAGCCCATATGTCGACCAGCGAGGTTCTCCGCGTCCATGGCGAGCAACAATCTCCTCGAAAGCCGGGAATGTGTAATCAACGAGGCTCGACGGGGAGTATCGTTTCCTACATACCCTGATACTTCATTTCGGATGACCCAGTCTGTACCGATGGGGTGGAATATTGGAAGAAAGCCAATGTAATCAGCTTCCTCGCCAACTCCCCAAATATAGGAGTCCTGGCCCGGCGAGGGGACTGGCGGCTCGGGACCAACGGTCTCCCTGTCCTCCACGGGGATGGGACCGATGGGTAAAGGGCCCCAGACCGCTTCGTCTTCGATCTGCTCCACAAACTTTCGGAAAGCGCTGTCATAGTCACCATGAACTGCCGGGATATAAAAGCGAGCATTGCGTTCCCACATTCCCCGCCGTGGTTGCTTCCGACCAAACTGGGCTACCTTGTTGGCGTACTCATAGTGATGGCCCGTAAACCGAGCATCGACCTCCCAGTTCCATACAAAGTCGAACTCGGGATGTCGCAGGGCAAAATTTTGAATGGAGAGCCATTGCGCATGATGGACACTACAACCGTCAGCTGGGCTCGATCAGTGGTGCAGTTGCCATGTTGACGTACTCAACGACATTGTGATCGAGATTTGGATACCGGGCCGCGACCATTGGCTCATTCCAGAGAATGGTCATGTTCCAGAATTCTTCAGGGATATTGTCTTTCAGGACCTTCTGATGTACTTCAACCTGGTCAATGGGGAGTCCCGAGTCCTTGACGTGAAGGAGCAAAAAGACAGAGTACTCCCCTCCTGATTGTAGCGACAGCTCAGTGATCATTGAACGGATGGCCTGAAGATCATTCTCGGCATACTTCTTTCCGATATAGGTGCGAATTAGGACAGCAGTTCGTGACTCGGGCGCGATCTGCTGTTTTTCTTTAGAGAGACCGTCATTCGTCTGAGAGAATCTGGCGGCATTGCGAGCATAGCACTGATTTTGCAGGTCCGACCAATCCACTTCGTTCCACTTAACCTTGGATGGCTTGATCCAGTTGGAGACATGACTTTCGTCCTCTCCAAAACCATAAGCACCATATCTAGTGTAGCGGTCAAAGGAAACCTGACCATTGAACCCGACGGCCTCGTGGCTACCAAATATAGGGGATGGGAACTCTGGCCTGCAAGTCAGCATTCTCAGTGCAGCAAGGCCTCCAAAAGCACAGAGAAAACCTACCATGCGGAACGCCAACGTAGACGCCGACCTGATCATCCAAACTCTCATTCAGGAGCTTCCCACGCGGGCCTTCGCATGGGACAAATGGACTCCGATGTGTGTTCTGCCATTCTTGACTGCCATAGTCTGGGTATGGTCGGTATATCCTGGGGACCTTGCTGCCTTGCTCTTCGAATCGAGGATCTTCAAGGATGGTACGGTCGTCATGACTCGGAGGGACGGCTAACCTGTCCAATGTGGACACGACATGGCTGAACACACTATACACAATGAAGAATCCCACGTTAGTTCCCGGCTTTATCCACCGGTGGAACTTATGCACACCTAGGATAACGCTTTTCTTCCTCGAGATACCTCTCTTGCGCGGTCTTGCGTCTCTGTTTCCCAAGGATTAACGGTCAGTTCTCTACTTCCAGTCAGGCAAGCGCATGACTTACATTGGGTATCAGAAAATCCAAGTTCAATGACCACACTGTCATCAAAAGCGTGAAAAAGACTGCCGTTAAGAGGCCATGGCGCGCAAACCGGTGCATCAACATCTTGTTGATTGCCTGCATGGTTGCGGGGAGGGAGGGCGAAATGCATTTAACCAATGCGCCGGAGGATCATCCAAACCAACTGCTTCAAACAGATGAGCATATATCATTACCAAGGTAGCAGCCGATGGGGGAATGTTTCATACTGAGCAATCCAGCAATCCAATGAACGACGTTGATCAGGAACGGGGCCTGGATCCGCAATGCTTAGCAGTATCACTTACTCTGGTGGATGATATGATAGGATACACGGTGTTCAAGAGACCCTAGAGTCCCTCGCTGAGATTGAGGAGAGGAAGCGCCATGCTGGACTCGTCATGTCGTGGACTTGGACTGCGAACCCTTTTGGTCGACTAGTTGATCAGGGCCTTCTTTGATTTCCACCGGCAAGACCCTTGTGGGTCAGTGGCACGCAATCCTAATGCTGAAGCATCCACGCATTCCACGCATTCCACGGATGACCAAAGTTTATCCTGCTGTCAGTGAAATGCGAGTCTACTGATTTTCGACGTGAGAAAAGAGCCCTATCAAGGCTTGTGGCTGTTCCTAGTATATGCAAGGTGATTATGAACCTCATTTTCGGTGACAAAATCTGCAGAAATCGCCAGAATCTAGATATGCATACAGCTTAACACTGAAGGAGCGCAAAGGAGCGCAAAGGAGGAGGAGGATGGAAATGTGGCAACGCAGGTCCACTTTCGTCCCTGGATTGATGGATAAACGGCAGGAACGGGAATCCAACCAAGGTCCCCTCAACTACATACAACTCTCTACCGTTCCGCATGCATAACACCTAACAAGATCTTCATGATTTACGGGGCGCAATTGCAAATCCCAGTGTCTGATCTTCAGGATTACGTAGCTGTGGATTGACCCGCATATCTGGGTGTGACATCTCAGAAAGAGAAAATTCTTCTGCAGTTCAGATATCCATACACTTAGTAAATAGAGCCACCATCAAGCAATCCAGGAGATTGACTTTAACTATTCTCCTTGACTTATGAATCTGCATCAATTATTAGCATCAAACCTTCCTTTCGGAGTATATCTCTCTATGTGGTAGGCTAAAATGGAAAGCAATTATGATATCACGTGGGACCCCTGTCGCGGATTGCCAGCCAGAGGATTTATGAACAACCAATGAGCATAGAGCTAATGGGGTGCGGTGCGCGTCGAGTGGAATGATCGACAACAATAAACCACACAGTCGGAACAGACCTGCTCTTCTCCTAATGTTCATTCCGTCATTGTCTTAAACAAGGGCATCCTTCACTTAGCAATTTTGCGTCTATCTACAATATTATTGATGAAAAGCTGGCAGAGAAGCGATAGTGTGGAATACATAGTCATAAGGGATCTGAAACAAACATATAATCGCAACTCGCACGGATTCAGGGGACAAACATGAACGGGCCAATTGTGCCGTGTCTCGAATCAGGGACCGAGGGTAAGCTTTCATAGACACACGTGGGATGGCAAGGGTCCTAGGACGGATTAACGAGTGCACACAGACACTAGATAGTCTACGGGCCTACAGGGTTCAGACTATTCTTGTCCGTAGTGCTACTGCACTCGAAGTGGAGTTTGCCTTGAATTAGTGGAAGGGCCAAGTCTATGTCAATTTGTCTAGCTACGAGCTGGTCATCTCATACCTTGTCGGAAACACTAAGCACTAGCAGCAAAATAGGACTTGGAACTCTCTCCCGAATACTATCAGTCACCATCATCCCTCTATCTGGTCATCGTATCTTGAATCCATGCACCTTCGCATTTTCCGAATCATCTTGAGATTCGGTGATGCTTACCACTGCGCGGGATCCGCATCGGCAAAGGTCGTCCCTGCCGCTATCTCATCATACCAGATTTGTCTTGTTCCCTGCGTTCCCTTCATGCCCTTATCATCATGCCATCCATTCGCATACAGCCCAACCCGGAACTGGAACTCGCGGTCGTCATCCACCGTCGTGCTGATACCATACTGCTCCAGCACCTTGACCCCATCAAACCACATCTTATAGAACCCCGTACCATCCGACTTCCAACTCGCCTGGATAATCACCTTGTGCCACACGCCCGCAGTCACCGTGGCAAGGTTACTAAACGTCTGGATCTTCTGCGCGCAGACGCTCCCCTGCTTGACGCGCGAGTAGAGCTGGTTCCCGACCAGCCACACCATGCTCGAGGGCATGTAGTCGTCGCAGCCCGTGTCGGAGAAGTCCGCGATGAACTGCGCAATGTTGTACGACTGCGCCGGGGAGAACTGCCAGTCCTGCTGTAGGCGGAACGCGAAGCCGTAGAACCCCGTGTCGCCGCGCTTGTACACGTTGTTCTTGACGACCTCGGAGTGGTAGCGGCCTGTGTAGCTCGCATCGTAGACCTGGGTCATCTTGAGGGAGGTGGAGCCCTCGTAGGCGACGTTGCTGACCTCCTGCACGGTACCGGAGTGTTCGTGGTTGACGGAGTCCCAGCCCGCCAGGGTGCCGGTGTTGCGGAAGATCTGTGTGGCGTTGCTGGGGAGGGCGCAGCTGAGCAGGGCCAACGCCCCGAGGATAGAGGGTTTGATCATTTTGAGGGATGGGACAGTTGCCTGATCTGTTGGTTCGAGTACAAAAGTGCTCGAATCTGGGGGGCTATATATACCCCTGGGTATGACTTCTGCACCGGCAAGCATCGTGAGACCAAGGTTACATCGCATCTGCAGGCGATACCCTAATCATCTTGTCATCACAACTAAGCATTACATTGCAGGACCCTCTTGAGACTAGCAACAGCATAAGCTAGACCTGCATCTGCCGAAAATGGAAAATGGGCCCCCGTCACCGTTAGCTCGCCGTCGCCGATTTGCCGACCACCGGCAATTGACATGGAGGGAAACCATCGGTGTTTCAGACCACATCACCGTGGCATTGAAGAGTTGCAGCTGAATGTTGAGGAGAAAGAAGAACAAATAACCTAAAGTAAAATAGGTGCAAAACATATATGAACAGGGGTTGGTCCATCATGAGAAAACCCCGCTTTCTTTCAGCAGCAGGGACCCAAGCAGAGAAAAGGATGAAGCAACGGTTCAAGGCAAACAATCACCGGATTGCCGGTCCGGTGGCGATCAGCGAAAACCTCGTCTTGATATATTGAGGCCGAGATTCCTGTGCAGAACTACCTCTTATTGGTATATTTGACCATGGTGATATGCGTGAGTTGTCAACGAGATCCTGGTCTATGGGACCCGTGGCCTATTTATATTTACCCATATGCATGGCGGGACGAACGCCATAACACCGTCATTTGTATACAACTGACCCATTAAACATCATGAAGACGCTTTGGATGTCGTCTATAATTACTGTCGCTCTAGCAGGAATGATTATGATTATCCTCCCTTATTCTCTTGCACATTCAATTCCAAGCCACAACTTGATGAGCGAGTCTGTTCTGCAGAACGACGAGGGATATCCGTTGAGCTGCTGTGCATATGGATGTCCCCGGTCATTCGTGACATGCTGGGATTGTCGTACGTAGCCGTGTGGTGGTTGCTACTCCTGTGGTTGGACCCTTTCTTAGGACTCGGGTGAAATTGATGCCAATTGCAGTAGATGAAAACAACTACTTGGCTCCAGCGAACCCATGATTTTCGGAAGACTCCTGGTTATGATCACTTGAAAAGGTTAAAGTTACTATTAGTTTCAGATAGCACGGTCGGATCAAAATATTTCATATATCCTAGCGTTCCTGCATGAAGCAGTCCAATGACATCAAGACTATCCAAGGTTCATAGACAACGTCAAAAAAGTCAAGAAGTAAACTATCAGATGTCTGCGTCCACCAGCGGGATCCACTCCAAAATATACATTAGATTATATAACTGGCCTAAAAACTGTACTAGGCCGGTGACATTGAATCAGCCCGTGGCTAATGGGGTATCAAGCAGTAGGACGAGACGTCTTCCGCATCGCAATAACTTCATTCCACATCGAACATTTGCAGTATGATGGCTCGGCAAAAGGAGTTCGGGAGTAGAGACCAAGCATCTTAGTAGTAAATTTTCTCCTCAAAGATGGGAGGAACGCCCTTATCAACATCCCAGTGGATCTTGTTCTTATCGTCCAGCCAAGCATCCTCATCTGTGATGGGAATCACCCGTGCCGAGTGCTTGACCTCCTGTTTGCTCACCCCGAGTTTATCACGAGGAATCCACAGAAGCGGAGGCTGGGAGGTAATCGCTGGGTGGAAGTAGGCGTCGCGTTCAACTTCTGGAGGGTACTGTGTAGTCTCGTGAGCCTGAGGGACAAGGCGCCGCAGTTGCCAGTATCCATCGTATTTGTCGGGGCGGAACCACTTCACGATCAGATTAGGTTTCTTCTCGGAGGTGGCAGGGGCGGTGGTCAGGCCTTTCTCGGCAGCGTCAACGTCCGGGAAACTGCCATTCCCATTCTTCTCTGCGTCCGTCGCGGTAATGTCGTCCGGGTGTTCGCCAACAGAATCGCCGTGCTTGATTGGCTCGGAGGAAATAAGACTCTGTTCCTCAGCCTCCAGGTTTTTGGGAAGGTAGTTAATCAAAGGAGAGAGAGCGTTATGTAAAGAAATGTGGTAAAGAATCATGAAGATAAGGAAGATAATCATCAAGATCAAGGGGCCCAGTGCCATCCGGTTGGCTGCAGTTCCGATGGCAAATAAGCCGATCAAGCAGACCACAAGTAAGTAACAGCCCACAGTAATGTGCTGCAGGGCGCGAGCGTAAGCCTTGCCTTGAGTGTCTATATTGGCATTTGACACGTAGAGCATGTTGTACCGGTAGGCGAAATAGAACAGGTACAGACCAATGGTCGCGAAACCAAGCACCAACGGAGCGATACACGAGTAGGTGATAGCTATTCCCAACGGAACAACATCGTTTAGCTGCAGGGAACTAATATGATATCAACGGGTACGAAGCCTTACCGATGACTGCAAGAAGGGTCAAGGGAGGATATACGGTTCCCCAACCCAAACCGGCGAGGGACGACCAGCGGTTGTACATCTTTCGCGGGGTAGAGTCCAGCAATTTGCCCAGAATCTTGCCCAAGATCAGGCCGGTGATCTGAAGCAGGGCACCGGAACTGAAAGAAAGTCCCTGCAGAACGATATAGGAAATGTAGAAGTTGGAAACCTTGGGGATTCTCGTCGCGAGGAGCTGGGGAGCAGAAGTAGGCTGCTGGATGACCTTGGTCACAACGCTAGCCGCCGAGGAAGCCAAGGTCACAACCAGGAAGACTTGAACGACTTGAAAAGCGAAGTAGAAATTCTGCGTAGTCAGCTCAACAGCTGCCGCGCTGGGGGCGCCACCGAGCTTGGCCATCACTGGAACACACGATCAGTACAGCTCTGTCGTCACGTTGGCTTTGGGAAGACCCGGCTTACATCGCAAGAAAATGGGCAACAGAGCCATGAGCACAGACATCAAAATAGTGGGCAAAAGACCAGTGATGACACCCTTGATCCAGCTGGGGACATGGTCGATGAATTTGAGAAAGTGGACCTTGTCCGTTAGAGAATCGATGTTCGAGATGGAACCGACGACAGCGACGGGGATTGCCCAGAAGACGATAAGAGTGCAGACAAGTCCAATTGTGGCAGAGTAACGGATGACGCGCTCCCACCATTTGATGCGCAAGTTCGACCAGATGACCTGTGTAGGGTCCAGACCAATGTAACGAGGGGCCATGTGCAGAGGTAGATTGTGAGCGACTGATCACATTTGCTAGTTAGCATTGACGATCACCTAAACGTTCGTTGAATCAAAATCCGAGGCCTGACATACCCGACTGGAACGCAAGTTGCGCGTCCGCTTGAGCGTAGAATTCGACAAAGACGGATGAAACCAGCTTGGCATCGCCCGCACGGTGCTTAGCCTGGAGCTCTTCGATTTCCGGGCTGAGCCGCTCAATCTCTGACCTGGCCCAGTTGATCGTATCGACTTTCTTTCCGATAAGGAATTTCAGGCGGTGCGTGGGTCTCTCGGAAGCCTTGACCCAGCGAGCTGCCACAGAGCCCGATTCGTCGTCTGGCTCATCAGACAAGTTCTCGAGTGGCACAGCATCATCCTCGACATTTCCCCCTTTCTTCAAGGCCTTGGCTCGCGCAGCGTTTGCAAGCTTAATCAGTTTCGTTTCGGCGGCTTCCAATTTCATAGCGGCAGCATCCCGTTCCTTGACCTTGTCCTCTAGCTCCTTGACGTCGGTAGCGATCCAAACGTTCTTCACCTTTTCAATGCCGAACATTTTCCGGATCTTGTCACGGTTGAGATAGTCTTCAGTCACAGCTGTGAAAAGAACGGTTCGCGATGAGAGTCGGCTGGCGTAGGCGGGAGAGAGGGAATAAGCCTGGCGCAGGTTGATATAGAAAATGCCCTCGCGGGTGACAGTCATGAACACGAATCCTGCCACTCAATCAGACCTCGAGAAAAAAAGAGATAGTGAAATACCATTGCGCAGTGTTTACTGACCGACGAAGATCCAAGCGACGAAGGCGTGGGCGTAGTAGCGAGCGTTTTTATCCTGTGCAATGTTGGACATGGTCAAGATATCCAATTGCTCTTTGTGACCTCCACCTGTGGCATTGACGGGAAACAATATGGGCCAAGTTATCAAGCAGCCGACAAAGCAAATCACTGAAATCAACTTGAGGAAGCGAAGCAGAAGATAAGCGTCCATAGAATGATGCTGCAAAACGTATTCGTCGGGTAACTTGTACATATCGATAATCCAATTCCACAGGCCAGTGCCGACGGGGGGACTGCGTTCCTCAGGGCGCATAAAGCCGAGATAGGTTCGGGGCATGTACATGCGACGTTCGCTTCGCCGCAGAATCACGAAGACCAAAATCATGATGCCAGCTACCGCTAGGGCAGGAACCAGAGTGGACACCAAGCTAGAAGCCGAGTTGGATGCATTGTCGGGGTCCTCATCCTAGAGGGGTTTCGTCAGTGTTCCGTTAAAACTCAAGGTGGATTGCTATATCAGTCCATCGCAACTCCTGGTACTTACCGCACGACGCGACAGCTGGTGCAGACCAGCCATATCGCCGTAGAAGGCCATTTTGATTCTGTCGACTCACTCCCCAGCGCTTAAGGGAGGAATTGCCGAGTCGACCTAGTTTGCGCTTTTAGCGGTCAAAAAGTCGGGAGCTGTTTGAGAGTTCCAAGCACCCAAGATGCAATAGGGAGCGACACTGTACAGAAGGAGTCGAGTCACACAGCGAGAAACAAGAGAGAAATGGTAGATAGTAGAAGAAAAAAAAAAAAAAAAGGAAAGAAAGACCTCGGGCGAGAGGCCTGTGAAAAAGAAATTAGGACTAATAGGAAAGGGTCAAGCGACAGACGAAGAGACCAAGGAACAGAATCCTAAGGGGACGTGGGCGAGCGATACGCTCAGCAACAGCTTGACGTCGGAGATTCCTCCACGCGAAGTTTATTTGGGTCGGAAATTGAAACGATGTCGGACCACTCAAAGGTTTGAAGGATCCAACTCGCACATGCCGTGCACGCCAATTGATGCACGAGGAATGGGGAATTTGGAATCTCCCGGGTCTCAATAGTGTGCACTGCTAAAATAAAGAGGAGCGAAAAGCCGAAGTCGAGTACAGTGAAACTCTTCTGTAGCGAAAGCACGAGATAGGTAAGGTAGATCCGCCCCAAATTCCAGACTTCGAGCCACACTGGAGAAAGACCTGGTCTTTGGGACGGCGGGACGAATCGATGATGACGATAAGGCAAATTCAGCTCCTAGGTGGCATGGGACTTTGTTTACACTCTCTAGCTCACTAGCTGAAACCGAAACCTCTACTTACAGCTTGCAGCCACCTAGCATGACATAATTTACTTATGAGGTCCACACCTATCGCTCCGTCATGTTTAATGAGATTGCAATATGACTCTATCTGCCCACCTGTCTTATAGAATATCTCTACTTGTCTCGCAAGTGCCTTGCTTTTACTTTCCAGTTCCTTGGGCTGTTGAGCAGCAAATTCCCCAGTCGCAACGTGGTTCACTAACAAAACTAGCTCCAATAGTTGCCCAGCTGGTGACATATTTTTACTTCGCTAGCGCTAGTACTCTATCGGCTTGGTCGACACCCCTCCTGCATATACATTGGCCAATGTCTGGCTGGGCTGATGACTTGGCTCCACTAGATCTGGAAGTGCGCCCCACTTGCGTCGTGATAAATTCAATCTGTGGCAAATTTTTGCGACCACCAGCTCAGCTCCTTAAAACCTTCCTATGTCGGGTACCACATACCTCTCACGACGGGAGTACCTACGGTAGGTATGGAGTATTGTACCTCACTGTACCTCTCTGATCAGGAACAAATGCTACCCTCATTACGAAGTACTACATCCATTTCGATCATCTCCCCACGTTCAAGGGGCAAAGTCAATTCAGCTTTCGAAGTCGTCCAAGGACCAGGTATGATCTCCAACAGATCAAATCATATGATGAGCGGCGGGTTTGATTGCACGTCATGGCTGTATCATCATTATTATTATTTCAGTACCTTGGCAGAGTGGAGGGAGCAGGGATGTAACATGCAGGACGGGTAAGGTACGAATCGCGATTTCCTAAAGCGGCAAAGTAATGCTTGAGCCCGCCTAACCCACTTACTCCGAGTACTTAAGACACTAGTAGTAAGTACAGCATTTGGTCTCACCAGCCACAGTTAACTTCACGTATTCGAAGAGTTATCTACTAGACTACTCCACACTCCGTACATTATGCAGTGTGATACGTGCCCACTAATATTTGATTCTTATCCCAGAATCGGAATCAAGTTATGTACAGTTGAAAGTTCACTAGATGCACCCTCTGCATATTTCAAGGGAACCTTTCGCAAAGTAATAGCGATCTTCATGCACCCCATCGAAATATGCAGTAATAACCGCATGAATCTTCACCTAATAAGGGTGTACATCGGTCTTCGGTTCACAAGATTCTCTCCACCCAAACCACCCATGGTCCGTTCTGCAGCACGATCTATGGAGATTAGAGTCACAGCCAAATGGAGCACTCGGTGGATGCCTGGATAGTAGTATGATCTACAGTCTTCAGAACTGATCAGGAATCGATGACGCTTACACCAATTGATGCTCCCCCTTTTGTGTCTCTATGGTTTTGCGCAATGTAGAAGTTATACGCCTACGAGGTGGCCCAAGGATCAACATGTGGCATGGGAAATTCGTACTCCATGCAGCATTGTTTGAAGATTCTGATGACTCGCACATTGTACGGAGTACCTCTTCGAGCAAACCTTGCATTGCCGGGTTAGAAACACAGGTATGTGGCGCAGCAGCAGTGGCTTGTAAGTATAGCTTGCACGATATGGAAATACATAGAATCAAAATTTAGAATGAAAAGACAGTCGGAGCGATTGTTCGAGTCGTTAAATTGGCAAAATGGGATGAGCACGGCCGCCTGCAAACCGGAGCCCACATCCCTAGGCGAGGAAAACTTCATGTCTAGAAAAATATATACTAGGAAAATGGTATAGGTCAGATCACCCAAGACTAGCCGCTCCGTCAACAAATCCTGCGCAGCGTCTCAAAGCTGCTCCACAATTTCAGGTGCAGCGGCGTTGAGCTCCTCCTCAAAAGCATCAATACCGCGCACGGGCGGCGTGAGCATTAACAGGCTCAGTAATATTTCATTGAACTGGAATTGTAGGTCTGGTCGAAGTTGCTTGTGTGTCTTCAATAGCTCGCCGGTAGACCATGCTCGTTCGGAATCCCTCATATCTGCTTCGTATCCTTCTTCCAATAAGAGCCATACTAGAGTCTCGCATGCAGGATGACGATCAAGCTTGTGTTGCTTCACGACCGTGATAACGTAGTTGAGGAAACGATTCATTTTACTCGGCGAGTCTTGGAAATCCCATAAAGTTGTCGCAATATAGATGAGTGCCGCAGTACGGCAGATCTCCTGGCTGGGCGTATCCCGCACCACGTATAGGCGCGAAGTGTGCGGCACTTGTGATGGGCGTGGCCCGCTGGAAAGCAAAGGGAACAATAAGCCATCCATTTGAAATGCCTCTCGTCGCAGGGGAACAGATGACAGGCACGCAGCTGATGTGTGTTTATGCATCATTTCCTCGGCTGCGCGAAGAAACGTGACCAGCCACCGTTGGCCGACTTTGTCGACGGTTGGCCGTGGAGATATCGCGACATATAGTACATAATGCAAGAATACCTGGACACCTTTGCGAGTCCCGCCCTGGGATCGAAGAATCTGGACAGCCTGGTCAGCATATTCTCGGGCCTTTTGCTGGCTACCGAATCTTTCTTCTTGCAGCGACAATCCTGTTAATGCCATGGCGAGATTGTCTCCGTCAATATCCATCAACCCTGTTCTGATCTTTTCTATGTTTCGCGTAGCTTGTCCAATATGAGTTTGAACTTGTCGGCTATCCGTCAGATTATGAATATGAGCCTTCCATCGGGAACAATAGCCAAGCACGACCGCTTGGAAAGGTAATGGGTGAACCATGGCAGAGCGGAAAATCTGGTCCTTAATGTACTTATTTTGACCAGACCAATATGTGAGTTTGTTTGTCCAACAATCAATCAGCTCAAGATCTTCTTGTGAGCAGACCATCGGTAGACTGTGGAAAGGGTCTTGACTGGATGCATCAAGCGAGCCAACGGGCGACGTAAGAAGGGGTTTGTTATAAGCACTGACTGCGGGTCTAGGCGTGGGAAAGCGTGTCTGGATCTAGACATCCTATGTTAGCGTCCTTTCGTTTGTAAAGACCAACGCACACATCGTGTGGAGAATTCCTCGAATGGGAACTTTGTACATCACGCACGATCCGCTCAATCAACTCAGAAGTGATGACCACGTACCAAGGCGTTACTCTGAGACACTGTCTCACTTTCAGTTCCTCCAACTGCATCGGTTCCGTCGAGGTCGTCCTTTTCGTTCGTCTTCTGCTTCCATGGGAGATACCGAAGGGGTCGGTTATTCCTTCTATCGTCTGAGTTGTGAGGGTGTAAATGTTTGCGCTGCCGTCGCTTTTCCTGGACGTGGTGGCGCATGACATACGCCCGCTTTTCCCGCGATGAAGAATTCGAATCGACAAAAAAGAATATCCTGTCTTTCGCAGGCTGATCTTCTGTCGCCGAGAGACGCCTCCGCCTCTTTGATTTCGTAGAAGGTTGTAGCCCATCGTTGGGGCGAACTGTCAACGGCAAAGCCAGGGTCAGCTAGCTCGGAAGACTTCGAGCAAAGTCTGTAGTTGGAGGGGTGCACTGACTTGGTTGGCTTTCGCAAGTGGTGTCGATTACTCCAGTCCGAGGTGCAAACTGCGACAAGTTGGGCAGAGCGTGCCTGGGTGCAGCCATCACGAGCTAGCAGGTGGCAGGAGACTCTTTCGATGACTGACGTACTTAACAAGCAAGGATTATGTTATGACTGCATAGCGGATTGTGCGATTTGCCGGGATACCGTCAGCACGAAACAGTAATGTTGAAAGAAGTCAACCCATAACCACAGCTTCCGAAAATTCAGGCGATGTCATAAGCTTGGCGATCAAGTCGTCGTCGAGGATAGGGACGACCTGGCGATGATCAGCTCCCGACCCGACTTGCCCGTTCTTATGATGGACGAGGAGACTAAGAGGAGTTGAGAGACCAGCAGGGCAGTGGGTCGTAAGAGGGGACTAGGGTCGACGAAGAGCCCCGATAGTCAACCCCCAAAAGTCAAGTTGATTCTGAGACGACATTTCGATTGGCTCGTCAGAATGTCAAAAGCCGAAATAATTGGTGTCCTGATGCGCTATTGGCCGAAGGCTGCCAACTGCTGGGTTCCGCCACGGTTATGGCCGAGTCGCCGTCAGGACCTATTACCCGAATAGGCAACAGATAAGTCTGCTGTGTCAGAGATCCGTGCACAGCTGCTGAGGTAAGCATACAAAACCACTTTACGCGTTGAGATCGCACTATCTATTTCTCCGCCACGCGTCGCGTCTTAGACGCGTATCTCTGAGAGAAGAAAGTTAAGACTCCGAGGATCATTATTGACGCTATCAACGCTTTCATCGGACCGCCTTGCTCAACGTCACGATACTGAAAAAGTCTTGTTCTTAAAATACTATTCAATCGAATAACAATATTCAATCGTTCCTCGATTTTGCAATTGTCCTATCCATAGCGGCCCTATTCTGGCCGTCCGCTCTCGCCCAAAATGTCTTCCCTTTTTGACGCCGTACTTCAATCTGAATTGGGGTCGACAGCTGGCTCCCGTGACAATAGGCTCCATTCAGACCACCTCCCCAGCTCTCGGCCACAACCGCCATCCGAGAGCAATGGCCCGTTGAGCGAGATACATGGCGGCTTCCCCGATGACCAAGTCGTGAACCCTAGCCGGTCGACTGTAAGTCGACTTCGCAATCCCTATCTTCCTGGGCCTCCCCCGGTGGTCGACTTGGCCGGAGAGAAAGTACAGCAGGCCTTTGAGGAACTGCTCGAGACCTATGTGGAGGAACCGTCGTTGTCGGCGCCTCCACCATCGTCGGAGATACTGAGTGACAAATATTATATCGCACAAATCCACGGCATGAAGAAATTCGAGCTTTCAACCCTCTATGTCGATTTTACCCACTTGACTTCTCTCAATAACCAGATTCTGGCGGATGCTATCGCCAACCAATACTTTCGATTCCAACCCTTCCTAACAAGAGCCCTTCACAATTTAATTGCGAAATATGAACCCGAATACTTCATTTCTCATCGTCAAGCCAGCAGTGCCTCCTCCCAGGCTAGCTCCTCCATGATGGCCGCCAATGCAAGCGTGACCGAAAACCCTGACTTGGAGCGGAATATGCGGGAGAAAACCCGCCATCAGCAGACTGACAAGCTGTTTTCTTTGGCGTTCTACAACCTGCCGTTGGTCTCTAGACTGCGCCAACTCCGTACCTCCCAAATTGGAAAGCTGCTCTCTATCTCCGGTACCGTTACTCGGACGTCCGAGATCCGGCCTGAGCTCTCTCTTGGGACCTTCGTTTGTGAGCAGTGCAAATCGGTTGTCTCGAATGTGGAACAGACCTTCCGCTACACCGAGCCAACACAGTGCCCAAACGACATTTGCATGAACCGCTCTGGATGGCGCCTGGATATTGGGAAGAGCACATTCGTTGACTGGCAAAAGGTGAAACTGCAGGAGTCATCGCACGAAATTCCAACTGGGAGCATGCCCCGCACCATGGATGTGATCTTGCGTGGTGAGATGGTCGACCGTGCCAAGGCTGGTGAACGTTGCATCTTCACCGGTACACTGATCGTAATTCCTGACGTCAGTCAACTGGGACTTCCAGGTGTACGACCGGAGGCTGTTCGCGATAACGGTGCTTTCCGGAGTGGCGACGTTGGTGGAGGAGGTGTCACTGGTCTCAAGTCACTGGGTGTCAGAGACTTGACTTATCGACTGGCGTTCCTTGCCTGTATGGTTACACCTGACACAACAACTCCTGGCCAACAGTCGAATCAGCAGTTGAACGGCCAATCCCACAACATCCTGGCTTCATTGAACCAAAACAATGAACCAGAAGTCGACGAGGACAAAGCCCAGGAGGCTCTACTTCAGAGTTTCACCCCATACGAAGTGCAGGACTTGAAGAATCTGGTTCACTCAGAGTATATCTACTCCCGATTGGTAGATTCAATCGCCCCTATGATCTACGGCCACCGGCAGATCAAGAAGGGGTTGCTTCTGCAATTGATTGGAGGCGTCGGCAAACATACGGAGCAGGAGAACATGCAATTGCGTGGTGATATTAATATCTGCATTGTTGGTGATCCTTCGACAAGCAAGAGTCAGTTCTTAAAGTATGCTTTCGACCCTGCCAACGCGATCTCTGTGCCGTTTTGGACTCCCCTAACCATTTTTCTTTCCAGGTACATCTGTTCTTTGCATCCTCGCGCTGTTTATACTAGCGGCAAGGCATCATCTGCGGCCGGTCTGACCGCATCTGTCGTCAAAGATGCCGAGACTGGTGAATTTACTATTGAAGCCGGTGCTCTGATGCTTGCTGTACGTCGCGCTCCCGCTCTCCACACGCTATTCCTATGCTGACTCAATGACACACAATAGAACGGAGGCGGTATCTGTGCTATCGACGAGTTCGACAAGATGGACATCAGCGATCAAGTTGCCATCCATGAAGCAATGGAACAACAAACTATCTCTATTGCCAAAGCGGGCATTCATACTACGCTCAATGCTCGTGCGTCGATTCTTGCAGCTGCTAATCCTGTTGGTGGTCGTTATAACCCGAAGGCTACATTGCGCGCAAATCTCAACTTCAGTGCTCCTATCATGAGCAGATTCGACTTGTTCTTTGTGATTCGAGATGAGCCGAATGAAACGGTGGATCGTAATTTGGCTGATCACATTGTCAACGTGCACATGAACCGTGATGAGGCCGTCCAGCCAGAACTGAGCACGGAGCAGTTGCAGCGCTACATTCGGTTTGCGCGGACCTTCAGACCCGTGTTCACGGAAGAAGCTAAGGCTTTGCTTGTTGAGAAGTACAAAGAGCTGCGAGCAAACGACGCTCAAGGAGGCATTGGCCGCTCTTCCTATCGGATCACAGTCCGTCAACTCGAGTCTTTGGTTCGTCTCTCCGAGGCTGTTGCCAAGGCCAACTGTGTAGAGGAGATCGTACCGAGCTTTGTACGCGAGGCCTATGACCTCCTACGCCAGAGTATCGTCACCGTCGAGAAGGATGATGTTGAAGTTGACGACGACGAAGGCACTCATGCGAATGCAGGCGCTGGTGAAGAGGATCACGAGATGGCTGATCGGGACAGGGAAGGTGACAGTCCCATGCGTGATCATGCGGAAGCACAACCGCGTCAGAAGACGAAGATCACATATGACAAGTACATGAAGATCCTGAATCTGTTTGTTCGGCGCGTGAGTGAGGACGAATCGAGGTCGGGCGAAGGTGTCGAGCAAGAAGATCTGATTGTCTGGTACCTGGAGCAAATTGAGTCTGAGCTGAACAACGAGGAAGACCTACAGCGTGAGCGCGACCTGGCTGGCAAAGTTTTGAAAAGGATGGTCAAGGTTCGTTCTTCACTGACAGCAAGTGTCTTTGCCGCCGCTGGTTTTACTGACTATTTTCGGCACAACAGGAAAATATCCTCATGCCAATCCGAGGAGAGGGTCTGGTGGACGCTGATGGGGATCAGCAAGAGCAAGTTCAACGGACAGTCTATGTGCTGCATCCTAACTGTGCCTACGAGGAGGCTTAATCGGTAGTGTTCTCTTCTTCGGTTTCAGGGTCAAGGATTATCATATATATGGCGGGCATACCTATTGAGCAAATGATCATGAGTGATGATACCTGTTTGTTTTCTCCGCTATTCGATTTTCTCTCACTTTCGGCTGGGATTGCTGTTGATATTCCGTATCAGATTGATGGTTAAGGCGTATGGGCTCTACTGGGTTCGTTCTTAGCATTTCTCCCATACTACATCGGATTCAGATCTGCCATTCTCTACATGCCCTCGGGTAACAAATTACATCCGTTTTATTAAGCAGGCACGCTTCTTTGTTGAGGCCTGTCATCACATACCAACTGCCTTATCTTCCCTTGCTCTCACTTTCGGCACGTTTCTACGAGGTCGCTTTCTCAAGTCGTTCTCTATAGACATCTCACCTTGACCTCACTATTTGCCCTAATCCGACCTGACGCTCCCAGCACATCTCGAGCTTATACCTTGCTTCTCTTTCTTTCATATTCCTACTCTGCTACTCACCCCATCACTCTCTTAAACTCGGATTAAGTTGAAACCAGTTATCTACTTAGACCTCGTTTGTTCCTGCAGTATATCTCTCAATTCTCTCGTCTCATCTCCTTTCACTCGCTTCTCACCCTTATGCTCAGGTTTCATATCATACTGGCCCCATCTTCCTACCTCCAGTCTACAAAAGCCTAATTCAAACGATCATCTCCGTCTTCTATCTTCTTTCCTTCTTACATCTTCCTCTCATTCTTCTATCTTCCTTCCTTGCTCTCCAATATACCAGCAGACTCGCCTTCTTTCCGCACCACTTCCTCTCAGCTCTGGTTATTCCCTCTTACAAACTACAGTCCTCCTCCCAAACCTCTCTTCTCCAAGCACCGCAGAAGGGGAGCCGTTGAAAACCATTTTTGTAACCTCTGATCATCGGCCTTCCTTGGTTATCTCAATCGTCTATATCCAATAGCCTACGTTGTGACTCTCCTCCTTGCTCGCAGCCATGGATCTCGATCCTCCACAAAGAAGTGACAATATATCGCCAGAACCCGGACCATCTGAACTAGATATCGACCTTTCTCAGTTAGAGGATATAGATGCACGTCGACAGCAAACAGCATCAAAAGCCCTCTATGCCCGAAGCGTTTTGGCTTTACGGAACAATGTCCCTACGACTTCCATTCCCAACGATACAGCAGCACCTCCCTCGGCTCCTGTACCATCAATAACTTGCACAGCACCTGCTCCTTTCGACAATCAGCTATTTGTGAGCCAGCCGGCGGACAATATCCTTGACGATAATGAGATTGAGCAAATTCGGCAATATGTAGCTTCCCAGAATGGGAATGCGAGCGAAAGCAATGGCCTTACAGCCATGTCCCAGGAGCAAGACAATGTATCGACCGAAACTTCAAGTGGTGCGACGGCCGTTGAGGATCGGATGAATCTGGATGAGCCACAACCTGTGGTGGCCTCATCGTCGAAACCCTCCGAAGCCCCTGACGCACCTGCGGTTACAGGGACTCAGGGATCAGTTGATGAAAATGTCGCGTCTGAATGGCCTGAGGTCCAGGAAGAAGATTCTACAGGGTAAGCTAAGCGATAGCGTTTCAGATACCCGCTTGACTGACAGTGGTAGGTTCGATATTATGGAGACATGGTACAATACCCTTGAGAACCCGACTCTCGAGGAAAAGGTACAATATGAAAAAGCAAAGCAGCAAGAGTCTCGGCGCAGGCGGAGGATTGCCAACCGGAAGGCTCTGGAAGAGGCAGAACAGACCCTTGAGTCTTTTCCGGATTTATCTGATGATGAGCCGCTCAATTCGTCGCTTGGAGCATTACCCGGAGACACTGGTAAGCGCTCGGATATGGTGTCTGGAAATCGACCTTCGAGAGGCCCACGAAAGCAGAAGAATAGGGTCTCTGCTGCAGAAAGACACAGAAGTATGCAGTTAGGTCTCGATGTTGCCTTAGGGCATGTCACAAGTAAGAAAGGGCGAGGAAAGAAGGGCTCTCGAAAGCGAAAGGTAGATGACAGCAATGGAGATGTTCCAGCCAACGGGAACGGAAGCAAGGGCAATTTGGAGGATACGGAATTTGATCTAGACGGATTTCTCAATTCTGATGTTATCGCTGACGCTCAAGCAAACGCTGGGCTTCCGGCAATACCAATATCTAATTCCAAAAACAAGCAAAATGTGCTCACCGAACTTGTCGCTAGCATCCCTTCTGCCGACCAGAAACAAGCCAAGTCCGACAAGCAGGCAGTCCTCGAGGCAACCACAAAATTCAGGAACAAAGCAAGACCTGATGGTAAGGGCGGGTGGAGGATCAAAGGCATGAAGACTAGTCTCTTCCATCATCAGGTTTGAACATCTTCAGCATGCTTTGATGATCCAAACTAACGCGTGACATAGCTTCTCGGTGTAGCGTTCATGGTAAGCAAATGCTAGGATGTACCCAGAAACACAACTAATGCCAACAGCGGGAGAGGGAGAATTCGACCAGTCCACCCTACGGGGGTTTTCTTTGCGACGTTATGGGTTATGGTAAAACAGTCCAGGCTTTAGGTAACTAGCATTTGCAAAGGCCGAAAGCACTTGGTGGATATTGACTCTTGCGCTCTAGCCAATATTGTCGATGGAAGATGCGTTGACCCAAACGATCCCGTCAAAACGACATTGATAGTCGTTCCACCTCATCTTGTCAGGCACTGGTATCACCCCTCAGTGCTGTTTTTGGTTCAAAAATTGATATTCTGACAAACATAACCAGGGAGGGTCAAGTCCTCAAACATTGCGAGAAGGACGCGGTTGGTGAGGTTATTACATACTGTGCTCAAAACAGACTGCGTACCCTCGACGTTATTCAAAGTCTGCAGAAGTACAGTGTCATGTAAGTTATACTGTGGCATGCTTCCCTGAAAACTCGCTCATCCGATGATCAGAATTACGACATACGACGAGGTCAGACGCTCGTATCCACGGCTGGAGCGCAAAGGTGAGGTTGTCGATGAAAAGAAGATTATCGAGATGTGGAAGGAACTATATACCAAAGAAGTCGGGCCGTTACATAAAATCAAGTTTTTGAGGATCATCCTTGACGGTAAGCATATGAAAACAGCAAGCTTACATTTGTATTGACTGTTTCTATTCAGAGGGACATTCGATCAAGAACCATCTTGCCTCTACATCAATCGCCGTCCGTGCTCTCACTGGCCATCACAAATGGATCTTAAGTGGAACGCCCGTGCCTAAGTAAAGGTTCCTGCTTCTTGCGTCGAGATACCGGAGTGCTGATAGACGGCTGTAGCTTCATTACTGAGTTCTATCCCCATTTCGATTTGCTGGGCTATCCAGACACGAATGATTACAGTCAGTTCGTGAAACGGTATTGCGAGGTACAAGTGGCCCCCTGGTGTTACTCTATGGAACCCTGACAATCATACGAACACAGGACGACGAAGCCCGACGGCGGCTTCAAAATCTATGCCGAACATACCTCCTCCGTCGGACGCATATCAGTCGGCTCTTCTCATTGCCTATCATCAAATTACCTGATATAGACAGGTCGGTCATCAAGGTAGATTTCTGTGAAGTAGAAAGAAGGATTTACAACGAGGTACTCGAGCTGTTCATTTCAAATATCAATGGTACGTATCTTTTACATGTTGCTTTGAACAGGTACATGAACTGACCAAATCTCTTGGTGAAGGTTTCAGCGATGACACGAGTCCGCGTCTGGCCCAGTGTCGATGCTTTCTTACTATGATGCTGAAACTAAGAATGGTCTCTAATCATTTGCTCACGACTCAAGATCTCGTCAAGGGGCTATTGACCCCGTCTCTTTTGAGAGATCTTGTCGAGATTGCAAGAGAAACAAGAGATCCTGATCATCATTCAAACCAGATAACAAAATGGTTTGTCACCTTGAAGAAAGGTGTTTCCCTGCCTGCCGCACAGCCAGATAACGAAGATCCGAGCCAGTCGAGGAGTGAACTCAACGGGGACAGAGAAGAGCTTGTCAAACAATTTCACAAGTTTACTACGGATCTTCACGAGAACGGGCAATGGGACGAGCGGTTGAGAAGAACCAGCTGCGCACAATGCAAGTTAACTCCAATAGGTCCAGTCATCACCAGCTGCATGCATCTGTATTGCGAAGAATGCTATTTCATTCTCAAAAATAGTCTCACTTCTGCGGATGGGAAGCCAATATGTCAAACATGCAACAGTCCTATCGCGGAGGCTGCATATTGCGGCACTGACGAACCTATCGTACTCGATGAGCCGTCGGCCCCTTCTAGTTTGACTCAGAATAACACCAGAAGGACCAAACCATCTTCTCAGAAAAAATCAAACAGATTGTCTGGCACTCAGATGTTCACAACCGCCGCACAACGACGATCACGGATGCGGCAAACGCATGATGAACAGCAGAATGAAGACGAGGAGATAGATTGGATTGTAGCCAGTAAAGGCGAAATGCCTGGTGCAAAGGTTGCCAAGGTGCGGGAACTGGTCGCTAATTGGATTCGAGAAGATCCAGATGCCAAAGTTGTTGTTTTCACGCAATTTCTTGACTTCGTTCGGATTTTTTCCTTGATATGTGCCAAGGAAGGCTGGGCGCACTGTCGTGTAAGTGCCTTGCTATTTCATTTTTCAATGAGCTGTCTTCAGGGCGCTAACTTCAAGGTAGTTGACGGGAAAGATGTCAATCGGCGCTCGCGACCTGAGTATGAAGGACTTCAGGGAGAAGCCAGACGTGAAGGTCATGATTGCGAGTCTCATGGCCGGTGGTACCGGGCTCGACATGTCCATGGCAAACAAGTGTATCCTTGTGGATCTCTGGTGGAATGAAGCCATGGAGCATCAGGTATGCATCCGTCGATCGAACGATTGTTGAATGTTCTTTCTAACGGTCATTAACTCAGGCATTTTGCCGATTGTACAGAATAGGGCAAGAGAAAGAGGTGGAAATTGTCAAAATCATCGTCCAGAACACTATTGACGACTACATCCTTCAGCTACAAACGAAGAAATCGGCGAATATCAACAGCACTATTGGTGAAGAAGAATTGCAGAAACGAGACACGATCATTGACCTTCTTAAAATGTTCGCAGAAGTCGAGGTGCAAGAAAACGGTGGCATCAGAGTCGAGGTACGCCGCAAGGGGGAACAAGCCGACAGAGCCGACAAAGGCACCAAAGGCAACCAGCAAGGCGCCGCGAAAAGAGCCAAGGCTAAAGGACCCAAGGGCAAAGAACGCGATACAGGGGATACAGGCGATACAGACCTTTGCTCTTCAACTTAGTTCTCAGTGCTTGAAACGCATGGGAAATGCGCTTATGGATATTATTCACGTTGTTATTTGGCGCTATCTATTGGTCTTTTCAATTGGTTATTTCGGGATTCCACATATTGCAAGAATATGGAATTTTGATTACTAGTTCAGTTCTCGTCTGCGTACCTAACACATAATGGTCATCGAACAATATTATTACTGCAATGTGCCTTCCACATAAGATCATTTCACGTCATAACTCATAGATTTATCACCCCCGTTGATAGACTGCAACAGAATTTGAATCCATCTCCTGCAAAATACTACCTTGCTCATGGCCATTCTCAACATTTTCCTTGTCTTCGTCGGGTGAAGAGTACCACTCCTCTCCGCAGAAGACACCCTCAATGTCCATATCCACCGGATCCTCGTAGATGGGAAACATGCTTGTCGAATTGTTGCGCTGCGAAGAGAAGCTTCCAAGCCCTCCACTAAAAGACGGATTTGACCAAGTATCAAACGAATGAATCGGACACTGACCATGGAACCTCTCAGGAGGCGCCTCTGTTTCAGCCTCTGTCTCCGTTTCACTCCCCATATGCACCATGTCTATGTCCATATCTTCGCTCATAGCCCGGCGAGGCACAGCAGGCAAGACGCCATTCGCATCGACATGGCCTTGCTGATAGCTATCAAGGCTAAAGAAACCCGTATAATGATTGAAAAGCTGACTAGAATCCAGCAGCGGCCCTGTGCCCTGATGACTTGCGTTCGTGGATTGTGTCTGGTACGGAAGGTCGGATTGGGATATCCTTGCTCTCTTGGCCGGTGGAATTGGGGTTATGGTGCTCTCGTCTGCAGTACTGTCTCCAATCTCGTCATATATTCCAGCCTGCGGAGTGTGGTTGTTTATGGAGTTGGTGATATTATTCTGTACAGGGCAACGTTTTCTCTTCTCGCGGTGGAAGGCAGTTGCCTGTGTCATTTGCTTGGTATCAGCATGATCTTGATGTCATAAAGGCCTATATCGACTCACCACTTGATCTACATTCAAACAGAGCTCAAAATCTATCTCGTCCATCATTGTGTGCGTAGATGACTGCAGGAAATGACAAGTTAGTGGTGTTGGGGGGCAAAGTCCTCAGTGATGAAGCATTTCATGTCTGCAGACTCTACACGGTCGTTCTCCAGCATTTCAGCCATAAAAGACGAAAGGATAGAGTGCTATGTGTCAGGAATTTTGCGAGTTGAGGGGATGTGACTGCGTAGTCGGTGACTGTGTGCAGGCCTGAAAAGGATTGGGAGATATTCTAGCTGCGACGTACCCGACTTAAAGGAATATTGTTTCGTTGAATCATACATGACATGATAACAGTAAAGAGCAGACAAATGCTGATTAAAATGCAAGAACAGAGCGCTTGTGTATTCAATCAGTGTGGATGAAGTGGTCGATCTAGTGCCAGGCTCTCGAGCCAGAACGCTGTTTGAAGTACTTACTTCGATTCTGAAGAGACGAAGAAGAGATGCCAGACTTGATTTAGGAGAAGAAAGGATCGAGCTTGTAAACATGAGTGAGAAGACTAGAAGAGAGAGGAAGAGGGTGGAGTAACGCTGTCCGGACCTTGGGATAGAGTGCAGCATTTCACACACTATGATCAATTTGTCTGCGATCTAGAGCCAGTTCAAGGTTCAAAGTTACTCTTTCATAGCTTGAGTGACAACCAGATTGCCGGCGATTCAGAGTCATAGGAGGAAGAACATTAGAGAGCTCACGCATGAGGACATGTTCAGTGACACACTTTTCTTTTCGGTGGTTTGTCCTTGACTGTAGACGAAACAACTGGCAGAAAATACTACCGGGAGCGACAAGTTACCAAGTCTCAAGGACACTCCTCATACTTTACGATAGATTTTACGCACAACACCTTGGATAGAGCTGACCGTCCATGTAGTTGATCGAGATTCATAAGCTAACTAGCAGGAGTAGATCACGATCACGATCACTAGTGCCATGACACATACAATCCTCGAGAGACTGAGGTCGAGAGGACGATCATCTCGTCATAAATCATACTCGAACAATATCCTCGCAGCATTGGGACAAAGCCATTCCAGTGAGACCATAATACCCCCTTTGCGAGGCATAAGAGTAAAACGGGGGTAAAAAAACAGTATAATTTAGCTAAGAAATTGCAAACAAACCAACAAAACCAGCTCAAAATGCTCCAGCAAAGGGGTATCATGGCTTCTCAGGAACTACGGTCTGCGCACGCTTGAGGCATGGTTGGTCAACGCGTACTCGTCTACCTGAACTGCCCTGGGCCGCCAACTTGGCCAAACATGTCCAAAAGATGTCTGGAGGATGGAGGAGGTCCTTGTGGGCCGGGGTTACCCTCAAAAGGTCCCTGTCCACCATGACCAAGTCCCAGAAGAGCGTCACTATTATGTGGCATAGGCGGGAAAGCGGATGGCGGGGGCACGTTCATGTAACCAGGAGGGGGAATCATCCCTGGTGGAAGGGGGCCGCCCGCACCGCGTGGGAAAAGCTGGCGTTCATTGGGGGGAGGAACATTGCCATGCATGGGCGGCATCATGAAGTTCGGGTTGACACCTCGTGTTGGGGTTGGAATGCCGGGAGGAGGAACCAAGGGGCTGGGGCCGCCACCCTGCTGTGGAGGCATCTGAGGACCATTCCATCCTGGAGGCGGAAGATGCTCAAATCCCGGTGGTCGCTGAATACCCATGCCAGGATGGCCCTGCCCTTGAGGAGGCCTGGAGCCGCCTGGGGTGATTGGCATATGACCGCCTTGTGGAAATGGGACCTCATCAAAGTAACCCATGGGCGGTCCATTGGCAGGTCTTCTCCGAAGCTGATCAGCATCTGGTCTCTGCATGTTGGCAATTGCGGGGTCATCCAAGAAATTGTGTCCTTTCTGAGCAGTCGGGATGCCCGGGGGGCGGGACAATACTTCCGGTACATTCATTAAACCAGGCGCCGGACCGGCACTTTGAGGTTGACCGTGTAGTCCGTGAGGTTGTGGAGCGACCGGACTCACTCTAACCTGTTGCATTAAACGAAGAAGATGCTCTCTGTCGCGAGGCTGAGAGTCCTTAAAAGGGGAGTCGTGTGCGTGCATGTTTTCTTGAATTGTGGGAGCCGTGCTGTGAGGATGGGCATCCGGCATCGCCATGTATTCTGGCCGTTTCACCGAGTCCTTTGAAGGAGAAGAGAGAGCACTCAGAGCTGAATCCACTTGCGCCATGGTTGGGCGAGGGGCCTGTGCACTGTCGATTTGGGGTGTCGCATTGCGCGATTTGCTTCCTCCAAGCATTTGTAAGATGCGCTGGAACCCTTCCTGATCTGCATCATTGGTTGGAGGTTGGGGAGCTGGTGATCTGGTTCCAAATTGGTGCTCCGATTCCTTCGCTGGGCTTCCTGGAGGCGGACTAAACAACCCGGCGAATCGAGACGACTTTCCAGGCTTTCCCGGTGCTGGCTCTTTCTTGCTAGGTATTTCGATGGGGGCGGGTGTGATGACCTCCTGAGCGGGCTTTGCATCACCTAGGAGTCCAAAGAAACGCTCCATCGCTGAATCCGACTGGAGAGTCGCACCGTTGCTACTGAATATTTCGCCATCCGTGGGTCGGTGTTCGGGTTGCGCGGGCTGCGTAGGCTGCGCAGGTCTGCTGGCAACCGATTCGGAGGGAGTTTCTTTCTTCTCCTCCACTTGTGCTTGCGAAGAGCCGGCCTTCATTCGCTCTTTCCAGCGCTCAAAATCTTCTTGCGTATGCACCTTACGCGACTCATCTCTGTCATTCGCGTCCATCCACTCAGGATCCTGTTCAAACTTGGCTCCTCGATTCCAGTCGCGGTCTGCACCATGTCTATCTCGGCGCCAATCTCTGTTCCGCACTGAAAGTTTCTCGTCTTCTGTCTCTGGTCCATCTTGGGCGTTGTCATTACGAAACCAGCTTCCTTCATGTCTGGCCCGACCCGGCGTACCATCTTTCCGAGGGGTAAATTGTCCTTCTTTCTCGCTCACTCCTCGCTCAAGAGCCTGCTCCCTCTGATCACGGTTCCAACGGTCGAATTCTACATTGCGTCTGGGCTTTCTGTCTTGATCCTCTTGGCCAAAAGTACGACGCGGCCGTCCGTTATTCCATTCTTCTCTTTCCCCACGACGACCGTTGAGTGGCGTTGGTTTACCATCACGGCGATCAAAGTCTCTATCTCCGGCTTCCCTGTCCTTGAAGAACTTGTCTCGTAAATTGAAGCGCTCGCTTGAAGCCTCATCCGGCTCCACCTGACGGGAGGGACGGTCCGTGAAATCTATCGAGCCTTTGCTACCGGATATGCGAGATGCAGATGCGAAAGCAGTTTTGGGAGGCCCGAGAACAATATCCTCTTCAACAACAGCCCCGGGTTAGCTAGTCTTGGCATATGGAAAGGTGGACAATGGCGTCATTTACCAGAATTTGAGTTTCTCGAGATATGGCGATTCTCGAATAGGCTTGGTCTCCTAGGCGTTGTTTCGTTTGGATTCGTGGGGTCTCTAGAATTTGTAGGTTTCCGTTGCGTTGTTGGGTCAGGGATCGGGCTGATAATGAGTAGAATCGTCAGTATCATGAAAGCGAGCGAGATAAGCATGGTCACTTGAAGCGAGCGATATTGTTCTTACCCCATCCATTCTTCTACCGGTGGTAGATTTGTGGGCTTAGTGACCAGAGGCGATGAGCGCAGCCATAGCAGCTCATCGATCTGGTAACGTCGCGCCATAAGGATGGCAGTGTGTGTGTGATATGATGATCAGATTGTTACCGCGTGCTCATTGGTTCACACCTTCGAGAGGCACGAGCGTCGCCGACAGGAATAATTTTTGTGAGCTGAGGATAGATCGCTGAGTGAAGACGTTCTCGATCGACTGAAATGGGGTTTCGAAGAATAAAAGGTCAAATGAAAAGCGAGGCCACTTGCCAGTGGCAAGGCGGCAGGTGGAGGTGAAATCGGTGAAGGATCAGAGTGTGCTTGGGAATGGATGAGGGGTAACAAGGATAGTTTTGTTTTGGAATTGCTTCGACAGGGTAAGTCTGAGAATAATCTGAATAGATAATATGGTCACACTGTCGATTTCAACGGAAGGCTTTTGAGTCAAGGGGAATGGTAGAGAGAGCAGTCGATGGTGCGGGCGGAGAAGATGAGGTCGGGATGGTGAAAGTCGTTCGGCCGCAAAACGTTTCGTCCCAGTCTGCACTGCCCAAAGGGGTAAAAGCGGCCAGCATATATCAACCAGCCTCAGCTCAGCTCAGCTCTCACCTTTGCCAGTGCAACCTCCCACTCCAAAAATGCCTCAAAGCTAAGGTAAAAACATTGAGTCATCTGCTTTTCAATGTTATACTTGCTATTTAAAAGATACTTTAACCATCTTACTACATGATGTACAACCTAGTATGCGAGCGAGACGTTATCAAGCCGAAAGTATGCCAAGCAGGAGAACTGCATATTTATTGTAGAGCGTCTACAATATACATGCAGGAATAGTGAATGGTGAATGGTTTCTCTTCAAGAAATGAGCATATGGCATCGCTCACAATACATCAGAGAACCCCGTCAATTCGAGACAACCTGCGAGACAATCCCAAGAGGATGTAAATGAAGGATCAATTAAGTACTCCTAGAAGAATACCCAAGAACATCTACCCAGCAATATGTTCAATAACCTGAGCCACTGCCCCTCCACTCCATTTCGTGACTCGGTCCTGGTCCGCTGTTAGACGCAAGGTGTCGGCCATGGCGGCAAAGGTAGCAGCCTCTTTAGCATTCACTACCGGGAGCTGGGTTTGAATCCAGCTGACAACGCCTGCCCTGGTAACTAAGGTTGTACTGCCTCCGACCTGTGTCGACCGGTACAGGAGATGCAAAATCTTCCTTTTGGCAGAGACCCCAACACTAGGTGAGTCATAGAAGGAGAGCACACGCTCGAAAACATTTGCACGGCGGTAGATATCCATATCCTGTAGGAGTCAGTCTCGGTATCATGCTTGTTTAGAAGAGAAGTCCGCTTACTGTCTCAGTGCGAAGGCCCTTGATGAGCAGATCCAATAGCCAACTAGTTTCCTCGAAGTATCCATCGTCCAACTCAGGTTCATGTAACAAAATCTTGTCAATCCAGTAAGATGGAATCTTTTCCACTTCCCAAGCTGGTGCTTTCTGGAGAAACTTATTGACCTTGCCATAAAGTTTGTGCATTGGGTTCGTGAGCACGGAGAGACAGCAAGTAGCACATTCCCCGACTATCCACGGTACGGGGCTTTCGAACCCAATTTTTCTCACAGTCTCGAGCAGCTCGCCGATAAGGATGTACACTGATCGCCATTCTGCATATTTGGACTCCTGATATCTTGTTAGTCATTACTCCATCATTTGTGCATGGAAAACATACCCTAAGCTTCGCCATGAATCGATTCAGGTTGGCAAATGCTTGTCTCCGAATTTCCTCATGTTCCGAACACAAGCACAGCATCAAATCAGAGATGCGACCCTGTTCCACCGCGATTTCAAGCTCCTCCTTCTCCCATTTGTGGAGCTCATTATGAGTTTTGCTTTCAGTCGGCAGAGTGCCGAAGATCTCCCTCAAATCTACCTGCGCAGCTTTGTCTTTCTGATCGTTGGGCTCCGAGCGACTCACTCCATCATGTGGGCTGCCATCTTTACTGGCGGCCTCTTCAGTGTCTTTCAGGGCTTTCTTAAGGGTTGACTTGACTTGCTTGCTCTCGATTGTTTGCAAAATGCCATCTCGAGCGGCCTTCAGAGTCTTTGAATCTTCCCCTGCCTGCTTCAATTTACCGAACACCCTAGCAATCCACGTGCATACAGCAAGTTCCGCAGCTGCATTCCCATTCTTGGCAACAAATGGCCATTGTTCGGTGATAGCAGCAACGATAAGGCTAGTCGGTTGGTTCTCGCCTTCAGTCAGAGATGAGAGTAAATCATCGTAATGGACTGGCTTCTTCGCAATTCTGCAAGCGCAATTATCGAAAAAGGCCAATTGATAACGGATGCTTTCGGACTCGGTAGCATCAAAGCTAGACAAGAGAGACGAGAAGGTTGAGGAACTCTGTATGATTGAGTTCTCTTTCAGAGTTGTTGTCAACAAATTCTCAATTTCCTTGGAGGAATCTTTGTCGGAAGTTTTAATAAGCACTTTGAGAATTGATGTAAAGGCTGAATATTGCATAGATCCTGGGTACTGTTAGTATAGCATCTTCGAAATGAGGTTGTCGCGGCTGCTTACCTGGTTGTTGCCACCACCGCATAGAAGCCGACAACTGTGCGATTTTAAGAACGTTTTGCAGTTGACTCAGAAGTGATTCCGCATCCTCTGCTTGTAGATTGGAACTCTCTAGTCGCTCCAAAATATCAACAAGAACAAGGGAGACATCGAAGTTCTCGTCAAACGCAGCATCAGGGACGATCTCGTAGAAGCAAGCCAGAAGCTCACTAACGGCCTCCTGTTGCTGCAAGTCCTCCTTGCTCGTTCTTCGGAACAAGGCTACAACATCTTTGACCACCGGGCACCGACGACAAAACTCTGCAACTAATTTTCCAGCAGCCTGCGTCCAAAATGGCTGGCTAGATCCGTGGTCTGCGTTGAATATCTTCAAAGCAGCGCGTAGCTTATTGAATGAGATCGTCAAGATTCGAACAGCGAACAGTGTAACAATCTCCGCGTTCAGGTTCAAACAGCGAGTCATGATCCTTTGGGTAAGCGGACGGGGAAGAATATTCTCGATGACAACCGAAACAGGCGGAGGCATAGCAGGGAGTTTGTCATTCCAACCACAATTTGGCGGAATTGGAAGACTGACAGTTGAAAAGAGAAGAGCAGACTCTGCCATCCAGGAGGACGTGGGTTTTGGATCAGAAATGAACATTGTCTTCTTCGTAAAGTAATCGGCGACAAGTTCCGGCGCTTTCTTAAAGATGGCAACCAGTAACTCGATCTGCAGGCGGTCCATATCCGGACGAAGTGCTTGAATGAGATAAGACAGAGTGCCGTTGCGGACAGGCACTGATTCCTTGTACTTATCCACGTACACAGCGGAATCCAGCCCCATTTCAATGGAAGAGTCATCCTCAGTCGGTAAGGTCTCGGGGTCAGTTCCATTTGGGTACCAGCCTGTTTCCGGTAGCAAGACGCCCAAAACAGGATCTGTACAGATATTCATTAGGATTTTGTGAACTTCATCTGCAATGGAAACTCCAGCCGGGTTTGGCTCCTCGGATTCGCGGTCGTAACCGTACAGCGTTACAAGTCGCTCGAGGTTCCATCGACCAAAGAACTTTGTTTTTGCGCTTCGCGGGAGAGCGGTATCCTGAATGATATCCCTGTCGATAGATTTGATGATTTCCAGAACAATATCTCGTGGATCCTTCCTAACAAATTCCAGAAATGCTTTGATCACCTTGTGTTGCTCGACTAAATCGGTCTTCGCATTCAAGTGTTGAACTCTAAGATTGGCAAGAAGATATTTTTGCGCATTTCTTCGCAATGTAGATTTTTGAGATTCGTCGGCCTCCTCTAGTTGGGCCTTATTCGGTGTCAAAAAGACATCGAGGCGTTTGAAAGTGATGTACCGTGCCATGTAGACATGTCGGGCCACCGCACCGCCGTCGAAACTGACAATCTCCGTAAGAAGACGAAGACATGGCGAGATCAGATGTTCCTTGGTCTTAAGTGCAGTTAGACCACGATTAAAGAGTCTCAGCTGATCTTTGTGCATCAGATGCTTGCACAGGGCCAAACCGAAGTCTCGAAGATCTAGCTGAGTGGAAATGGTTTTGAGAAAAATAGCCAGCACGGACGGAACAACGGTCAACAGGGACTCGTTATTGTTGCTGTCCGCAAAGCTCCATGTTTGAATAAGGTCAGGAAAGCAGATGGCCTCATCTCCGGCCCCATTACGAGAGATTTGCGTATCACAATAGGCCTTTAGAATTCGAAACTTCTTAGCCTTTTCACCCTCCTTCTCGGTCTGGCCGATGGATGTGAGAAAGTCCTTGAATTGTCTGATGCCTGTGCTTCTCGTGAGTGCTGAAATCTACAATTAGAAGCAAGTAACGGCGGTCCTAGGTACTTACCATGCTTGGATTCAGCAACGTTCTGTTGAAATGCCAGGAGGGAACGAAGCTGCGTATGAGAAGTTATCGGCGCAACATTTTCCGTCTCATCTCCATGATCGATCTTTCTTCTCTTTGACCGGGGAGACTGATGGTCAGCGTGCGACATTTTTCATATGTTGTTTTGCCAGTCTTCGCAGTAACGAAAGAAATAAAATCGAAGATTCGAAGCAATCTTATCAGAGTTTTGCGGTGTCTGATTGGTTGCTAAGGTGGCGGCTGCGGAATCGTGATCACAGTCCGGGATTTCACACCACCTTATTTCTGACCTGAAGGACGAGCCATCCCGTATCTTGAGTAGGTGGAAAGTCTCAGGTTGGATGCGTAGAGAACAGAGAAACCTCGTTGTTATTTTTCATTATTGGCAGAGTACAGCAACTTCCAGATTTTGAATGCTTCATGGAGTGGAAATTATTTTGCATAAAGGGAAGGCGGTGTGTATCTACAATTTTTGCTGCTCTCTCATTTCCCAAAACGATGATGAATGGTCTACTTTGCTTACTCTGTAGAGGACCTCAAGCTACAATGTTGATATGCCTGACTCTGATATCTTAATTCATTCGTGGAGGTACGTCTATGAATTGCTATGCCCATTTTGTAGGAACAAACAGCAATGATGCAACTAAAGTACAATTGAACGGGGTATTCTTGATAGTAAAATGACATATATCCAACCGCAGTGTATAGAAACTTGGGACTTTTAACCCCAAGTACCTCCACCACCCCCCCTTCCCTGGCGGCGTTGAGCAGAAAGACGCCAATCATCCTCTCCTGCAAAGCGGTTGTGCAAGGGTTGGATACGCTCCGCCTTCTTGCGCTTCGAAAGGCGATCAGTGGGCGCAACCTTAAAGAAGGTGGGTGCTGCCTCGACCAGCCATTTTGGCTCAATGGCGGTAGTGCAGTGCATGTATTCCTTCGTGGTAAGCACCAGGGTATGGTAGATAACATGCTCGGCCGGCTTGCCAAACAGGGCCGAGCTGGGATGCATGTACACCGGTGTTCCTTCAACCAATGTCTTGTAGCCCTCTTGAGGATCTTTCCGGGCTGCATTCCGGAAAAATCCAGTACACAACGCCTGCCGCACTTTCTTCGTGTCCCTACCGCATGAGACGATCTTATGGTGATATCGCTCCATGATGCCCAGTAGCTGCTGGCGTACATCTTGTGCGCGACGTATTTGACGTGCCTGAATAAAGTTCTCATAACACCACGCATTATTGAATTTGGAGTTTTTCCAGCCGTTGTAGACATTGAGCAGTGTCAAATGATCACCATGTGGATCGTGGAATTTGGCCTTCTTTTGGTCTGCTTGTTGCTGCTTCTCTTTCGGTCGATAGAAGACTGACTGGATCGAGAGCATAGCAACAATACTCAGCATTTCTTCTGAGCATCCCATGTCTACAGACGCAATAAGAACCTTGGCGAGAGCCGGCTCCATAGGGAAATCGGCCATCTTACGACCCAGCCTGGTCAAAAGACCTTCATCATCCAGAGCCGACAGCGCATAAAGCTCCTCCAAAGCTGTAAGCATGGTATTTGTCGGCGGTGGGTCCATGAAGTCGAAGTGTAGCAAGTCATTGATACCCATTGCCTTGAGCATGAGAATGGTATGCGACAGGTTTTGACGTTGGATTTCAGGGATCGTCGTTGGAAGCATTTCCGATTGATAAGCTGCTTCAGTGTACAAACGGTAACACTTTCCTGGGCCAGTTCTTCCCGCACGGCCAGCTCGTTGTTTGGCTTGCGCCTGAGAAATCGGGGTGACCACAAGAGAATCCATACCAAGTTTGGGATCGTAGGCATTCTGCTTCACGAAGCCCGGATCAATGACATAATAGATGTTATCGATCGTGATAGATGTTTCGGCAATGTTTGTCGCAATGACCACTTTCCTTCCGCCGGGAGGTGCTGGTTCGAAGATTCTGCTCTGCATCTCACTAGGAAGGGCAGAATAGACCGGAAGAATGATCAAGTCAGGGACACCCTTGCCTAAGGCTTTCATTCGTTCGTACAAAATCTCACACGCGGTGTCAATCTCCTCCTGTCCCGTCAAAAACAGAAGAATATCTCCAGCTGGTTCTGTCAAATGAATCTGCATGACAGTGATGAGAGCCGCATCCAAATAATCAGGCTCGGGCTCTTTCGAATACATGATCTCGACCGGGTAGGTACGACCGGGAATTGAGAAAATCGGACACTTGTTGAAGTATTCGGAGAACTTTTCGGCATCCAGAGTGGCTGAAGTAACGATGAGTCTGAGGTCGGGCCGTCTTTTGATCGTCTTCTTCAGCAGCCCGAAAAGAACGTCAGTGGCGATCGTCCGTTCGTGGGCTTCGTCCAACATGATCACAGAGTATCTCTTCAGATCAGGATCGAGCAAAACCTCTCTTTGGAGCATTCCGTCGGTCATGTACTTGATCTTCGTTTCCGGACTCGTGCAGTCTTCGAAACGAATCGTGTACCCGACCTCTGCACCCAGCCTGCAGCCGACTTCCTCCGCCACACGTTTGGCGACAGACATGGCCGCCACACGTCGCGGCTGTGTGCATCCGATAATGCCGTTGTTCGCGTACCCAGCCTCCGCCAGGTACTGCGTCACTTGAGTTGTTTTTCCTGACCCAGTGTCTCCGACAACAATCAACAATTGGTTATCGCGAACAGCGTCGAGTAGCTGTTGACGGAATTTGAAAACTGGGAGACTCTCCCGCTGCTGCTTAATTGACATATTCGTTCTCTTGCCAAAGGACTGATTCTTGCCCATAGTGACTCTTTTCCACTCGGGCACCGCATCGTCAGGCTTTGATTGAGCGCTCCGTAGATCAGCTGCGAATTTCCGCTGGTCTGGCGCAGCCATAGGATCTTGCCATTGTGCGCTGAGGTCAACCTCGGCCGCTTGTTCTGCAGCTTTATCTTGAGCCTCTTGCTGACGCAGTTCTCTCCGTTCCTTGGCCAAATTGGTACCTGCCATTGCAGCGCGGTTAAGAGAGCCGTCGGGGGCCTTGACGACTCTGATGGGAGAAAGCTCCAGGGACATCTTGGTCTGGCCAGCCAGGAAGGGAGGTTCTTCGTCTCGGACCTCGATATCAATATCTTCTTCTTCCTCGAATGTACCCTCTCCGGTCAACGTGGCATGGTACTCTTCGTCAAGATCAGGATAGTCGGCTGCAGAAACAGCACCGGATGCAATGAGTTGTTTAATCTCCCATCTTTCAGGAGACGTCAATCGTTTCCGATTTCTCATCGGCCTTCCGTTTGAATCCTCTATGACTGGCACTTCTGAACTCAAATTTCCGTATCTATCCTTGCCGTGAATACCTTCGAGACGCTCCATGTTGGCACCCGATGCGAGGCGCTTTTGAGGGACGAGGTCAAGGCCAGTGACTTGGTCCACTTCCTTCATAGAGAGACCAATGCGCGAACCTTGTATACTGATGACTTTGACCTTGACCGGCTGCCCCCTGGACACCAAGTCAGAGGGATGATTAACTCGTGCCCCTTCCTGCATTGCAGAGACATGCACCAAACCGTCGACTTTGCCTTTTACCCCCAAGAGATTCACAAAGGCACCAAAGTCTTTGACTCCAGTTACACGTCCGTCATAAACCTTGTAGAGTATGGGCTGGTCGTCCAATTCGACTGGAGGAGGCTTGCGGAAATAGTCGTCATCTTCGTCGCGATCACGGCGCCTCCGTCGCTCGCTGCGCCCGTTACGATACGTGTCGTCCCTGGCACCGTATTTGCTCGTCGACCGGCCAAATTCGTCCACCTCGTCGTCTCTTTTACTGTAGTCGGCGCTGCGCGATCGCGACCGTGAGCGGTATTTGGCTTCGCGCCTACGGCCCCGACCATAGTCGTCGTAATCCGGGCTTCTGCTTCGCTTTCTGCTCGTTCGCTCCTCTCGTGTCGACCGACCCTTATCTTCCCGAGCCTTTCCTGCTAGTCCTTCAAGCATTGCAAACGTGTCGTCCATAGCTCCGGACTTTGCGTCACGCTCATCGACATCCTGGCTTCGAATGCGGTCGTCTTCATCCCATTGTGGCTGCTTGTCAGGAACAGCAAGTCCCTTGAAAACCCGGGCTTTCTTCTCAAGAGCATCAAGAACATCCATATCCCCATCTGCTTCTGTCCTCTCCTGGGCGGCGTCTGCTTTCTTCGACTTGTATTTGGGGTGCATCGTAAGAACCAGGCGATCGATACTCTCCATCAGACTCTGCGGGAACTCCGCACCCATCGCCTCCAACTTCCCCTTGAACTCGTCGAACGAACCACATGATAGATGCTGATCGATCACAAACTCAGCGAGTGTCTTGTCACTGACGCCTAAGTGATTCTGGAGCTCACCCGTGATTCGCGAAACGAGCGAAAAGAGCTCCAGGGACTCGAGGTCGTCCATAACCTACAATGGAGAGCGAAATCACCGAATGTGAAATCTGAACTTGTGAAAAGAAATATCGAATGATTGAGATATGATATTGATAGCGTCTCACGTGCGAGAGAGCGCCAGACACCCTCTGGCAACAAAGCTGCCTTCTTGATGTTCTCTGCGACAATTTAAAGATCGGAGCAAGCTCACCGTCGCGGAAAATCGTTGTGGCGTGTTCGGAGTTCTCGCCACCGATAAGATAAGCCTCAGCGATTATTGGCAACCAACTGGTAGAACCACAATACCACTTGATATTCTGTTTACATCCTACTTCGTAGCCCTCTATGCATGTGATTAAGAGACCCAAATATATAAGTAGTGTAAAAATATGGAGGTTTACAATACGTCCGTTTGCTTTTCAGATTATTTGAATGCAGCACCGGAAAGTTCGAGTTCTCCTCCGAAATATATAAAGCTGGGATCATGGACGGTGGACCAGCGACTTATATGTGGGCTCTATATGAAAATGATAATGTACATTAAGTCTAATGCATAGTTGAGCTTTCAAGCATGTCGTACATGCTTCCACATATGCCACGTAGGTCAACCGCAGCGAACGAAGTCGCCTGAGTGTGCCTATCTATCAATGATGAATGGGTCCTTCAGACCCCACGCGCAGCAGGAGCTGCTCTTTCTAGAGGACTGTCTTCAGCAGATACATCAACAGGAATTGTGTCCCCTTCCTGGCCGTCTCCGAATGGATCATAACTATCTTGACCCTCTTGGTCCAGAGAACCATCCTCCGCAGAGACATCAACGGGGACGCGTTCTCCGTTCTCTCCGTCTTCGAATCCTTCAATGTTCGCCTCAGCAAGGACCCGTTTCTGCTCCGCAATCTGTTTCTGCAAAGCGATCTGTCGGCGCAGTGATGCATCTTTCCTCAGCTTCTTGTTGGCAGAGAATTCAGTAAGTGCCCTGACCATTCTCTCTTCCACCATCTCCTTGACATGAGCTGCGAGTGTGCGATCCGTGAATATACCCCCAAACCGGTAGCTTAGCCAAGAATATAAGATGACGGATCTGTGTAGGCCTTCTAACTCATGCAGATAGTCCTTGTTTCCAGACACCGGTTCCTCAAGGATTTCCAGATTCAAGTCAGGGATATCCAGTAGTCCGCCACCGGAATGCTCTGCAACACATTCGGCGAACGCGCAAGCAACGCTGCGTGATTTCCTGTCCCGAGTGTACATGGGCGCAGCCATAAATGTCACTTGATCCTCTATAGGCAGGCCAACCACACTGTCTATAACTTCCGCATTATCGAGTTGACCGCGAGGGTCACACAGGAAAAACAGAGGGTTGACTTCACAGACTTCTAGCAGACGCTTGATAAGGTATTCAAAAGGAACGTCCCGCGGGAAATAGGCGGAAAACTTTTGAAAGACAGGATCGGGAGGGAAAATGCCGGCAGCGGTAAGCGGTGGTGGCTCAGTCTCCATTGCCTCGCGAATATATGGTAAATCAACTTCTTCTAGGGCTGTCACCAAGCCAATGTTCGACTCCGCGTCGTTGCTATCTTTCTTATCTTGCTGCGCAGCCGGGCGATAACGGCCAGCCCGACCTCCAATTTGCTTGATCTCGGGGACCGACAGCCTCACTAAACCTCCCGGGACTCTTTTAACTAAGGTCTCGAAGATAATGCGCTTGATACTCCTGTATCGTGGTCAGCAAAGTCCCTATGATAGTGTGCAATCAGTGCTTACAAGTTGAGACCCATGCCAATAGCATCACTCGCAACCAGAAAATCGTAATCGTTGTCGGGATCATTGAAGAGTTTGGCCTGCTGCGTACGGATCTCTGCTGGCAAGCTCCCGTACACAATCGCCGCTCTTCTGCCTGTAACTTTCTCAATATCTGCTTTCAATGCGTGGATCCCGACGCGGGAGAAAGCGACCAGGCAGTCTCCTTTTTGAAGATTCTTCAAATCGCCTCGAATACTCTGATCCATGACTTTCAGTGGGTTTAATCGTTTGTACCGGTGGATCTCGAGTCTGTCACCTGTGAGAGCCGCAAGCTCTCGAACCAAGGGCACAACTCTTGTTTCGCCACAAAGATGGAGCTCCTTAGCCCGCGCACCAAGCACAGCACGAGTCCACGCCCAGCCACGTTTAGGGTCCGCGAGCATCTGAATCTCATCGATGACTCCAACGTCATACGGCTGTCCTAGATTGACCATTTCAACTGTGTTGCTAACAATGGTCGGAGTCTGCCCTTCCGGTATTTTAACATCATCCCCGGTCACAAGGCTACAGGGGATCCCGCTCGCTTGAAATCGATGATACACCTCTTGCGCAAGGAGTCTAAGCGGCCCAGCGTAGAAGCCACTTTTGGAAGCTTGAAGCCGTTGTAACGCATGATAAGTCTTCCCAGAATTCGTCGGGCCAACATGCAGGTGGATTGTCCGTTGCAGCGCTCGGGCTTGAGGATACCATTCTGCCGGATAGCGCAAATCCGCAATCTTCTTCTGCTGTTCCAGACGGGGAGCAGAATACTTTTCAGTAATCTCTTCGGCGTGCATAAGATACCTCAGCTCGCTCCTCAGACCCGAAATACCAGAGCTGAGATAGGCTTTCTGAAGTGTGGTTTTGACATGGCGTAGAGGGCCAAAAGCTTTCTGGCCCGACCGGTCTTCCAGCTTGCAGGCGTTCAGCACATAGCGCTCGAATCTTTCCCATCCTGCCAAGGCCGGATCGGACGACTCTTTTAAGCTCTGCTTGTATTCTGCTAGCTCGGACTCGACAATGGAGGCGAAGTCGCGAATGACAAAGGGTTGACTCAGAGGTCTACGGGCGAGTGACTTCTTTTTCGAAGACTGTAAGGCAAACAGAGGAATCAGCAACCCTGTCAACTATGAAAGCGCACAAATGAAGGTATATATCAGGATCTGTTACGCTTTTCTTTAAAGATTGCTCTACTGCCTCGGCTTTTTCTTGCTTAGCTTTCTGAGATTTTCTGGCCTTCTCCAAGATGGGGCTCGTCGAGAAGGATCGCTGCACGGGACGAAATACAGGCCGCAAGGCACAGAAAAGGCAGCGGCTGCCTTTGCTGGTCCATGACTGCATTCCTTGAGCGGCTCGAAAGATATGTGAGGCGACAGAAGTTGTTCGAAGTCAAAGTTCAGGAACTGGCTGAGAAGCTAGGTAGCGTCGCACCTGGATCGTCGCGGACCATACATAAAGGAGTTGAATTGGAAGAACAGTCGGCAAAGTATCTTCAATGGGTTACGAGACAAGGGTATGGTAAAGCACTGATCACAAGCAAGCTATGAAAATATTTGTAACGACATCTTTTTTATCGGATGGGCTTATCGAGAAGATAATAATAATTTGATACTGTCCAAACTCCAGTCGCAAGAACCCACCGCCACACCGCATCGGCGATCCACCGCGGGTTTCATTCCATCCACCAGCAATTCCAAGCTTGCCGCTTTAGAGCGATGACGGATAGTGGGGACACAGAGGGGGTTCCTGAAGTCAACTGATACGTTTCAGAAAGATAGGCTTCGCTTTTGATTAATTCATTTGACTTTGGCTTCTGTTGTTCCTCGTGAATTGTCACTTATTCTATTTCCCTCCTGACAATTCAGATTGTCGCAGTAAGCTGCAATTACTACGCCTAGAGCCGGCAATCGCCAGCCTGACTGCACAGCTAAGGCTGCCAGCCAGCCAGGATGAGCTCTTCAATAATCAACATCCAGCGCGATGGTCAGTTTCATAGTCTATGTCATTAAGGTCAAGTATGTGTCTTTCTGTTACTGACTGTTTGCTATCCCAGTTATCCTTAACACAATCCGTCACGCCGGAGGCAATGAAGTGCGATTAGCCCCTCTCTACAGTATACTAGGATGTATGACGGAGCTGACGGTTGCCGCTTACAGTGGAAAGTGTTGGTTGTGGACGAGACTAGTAGGAAGTTGATCTACAATGCGACCAACGATGACGATATTCTCAACCTCAATGTCACCAGTAAGCCTATACACGGCGCTTGAACCCAAATGCGCATCGGCTAATAGTCCTTTCCGCAAGATGTCGAGCAGATCGAGCATAGGCGACCACCCAATCCCGACATGGATGCGTTGTACATCTTGTCACCTCAAACACACATCGTCGACTGCCTAATGGCCGATTTTGAACGGAAAAGATACAGGCGAGCATGGTTGGTCTGGACGTCAGGTTAGTCATTTGTTCTGATCGGAGACTCGACAATGTAATCTGACATTGTCTGTAGTCCTCGATCCGCAACAGCGCGCCAGGCTGGACAGGTCTCAGATGGCGCGCGAGCAGATTGCCGATTTCCGGGTCATGAACATAGACTTCTTTCCAAGAGAGTCGCGTCTAGTCACCTTCCGAGATCCCTGGAGCTTTCCCGTTCTGTTCCATCCTGGCTGCAATCACCTGATTCGAGGACACTTGCAAGATCTAGCGCAGAAGGTGACTCGACATTATGGATCTTTCTGAGCATTATACTGACCTTTTCGAGGTTGTATCACTGTGTGTGAGTTTAGGAGAGTACCCGATTATTCGATACTACCGGCCTAGAGCTCCTACCCACGAAGCCAGCGTCTTGTGCTCCCACCTCGCCCGATTCATTCAGAACGAATTGGACCAGTTCGCGCAATCTCAGAGAGACTTTCCTCCTCCTTCGCCGAGACCTCGCGGTGTTCTTTTGCTAGCAGACCGCTCTATGGATATGGTTGCCCCTCTCATCCACGAATTTACCTACCAATCAATGGTGCATGATTTGCTACCCATCAAAGACGGGGATAAGGTCACCTACACCACTGTTATCAACACTGGTAGTGGCGGCGGGGAGAAAAAGGACATGGAGATCAATGATGAGGACAATGTTTGGGTTGAATATCGGCATCAGCACATGAAAGATGTGCTGGAGAAGCTGGGTCGAGACTTTGCGAAATTTAGGGAGGCCCATCCTCAGTTCGCGGAAGAGTAGGTCACGTCTGAATTTGTTCCTGACTTATGGCTTTGCCTATGATTCGTTGCCCTCGAACATGAGCCGGAAGGAATTGGGGTGTGCTGACTTCTACTATAGTAACGACAGGGCCAACGTGAACACGATCAAGGACATGCTCGCGGGCTTAACGGAGTTCCAGAAAGGTAGAGATGCATACACACTTCATCTTAATATGGCGGAAGAGTGCATGAAATTCTTCCAAGACCATAAGCTCTTGGAAGTCAGTTCAGTTGAGCAATGCCTTGCGACTGGTCTAGACGAAAACTATAAGAAGGCAAAGAACCTGGCTGCACAGCTTGTTCAGCTCCTCGATGACGATGCGGTTGTGCGCCCGGACAGACTGAGACTCTTGCTCCTCTACATCATGTATAGGGGAGGTATCTTGGCAGGCGACATCCGGAAGCTCATTGCACACGCCCAACTAACACCACAGGACGGAGAAGTCATTTCCAACCTTGATCTACTCGGAATCAGGGTAGAGAAGCCACTGAAGGACGAAAAGCAACCTGTTCAGCCGTTATTCCCCCGGAAACCTCCGGCTGCCACCGAGATGGACGAAGCCAGCCTTTCTCGATATGAGCTGAATGTCAAATTACTGCTAGAAGAACAGGTTCGGGGCACACTGGATCCTGCACTGTTCCCCTTCACCCGACCTCATACCACAGCGGATGGCATGGCACAGCAGGATGCTCTGGCGCAAGCGTCTTTGCGAAGCGCCAAACCAACGTGGGCGAGGACCCGCGGTTCTACCGAACAGCCACGGCAACGAATCATTTTGTTTATGGCCGGCGGAGCTACATATGGGGAGTCGCGCGCCTGCTATGAGGCATCGCAGATGTTTGGGAAAGACGTATACTTAGCCACATCCCACATGCTAACGCCAAGCTTGTTCTTACGACAAGTCAGCGATCTGAGTGCAGACCGAAGACGCCTAGACATTCCTGCAGACCGGCCAAAACCCACAGCGCCTGCTCATTTGTTTGAGAAAGATCCTCCTCCGCCTGCACCGGTGCAACAACAGCCTGCAGCCAAAAAAGCACCACCTCCCAACCTCAACCCTCCAGTGCCTACAGCCGCTATGCATGCGATGTCACTGGGACCCAACGCGCAGAAGGCCCCCAGCGGAACGCCGTCGGCCAGCTCCAAGCCCCATAAGGAAAAGAAAGAGAAGGAAAAGAAGAGATTGCACTTCTTCCGGTAGAGTGATTCTCAGGAGCTCTCGCTCACTGAAAAACCTGATAACTGAGATTGCCATTCTCCTTTCCATCCCATTTAGCGCTGCTGTGATACCATCTCATACTGTGTTTCTGGCGCTGAATGAACATATCTTGATCTTTGTCTTCATTTGGCTTGTATGATAATGCTTTCTAAAGTAAGCAGCCGTGTAATGTACTATCTGCGCTAATTCTAATCATCAATCGGGTATCATATAGTAGAAATCAGATCCTACCCGCATAAAAAAAAGGCCAAACCCCAGTCCCATCACATGTCCCAAACCACCCTATGCACCACTACTAAGGTATCGTTGCACATCATCATTCTGATAGAACATCTCTCGCAACTTCTCCCCTCTCCTCTTCGCATCAAAATGCCCCTTCCGCACCTCCTTCGCATTCAACCTCTGCACCTTGCCCGGAGCAGCAGCACCACCAGCCATCCTTTTCTTCCCCTTCGCACTCGGCTTAACCTCAGCCCCCAGCCCCACAGTATCAACCTTCAGCCTCCCCTTGAGGGGTTCCCTGATTCCTTCACGCCCAGGAGCCCCAAGACCCAGTCTGCTATCCGGATCCCAGCCATAAGCGGACAAATACCGGAGTCCGTGACGGGTGCGGTCGAGATGAGACGGTGGATGCGAGTGAGATAGACACAGCTGATGCGCGAGCGATGCTTCGTGTGGCCGGGCAAGGCCTTCCTCATCTGTACTTTCAGTTGGACCGTCAAGCGGGAGATTGCATACTTCGCAAAGTTGGACTGGAGCGGGTACGGCGGAGGGCGAGGGCGGTGCGGAGGCTGTCTCGTTGCGCGGCGCGGGTTCTGTTGTTAGGGTGGGGAGTTTTTCTTTCGGCAGAACGATTGAAAGGTATTTGTCGGCTGGACTTAAGCCGGAGGTTGTGGATGGGGTTGTGCTGGTGGTTGTGGTTGTTGAGGTGGTGGTGTTTAGTTCATGTTCTGAGGAGCGGACGAACTGCACGCGCTTGCGACGGATTCCGGCGCCGAAGATGCGCTGGTCTTCCAGGGGAAGAAAGTAATCCTCATCGTCGTTGTGGGACATCCTTTGTCAGGAGCTTGGTGTCATCGAAGCTGTTGTGACTCGTGAGGGGAAAATGTTGGTAATCTAAGATGTTGGCGGTGGTGGCGGGAGATCGGCCGCTATCTGACTTCTGACGCAGCTCCGGCTGCTGTTTTTAGTGTTTCAGCGGGATTGCATTCCTGAACCTGTTCACTCTTTCACTCATTCATTTTAGTTGGTTTTTATTTTCCTTTCGCTCATTTTTTACCGGGTTACACAATGCCCATCCCCATTATTGTTCAGGGGATTCGTGAGGGTATAGACTCGATTCCATATGCCTACACAGTGCTCAAGATCGCGCCATGGGTGCTACTCGTAGCTGCCCTCAAGTACTACTTTGGGGGAGCTCGGAATGGCTCAGAGCGGGTGATGCACTCGAAAATTGTCATGATAACTGTAAATTTACCATGATTGCTTCCCTTTCATCCAGTATTTTAACTGATACAATGCTCTAGGGAGGGACATCAGGCATTGGCGCCAGCGTCGCCCATGAGCTTGCATTACGCGGCGCCCAGATCATCCTCCTCACCCACCACTCCCCCTCCGACATTTTCCTAATCGATTACATCGAAGATCTGCGCAAGTCAACAGGCAATCAACTCATCTTCGCTGAACAAGTCGACCTCTCCTCCTTACATTCCATCCGAACGTTTGCGACCAAATGGATCGACAATTATCCCCCCCGACGACTGGACATGGTTATCTTGTGCGCTAGCACCGCCTTGCCCGCCTCCAGCAGGGGACAAATGACAACAGACGGCTTGAACGAGGAGTGGCAGGTCAATTACCTGGGTAACTTCCACCTGCTGAGCATTCTAAGCCCCGCGCTGAAAGCGCAGCCCGCTCACCGAGACGTGCGGGTTATTTTCACCACATGCTCGAGCTATATTGGCGCGAAACTTGATACCAAGCAATTAGAGGCGGCAACTAGTGGTTCTAAGCTGGCAGGGACAACAGCGGCCAAGAAGAATGGAAAGCCACAGAAGAAGGCATCTACGAAGAAGGAAGCCAGCCTATTCGGCCTGAGCAAACTGGCACTGATGATTTTCGCAACCTCCTTCCAGAAACACTTCAACGCTTATCAACGTCCGGACAAACAGCCGAACGGTACCCGCGTTATCGTCGTCGACCCCGGCCTTAGTCGAACTCCGGGAACCCGTCGCTGGCTGACGGGTGGCTCGCTCTGGGGTCTTCTTATCTACCTCCTCACCTGGCCACTGTGGTGGCTTGTCCTCAAGTCTCCTCAGCAAGGTGCGCAGAGCATCTTGTATGCAGCCATGGAGGCGCGGTATGGCCGTGACGCCGGCGGGTGGATGGTGAAGGAATGTCGGGAGGTCGATTACTCCCGAAAGGATGTCAAGGATGAGGAGCTCGCGAAGAGACTCTGGGAATTTAGCGAGAAGCAAATTGAAGAGAAGGAGAAGGAGGGTGCACTCAAGCGTGCTCAGACTAAGGCGAAGGAGAAGGGCACGGACAAGGACAAGAACGCAAAGCAGGAAAATACCAAGGGCTCGTCAACATCCGGAGGTGGTGTTGCAAAGGAGCAGACCTCTGGGTCCAGAAGGAGCCGTAAAGCAAACCGATAGATTATATTGAAACCCCTCAGTTAGAGCAATGTGTATAGAATTACCTTGCGATTCCGGCTTTTGCATGTGTACAGGAGCAGAAGAAAAGAAAGATTAAGGGAACACATCCAATTATTTCTGCAATATGTACCTAAATCGAAAGGATATAATATAGAAGCCACCAAGGAAATTCGTCTCTTTCAGTCTACAATACCTCATAAGTCTAAGCCAATGCGCTCGTGCACTTTTCCAGTCTTTCTCGCTCGCAGAGAACCTTTTAGACCCATATTTTCATTCGCAATGATTATTTACTTCTTGAGCTGTTCCAGCAGCTCGGCGGGGGGCTGTTGACGGTAGCCCTGGGGGTTGTTCTTGGTCCAGCGCCAGAGGTCCTCGCAGGCCTGCTCGAGGGTACGCTGGGCTTTCCAACCAAGCTCCTTGTTGGCGCGAGTAGGGTTGGAGGTGAGGTTGAGAACGTCACCGGCGCGGCGGGGGGCAACCTCATAAGGAAGGTCACGGCCAACGGCAGCGGAGAAGGCGCGAATCATCTCGTAGACGGTGCTGCCCTTGCCGGTACCCAAGTTCCAGGCGCGGACGCCGGGGTTGTTGGAACGCAGGTAGTTGAGGGCCTTGAGGTGACCATCGGCGAGATCGAGAATATGGATGTAGTCACGGATAGCGGTTCCGTCGTGGGAGGCATAGTCTTAAGCTTGCGTTAGCACAGTCCACTAGTCCTTCACTCCATTGAAGTCGAAATTGTGTGAGCACATACCGTCACCGAAAACGAGCAGCTTCTCGCGCTTGCCGGTAGCAACCTGGGCAAGAAGAGGGAGCAGGTTGTAGGGGACACCCTGAGGGTCCTCACCCATGATGCCACTTGGGTGAGCACCAGCGGGGTTGAAGTAGCGAAGGAGGGCAGCGTTCCACTTCTCGGCCTCATCCGCCTTGCCGGCCTTGGTAGCATTGTTGCGCTGAGCGTTGATCACGTCGGTGATGGCGGTCTCAACGGCGAACTTGGTGTTTCCGTAGGGGTTGGTAGGGCCCAGAGGGCACTCCTCGGGGATGGGGATCATGTTGGGGAAGCGGGTAGCATCACCGTAGACGGTGGCAGAGCTGGAGAAGACAATGTTGGTGACATTGTGGCGGACCATGGAGCGAAGCAGGCAGAGAGTGCCGTAGACGTTGACCATGTAGTAGTCCAATGGTCTTTCGCCGGACTCGCCAACGGCCTGAAACAGACGACCATGCGTGAGCAATTGATTGCAATATACGCCGAGAAAGAGACAGAAGACATACCTTCAGAGCAGCAAAGTGAATGACACTGTCAATGTCGGGGTGGGCCTCGAAGACCTTGTCGAAGCCAGCCTCATCGGTGACATCGAGCTGAACGAACTCGGCCTTCTTGCCGCAGATCAACTCGATCCGATTCAGAGCCTCCACGGAGGAGTTGTACAGGTTGTCCGTAACGACGACCTTGTAGCCAGCCTCGAGCAAAGCGAGGGTGGTGAAGGAGCCAATGTAGCCAGTGCCACTGTGGATAGACGCAAAGGTACGGAGTCAGCAATCTGGACTTGTCGATAGTGGGGAGACAAGGTGAGCGAGCTATCTTGGCTGTTACTTACCCCGTAACAAGAACTGAACCAGCAGACATTATGACGACGACAGAGATTCAATTGACTGGGATAAGAATAAACAAACTACAAAAGATGACAGTCGCAGAAAGAATGAGATGGGATGAATTAAAAGAAAGCAGAAGAGCAGAAAGAAGCAGGAGAAGCCCGACGGGGGAGGGGCAGCTGGAGATTTAAGGGGAGGACCAGCTTATTATCAGGGTGGGGGGGACTGCGGACTGCGGAGGGGCATTCTCCCAAACCCAGATTATCACTACGCTGACAGCCTGTGTCTTTTTTCTTATCCAATACGCGGTAGTCGCTGTCTATTACTGCATTTTATCCATTCTTTCCTTCATCCGTTCGACTATTCCCTGAGTCTGACAGTGCTTGAGTCTGTAAGTCATGTTGCTCTTAGGAAGTATCATCTCCGAATGATTTTCATTCGATAGTTGATCGACAAAGTCCGGCTGCACAGTCAAACCCGACTAGAGAGGTACGCAGCGCCACGATGGTACGATCGGCTCTTTGATTAACTCTACTGGTGCGTGCATACGTATGGCAGTCCTACAACCGGGCAGGATGCAGATGCCTCCTGCACAGCAAGCATACAGAGTATGCAAGAGTCACCAATTGACCACTGTCAGCCGAATTCGATCAACGGCTTGCATTCGGCCAAGCCTCTAGGAATCCATTCGGCTCATTAACGACCACCTTCGGGATGTTAGCTGCAAACTGGACCTCAGATAAAGAGTATCTGTGACCGTCTTGGCTTGCAAGCCTGCAAGAAGGCTTTCCCGGGGAGAGCAGCCAAGCGATTCGGCATTCGTTGCTTACAGTCGCCGCTGAGTTCGCGAACTATCCGAGAGAAATCCGTTGTGACAACTAGCTTAAATATTGAGATCTACCAACCAGGCAACCGGTGTCACTGTTTGTAGGTTGCCAGCTGTTGTCTGTTGGACAGTGAACTAAGGAACTGGACTGGAAGCGGGTCCAGTTCCGCTTGACGGTGGACCAACTTGGCAGCTTCGACCATTCTAAGCAGACGATCTAAGGGTCTAATCTCCAGAACCATTGAAATGGATAATGCGTGCGCAAAATGCCCCTTGTCCACTGTCCACTAAGATGGCCACGTTCCCAACTACATAAATTTCAGTCTGAAGATCCCTAAACAGTACAACAATGCATGATACACATGTCTGGCAAACCCATGGAGTCTAGCGTAGTATTCCGCCATCAATGTCACACTTTTACGAAATTGTATTTAGAACAAGGCCAGTACTGGTGTTGATGAACTGAAATTGTGTAGCGCCGACGACAAGATATGGCACCAGGAGGCGCGCAATACGCAGCACCCCGTAGAGAAATGAGCATGAATAAGAGTACATTGAGTCGTAAATCCCTTTTCCCAGCCGCAAAGATACATGAGCGTCAAAAGTCTCTTCAGATATGTGCGTTTTCGACACCCACTTGAAGTAAAGGTGGTAGAATTGGAGATTTGCAAGGGCTATGTAGAGCCAAGAAATCCATGTATGTCCCTGCTCGGCTGTCATCTGCTCCTGCACTCTGGGTGACAAGCTCTATGACACGGCATCTGCGATGTCATGAATGAAGTCCATAACATGCAATGGGCAATGTCATCATTTGGAATTAGCATGAATGCAAATCAGACAGGACGCGCTGTGCGTGGAGTCTTCTCCCGCTGTAGCACGCAACCAATATGGCAAAGCAAATAAACCGTTCATTATATAGTATCGATTTAGCCGAGAAGTTCGACATCAAGTCCAATGGCACGCATAAATAGGTTGACGTTTCCTAGTCGTTGGCTGGCCATATCGGCGGGCAGCGTTTTGCTGTATGTCACTGTTTCCATCACACGATCCCTAGAACATGTTAGCATCCGTCCGGCAGGTCGTACAAATCTTATGGCAAACCATAAGATGTTGAGAGAAAAAAACTCACTTCACTGCGATGACCAAGCGCTGCTGCTGCTCAGGGCTCGCTCCGATGCCAACCGCTGCCAAAAACTGCCAAACATACATATCGTCGCCAGCATTGATCGAGGCGGGAAAGATATCGGCAAAGATTGGCTCGAGTGTGTCGAACAGGACGTTGAATTTCTCAACCCATTGTTGCCAGTCACGTTCCGCGGCCTGCCCAGCTTCCTTTACAATCTCCGCACGGCTGAGCAACATAGTCAATATTCCCAATCCAATGCGAGTCTTGGCCACTAGCTGCACGTGAGTCTGCGCAATCACAAGACCCAGAAGACCAATGATGATGTTGAACGGTGCCTCGTTCACATATCCTAAGAGGCTGGGCAAGACGGCCTGCGAGAACAGATCAATGGCCTCTCTAACCGCGAGCGAAGGCTGGTTCTCGCCTGGAACAGGCTGTGCGCTTCGAACCACGTCCAAGGTGTCCAAGTGGACAACGATCATTGTGAGGATTGTGACTCGCTGTTCTTGGTCAATGTGACGGAAAATGCGTGGAATAGCCTTCTTGCCCTTGGGATAAGACAGAAAAGCAATAAATGGATGTGGAGTGTTAGTGTTAGGAACAATAGGCTCCATGACCTTGAGTTCTTGCCACAATTTTTGGTTCAAGGAACGGATCTTCTGGCGCCATTCCAAGTGCTTCTGGATGGCTTCAGAATCATTCTCGTCAGGCAGAGGGGGCATGGTGCGCTCCATGTCTTCCATATCCATCAAAGTACTGTACACATTTTCAATGTTCATCAGGATAGACTTCCGATCACTGAGGCTCAGGTCCGTTGGTTGCTTCTTGGCAGCCTTGGCTCCGTCTGAGGTCTCGGGGCGCTTGATGTTGAGCATTGGCTTCGGCGCTTTGGCATTGCTGAAAGAGATCTTGCCCAGACTGCCCTCAATAATCAACTGCTTGTTCTTCGGTTTCGCTTTCGCCGCTTCAACTGCACGCTGAACCTGCTGCTGCATCCTTTGCATATGGTTGTCGGCACTCTGGAGATTCCTTCGCCCATGGCCACCAAGGCGGTTACCAGTCTGAAGCAGGTAGGTCTGCGCAAAGTGGCCAAGAGGCTGATGCGGATGCTGCCGAGGCGCACCACGAATCTGGCTGTAAACCTGGTAGTAAAAGTCCTCCGCTAAGACAGCCTCCAAGTCCGCATCGGCAACATTACCTGCGGCCGCTACAAGCTGTTGCAATTGGATCCGCGTGATGAAGTTCTTGTCTTGGGGAGTCATCAACCCATTACCCTTTGACAGGAGGAATATCTTGTGATTGCGCTTTGCCCGCTTCGCATCCTCCATCAAATACGCCATGCGTTGTTCCTCCGTCAACTGCATCAGCTGCTGAGGGTTGGTGATCAAAGGGAGACCGGCATTTGCTCCTTTCATAGCCTGCGGTGGCGGATGCTGTGGCGGAGGCTGCTGCACTCGTGGGGGGATCGCCTGACGCTGCGGAGATGCCATATGCTGGGGCAAAATATTGGCATTTTGCAGGAGATGTAATGGCACATTTGGCGCACTTGGTGGTAGAGAAAATGGCTCTGGCACCATGGAGGGATGGTGCAGAAGATGTGCTGGTGGTACATCTTTGGGAAACTGGGCCTGTAGAAACTCGGGCGGCAGTTGTGAAAAGGCTTCGGGAACGTTTGGCAGCTGTTGGTTCCGTTGAAGATGCGAAAGATCGGGCATCGGCATCGGCATAGAGACCGGGGGCTGCACCGGGGCAATACCGTGACTACGTAACTGAGCTTCGACCTCCTCCAAGCTTAACATTTTCTTGGCTTGCGATACAGGCTCGTGAACATGTTGGTGAACATGCTGGTGAACATGCTCGTGAACAGGCTCATGAGCAGGCTCTGGCTTCTTTTGCAAGCCCCAGACGCTGGACTTGGCTTGCAGGTCAGGGATATATCCCGGGTCCTGGTATTTCTCATATCCAGTACGTTTGGGTTTGTCTCCTGAGACGCTGGTTGCTGGAGGCTGAGCAGCAATCTCTTTTGCCGAGCTTCCACTAGGAGCACCCGGGTGTTGTAGATTGAAGCGAACTTGCTCCTCACCGATAGCATCCGCAACCTGTGCTGTCTGCCCAAAAAAGTCGAAGTCCTTGCCGACTGAGCCTGTGCCAACGTCGCCAAACGTGTCCTCGTTAAAGGCATCTTGATCGTCGTTGAGCTGATCCCCTAAACCATCGTAAGTGTCCTCAAAATCGATGCTGTAAACCCCGATACGCAACTTTTGATTAGCATTATGTTTTCAATCATATGGCTGCGACTCATATTTCAAAGGAGACGAAAGCGACTCACGCATCATCATCGTCGGCTAAGCGTCCTGCCCCAGCACGGGCGACTTCGGCAAAGGGATCAGGAGCTTCGAAAAAACCCCTTTTTTCACCCGCGGGAGCTCGGTCCCTCGGTAGGGTAGTATCGAAGCCGAAGAACGACATCTTCGGCTGGAGGTTGGACGGGGACAAGGTAGATTGAGGGGATAGCAAGATCTACCACGGCATCCTCGTAGTGGGATGAAGTTAGTCAGTTCGGTGCCCGTCTGATATCACCCGCTAGTCAAATTGGGTTAGTGTCAGCGAAATAATTGCCTGAGGCAGAGAGTCGTCACGGGCACACCGCCACAGGACACGTTTCATACAATGTGGAGAGATTCCTTCATGCAACGAAAAAGGGATTGAGGCACAAGGGTCAAGGAAATAGCGTGACCTTTTGAATACAAATAGTGTTTATTCTGAAACTGAATGCAACATCCCTCCATGATGTCTAAAATGGCACAACTTGATCGTCTCCAGCCCCAATCTGATCTCCAAACCAGAATGGATCGTCGCATACTAACGTCTGCCAGCCCCATACAAAGAATAGATAAGAAGACATGCCTAGATGCCTCGTCCATCTTGATGAAGCTAATCTTAATCGTGTAACAAATCCGGCTTGGACCGATTCTTTCGCGTCCTGTTGTTGGCAAAACTGGTTCTCCTTTTGAGGAAATGCGCGGGGCCTAATTGCTGGACAAGACAAAAGGTGGCTGACAGCAGTTGCATAATTACTTTGCGTGGCCTGGCGTTCGTGGATACCTTCTAGATAGCTCCCACTGCCGTCCTTCATGCGGAACATTTTCTATAGCTCATTTCACACTGATTTCAATCTTAATCAATCACAATAATTTCTGACTTGAAGACTGGCTTGGCCCGGTCTGTCAAGGCCAAGTCAACGTGGATGTCATTGTTCCACATCTCCTTTTGATCCTTTAATCCTTTAATCCTCGTTGGTGTCGCACCAAATCCGTCGGTTTTGAGGGCACAAAGACCGGTTCAGCAACTTCTCTAGGCCTGGTCGCAATTTATTTAGTATCTCTGGCCGTGCCTTTCCTGTTATTTTCTCGTCACTCGTTTCGTTCTCGTTGATCAAAGTCACCTTCGCCCATCTGTCATACGACTTCCGCAGCAGGCAACATCATCCTTCTGATTGTCAACCTCCTTCTCAGCCAGGGATCTCCTGCCCGATAGAAGAGTGAGAGATTCATCATGTCTTCGGGACCGAAATATATGCGATACTTGGTCTTTGCTGTGGTGGTTCGTTGCCCTTGGAATTTCCCCCTATGCCCTCTCGCAGTGCCACTGACGCAGTACCAGGGGTTGGCAGTATTCTTCTTAATCTCTCGCAGTTCAATTCCCATCCCCCAAAATATCGGATCGAAGTTGAGTCCTGCGAATTACAAAGATACCATCTCACAATCTGACAAAGCGCACAATGACGCGCCACCAGAATCGCCGGTGAAGGAGGCATCGGGAAGCGCAAATACTGCGCCAGTTGGCCGAGTAAATGCGACATTTGTCACGCTGGCTCGCAATTCCGATGTCTGGGACATTGCGAAATCGATTCGACAGGTTGAGGATCGCTTCAACCGTAACTACCATTATGACTGGGTCTTTCTCAACGACAAGCCATTTGATGACACTTTTAAAAAGGTCACCACATCCCTGGTGTCTGGAAAAACATTCTATGGTGAAATTCCAAAGGAGCACTGGTCGTACCCCGATTGGATCGATCAGGAAAAGGCCAAGAAGGTTCGAGAGGAAATGGGACAGAAGAAGATCATCTATGGTGACTCCGAGAGCTACCGCCACATGTGCCGCTACGAGTCCGGTTTCTTCTTCCGCCATCCACTGATGCTGAACTACGAGTACTACTGGCGCGTGGAACCCAGCATTGAGCTTTACTGCGATATCAGCTTCGACCCATTCAAGTTTATGAAGGAACAGAACAAGAAGTACAGTTTCGTCCTTAGCTTGTATGAATATTACGACACCATTCCCAGTCTATGGGATAGCGTTAAGAAGTTCATGGGCAATCACCCCGAGCACATTGCAGAGGGAAATGCGATCGGTTTCTTGAGTGATGATGGAGGGAAGACATACAACAAATGTCACTTTGTGAGTTGCCGTCATTACAAGTCCTGCTGTTGCTGTTGCTGACTGATCATCTTGCTCAGTGGTCCAACTTTGAGATTGGAAGCTTAGAGTGGCTGAGATCGAAACAGTATCTTGACTATTTCGATGCTCTTGACCACGACGGCGGCTTCTTCTATGAGCGATGGGGAGACGCCCCAGTTCATTCCATTGCGGCCGGCGTCATGCTCAAGAAGGAAGAGATTCACTTTTTCAACGAGATTGCATACTACCACATTCCATTCACACATTGCCCGACGAGTGAGCAGATGAGGCTGGACCTGAAATGCCACTGTAATCCTAGTGAGAATTTCGATTGGAAGGGTTATTCCTGTAAGTTCACTTGCCGCCCTCTTGAGACGTGTATTAACCTCAACATGTTCAGGCACATCCCGGTGGTTCCAGATCAATGATATGGAGAAGCCAGAGGGCGCTGAAGAGCAGAGTTGACTAGCCGTGCTGAGTAAAGTTTGTCTGGTCTTCATTATAGTGAGTTCTGTTGTTGGGTTGCTCTTCCTTGTCCGAGTGCGCATCGTCCATACCGCCTATCGTCTATTCAAATTCATCTGTGATTTGATACCATCATCTTAATGTGGGTACCTATGACCCGGCGGTGGTCTGTCCTTGAAGGGTCATCGGCAACGCTGGCGTCGGTTCAAATTACCGAAAGCTGTCTTCAACTTAACCTTGATGTTCTGCGCCATTCAGCTTTGTGTAATTTGACCATTGACTTACCTGCTCGCTGCTCTGATTTTGGGGACGCTTTTGTTTGGGTCAGTATATGTTTATGGAACATCAGAGGAGATAAAAGGATGATCATTTGTGCTATGGGTTTTTTGATATCATGTCAGAGGAAGAAAATATTGGCCCATCTCGCAAACTGCATCATAAATTGTACATAGCTGTTCAACGACAGAAAAGTGACGACTACCAGACCAATTGTTAAAATGAAAATTCTGTAACAAATTGTACAATGTGTGAATCGGCATCCCTCTACCGCAATGGAAAGTCACCACACGACCGACTTCTTGACTTCTAATCCTTCTTGGGCTTCTTAGTACCATATTTCGATCTGCTCGTCAACCGACTCGCAACACCACCCTGTAAATCAAGCATTAGCAACGGCCCAAACCACCAACTACATTCAAAACACCGCGAGCGACACATACCAGGTCCATGGCTCCCCGGACCAAATGGTATTTAACACCAGGGCAATCCTGGGCTCGACCTCCACGGACGAGAACCACACTGTGCTGCTGAACATTGTGGCCTACACACTATTAGCAAAACCGCCTATCGAGTTGACAATTGACACTCGGAAGAATCCCACCTTCACCGGGAATATAAGCCGTCACTACCTTCCCGCTGCTCAGCCGTACTCTTGCAGTCTTCCTCTCACCAGAGTTGGGCTTCTTGGGCTTCGTGATACCCGTCTTCAGGCAGACGCCCTTCATCTGGGCTCTACCGATGAGCGCGGGAGATCGCGAGCGACGCGCTCGCTGCGATACTCGGCATCCGCGACGAACTTGGTTATAGGTCGCCTGGCGGAAGGGGGAGGTGGAGAAATGACGGGTGATAGGGCCTGCGCCTGCGGCACTTGCTGCTGCTGTGATGGCGGTGGGTGTGCGGAGGACGGGCTGAAATCGGGAGACTGTTGGCCTCGAGACTGCCGGGATGGTTGTGAGAGAAGGCCGCTGGGCTAGGGTCCGGAGTGTGCGGAGGGCGAGGGAGGAGATGAATGGTGGCATTGTGGCGGTGGTATGTATATGGCTGGAATTGACCGTCCCCTTCAACTTCTGTATCGCGGCGTTGATACGGAGAACGGCATAATTTCTCGATAATATCACGTGAGCCGAATCCCATAAGCTGGCTGCCGAGATGGTTCCTCTGCGGGCCCGGAGAAGCTGGACGCGCTATGCGATTGGAGCCTTGGCACCTCAGGCTAGTGACTATCGTAATGCTAGAGCTACCTACGATATCAACCTACTCAGCTATCACCTTGACTTCACCACCTTCGTCATACAACTTCCATCTGTCTCGTTCATAGACCAAGAAGCTTCATTGATTGAGAAACTCTGAATTCAAGCCTGTTATCCATTAATCTACACCTCCAGCATCACCACCGCCAAAATGGTATGTCATATCCTTTCAATTGCCATGGCCATTACCAGACAGTCGAGCTTGCAATTCCTCGAACAGCGTCACTAACGCACTTGCAGTCTCTCCGCATAGCACCCCCAGCAAACTATGCTACCCAAGCCTCCAACACAACCACCAGTAACCCCACCGCTCGCCCATCAAAAGGCGCCCCATCCGCCCCCGGTCTCCCCGACACCCTCCGCAACAAGATCACCCTCCCAGCACCCGTGGGTCCCCCGTCTAGCAACCAAACCGCCGTCCCCTCATCGACACATCCACTCGAAGCCCGCCTGCTCGCCTGGCGCCAGACCCAGGACGCCTTGAAGATGGAGACGCTCCGTCGGGCATACGGGATCGCAGAACCTGTGCGGCGCGGCATGGAGCTCAAGATCGTGCGGGATGGTACTTTCCGGCCTGCGGTGCTGGGCGGAAACAAAGGTGGTAATGTGCACGAGGACATTCTGGTTCTTGGGGGACGGGATACAGAGATTGGCTGGGAGGATATTTTCCAAGGTCGGTTGAATGTCTGGATCTCCGCTGCCGGAATGACGATGCTAATACTTTTGATGCAGGAGACGAATTCAGGGAACCGCCTTCCTTCCATGACGAGATGGAGAAGAGACTCCGGGTGGAGTTTTGATTGGGGTGTCAAGCTTGTTCTGTCTTCTGCTTAATTTTCCCATGAGTCGTTACGTTTCTGATACATTGTCAATAAAGACCTTAGGATTCTAAGACTTGTTTCTCTGCGATGTCTGGCAAATTGTCCCGGAAAGCTACATTAAGACTCTGTGTCACTACATGAACTTCGGAAAATGCTGGTAATCTTCAAAAAGAACAACTTTCATGAGTTCATTTATGTCCACCTGAGTTCTGTACATCATTTCGATTTCCAACCTGGCCCTCAGGGTGACCTAACGAAAAAAAAAACTATGTCCTTGAGCGATGATCAGACTATACATTGCTCTCTGAATAGTGAGAATGAGGCAGTCTGAATTCTGCCAGATTGATATCAATGTCAGAGGACGATTGCCAGCAACACCCACCGTAACAGCTTGGGAAGACGCTTGAATGAAAGGAGTACTTGGGGTAGTTTGGGCAAATGCCAAGAGAAAGCCACCAGAAAGGAGAATCGGTAACCGGACAAGAGTAAACCAAAGGGCCATGACGTTGTTATCAGCTAAGAACGAGACTAGAGACGAATAAATGGCAAGATGGGAAAGAAGGGGTATATAGGGACACGGATGATGGGAGACAAGACGCAATCGAAGCACTGTACATGTGATGCGAAACAGGAAGGTAGAACGGGAAATACAATCAGAAACCGCAAAAACCAGATGTTAGAGCACAATCGCGATTATCCATGACGCCAGCCCTTGCGTATGGTCAGCCAATATGACAAATCAGATACCATGTATCAACAAAAAAGACGGAAATGATCGAAAGATAGACAAGCAGATATGAACAAGATGCCGTAGAAGGCACATCGCCCTCCTTTAATGGTGTGAAGGCTTAAAGATATCATTGGATGATACAACGACATCCAGGACTGCGTTCACTGGCCTCACGTTCCCTGCTATACGGAGCTTTGGCTGCCTTGGCGTCTTCTTCGTCGACAATTTCTTGAGGCTTGACTGTCATATGTACCACGTTGGGAGCATCTTTGTTGAACTTGCAGTCTGAGACGCACAACATCAGCTGAAAGTCTAGAGCAGTGTTTACGTAGCTTCGTTGCCTACCTGATAAAGGGGACTTGTCGTCTAGCAACTTGCCAAACGAAATCAATCGGATAGAGCTTGGAGAGGTTGGTTGCGACTCCCAGTCTGTCAAACACGTAAAATCATCAGCACACGGTTCGGCCTTCTTATCCTGCGTTGCGCGGTGGACGCCGACAGCTCCGCTCCTACCTTGTCTCCATTCCTTCCAGATCAGTTCCTTCAGTGTGTATACACTCATAGCAAACGGATCGTTACTCTCGACGTTGATACCCCGCTTTCGTAAATATTTCCCATCGATCTCGAAAGGATGACGAGATCCTGTTGTTAAAAGGAGTGTGATGGTCAACGACGGGCCGGAACCCTCCACTTCCTTCGCGGCGGCGTCTGATGCGTCTGATAATGGCTCAGGGACTGGCGTATCAGTCGTATCTAGTCCTGTAGTATCTGGTGGTTTGTCATTTGTTGCAGAAGCGTCGCTGATGCTCTGCTCGGCGGTGATAATCGGTGTACTGCTATCGTGGACACCAGCGGCTTGGGTGGTGTCCGTATTATCATTTTTCTGGGTGTTCTCGGTCTCGCTCTGGGGAGCAGGAACAGCGGCGTTTTGGACAGGTTCCAAGGAAGAAACTGCGGAAGTTTGCGATTGTTGCTGCGGTTCTTGAGGGGATTCGAGCGTTGCAGAGGGAGCTTCGTCCTTGATCCCCGGTGATGCAATGTCCGACGGCGGAGGGTGAGGGTCGTTAGAAGACATCTCGAGTGCGTTTCAAACCGCAGTTCACGATCGATTCGTGGGGTTAAAGTAGAAGTGAGAGAATAGCAACGTCAAAGAAAGAGGTGAGAAACGATTGGATGTGCCTTCCGCGGACTTAGGACAGGGTCCTCGAAGGGGGCGACGGCTGGTGAGAGGGTCGCTTTAAACGAGGCGTGGGAGGGAGGCAACCGACGAATACATCCAAGAACTCGCAACTGAAAAATACAGAGAAGAAGAAGAAGCAGAGATATCAATAGATAAATAAGAAAAAATGGAATTATGGTGGTGCAACAGAGCACTTGCGTAAAGGAGGAGACGTAAAGGAGGAATCACAGAGGTGGAGTCGTAGGTGTTGGAGGACTACTTGGTAGTAGTCTCAGTAACAGGACAGACGAGTCAGGCAAGGATCAGGAGGGGAAAGGCAAAGTAGAGCACGCAAAACTGGTCAGAGAATTATAGCACCAGGACAACTGGGTGATGGGTAGCCAAATCTCTAGTTCAACTAGGAGTTGGTGCTTTGACTCTTGGTTTGATTGTTGGTCTGGCCCACGGTCGCAACCGCAATTTGCCCCCTCTGAAACTCCCTAAAACAGAGGGTGACAGATGTTTCCCAGAGTAGGTAACGACAGTCAAATTTCAAACAAATTATCAATAATTACAATGCAGAGTGCGCCACAGACTATGAAAAGTGAATTCGACCTTCAAATTTTTACCAATGAGCCTATTTTTATTCTTCCGTTTGTCGTTACAAACAACTGACTACTTCATCTTTTGCGCGCAGGTATAATCCAGTCATCGCCGCTGATCATGGTCGCATGCGGAGAAGCAATGTGATCTGCTCCCGGAAGTCGAGGCTCATGCTAGCAAGGTAGCGAGTAGATATATGCAGAGTAACATAGAAGCGTTTGCACTTGCCTAGGCTTACCTCGCAATCCTTGCATTGCATAAGGACCCCTCAACTTCGTCGGGGTAAAAGCGTCATCCGGATAGGGGACCCACGGGTATCTCCACAATTGATCTCTGATGGAGACGACCGACTAAGAGAGCATCAAATAGTATTTCCATCTGAGTACACCTTTTGACTGAGGCTCTCCAGGACTCTGCGAAGCCCCTTTACCTGAGAATTACTCCGTGTACCTCCGTCATTTGCTTCTGTATACCAACTGCGATCTGGCGTAGGCGTGCATGAATATGCGTAAAGCACCACGGCCCTCTCCACTATGCCTACAATGCCTCCTGCGTCTACTACAGCACCTATATCGGCTGTTATAATTGACGGGCGAGGGAGCTCATGAAACTCAGGCATACTTAAGGAACTGTGGTGCACAGTTATATGCAATATATGTATTAAGTGCAAACTTGCCCGCTTTGCGACATGGATGCATGCGAGGATGGATGGCAAGAGCTTATTGGGATGTCGCTTGGACAATCCTACTATGATTTGTGATTCTCCGGCTTCTAACATCTCTATAGAGAGCAAGCCTTGAGCCGTACCTCGTTGTATGAGCAATACACGAGGACAGATCTTGACGAGATATCAGCTGTCCCTTCTTCCATTGTCCATGTGTCAACACGACTCGACGAATGCTTTCCTCGATCTGTTTTGTATAATTTGATCGACCGTCGCTAGAAGTCGTTCCTCAACTCGCGAAGACTGTGGGTTCGTTCTCTGGGCAGTTCGAAATTTCAAGTATCTTGCACCTCGATAAGGATGGCCATTTTGTTGAAGCCATGCGTCACTGTATCTAACGGTTCTCTGTCTGTTGTTGTACTCGCATATGCCATTATCTCGACGGTAAAAAACAAATTTCTGGCTTCTGTCTCTCTCTTTCAGAGGTTAGCTCTCAATGTCAGGGATCTTGAATGCAACAGGAGTTATCAACACATGTAATTCATTGAACCAGGAGACTGTACGGACTTTCAAAGCCTGATATTTTGCCTATGAGTAGTAGTGTGCGGCACAAGTTTGGGCCCTGGATATGCACAACGCGGTTGGAAACTTTCAATAACATCTCAACGTAAATATCATGTAGATTGTCGAAGACTTGAGAATAAATATCACCTGTCATTATGCGACGAGTTGTCAGTTTTGGTGCTCTGTATATCGAGGATTCGCTCATATCTGCTTGTTCAATAGTCCCAGGAACTCTGTTCGTCGCTTCTTCTAAAATGGTGACATTCACTATTGAAGGTCTTAGCATCTATCTGAACAGAGCGGGAAGTTATTTTTATCTGGTAGCAGTTGTCTCGAGGCTCTTCTTGGTTGAATACTTCGTTGTGGTCGATTGGTGTTCCGGGATAACCTTGACTGCATCACAATCATGAGGATATCAAGATGACTACCAAGCCATAAACTACTGCAGAGAGACAGCCCTGATAGAGAGGAACATAACATCTCATAAACATTGCAGGTGATCATGCCTTGGAAACCGAGATCACAACAAGCTGGACAAATAATATTTGGACATTGTTACGAAGTCTAGGACTTGAAGCCAAACAGGTCTCGCGGAAAATGCCTGAGGCTCAAGCGAAAATTGCTCTTCTGACCCCCTTAGTTTGCAGCTAACCAACGAAAGGGCGCAAAAAAGTCTCAAAAATCGAGAAGCTCCTGGATGCCGTGGTCTGTCAAAACCTGCCACCGAAGTTCTATGATTTAAGTCCTATTATCAAGGTCCACCCTCCGATTACAAGGATAAGGAGGTATGGGGTCCAAAACTACCTTTGCTCAGCAGACGTAAAGATAAGACCTCTTGGAATCTTATGGTTTGAATACAATGTGGTCCGAGCGGCTAGCGCTAAATACCCCACAATTCGGCAGGCTTGCCGGCCTTGCCCGCACCTGGGGAGAGCTAGATATCCCTTATCACTACAGCCTCCTCCCTTAATCATGAATTCTTGTATAACTTCCTTATAATTATGTATCATAGTATAGTTTCACATCCTTTGTAAGATATACTAGTTATGGCCTATTCAATGTACAGGAGAATAGATTGTTCACATGGGTTCATTCACTCTGCACCTAATGGCGACATCAGTCATCTAGGTACAAAAGCGAGTTTTTACTTGTTTATGCTGGCAGTGGCTCATGATTTGCGATTATCAAATCAAACGATGCGATGTCACCTGCACACTAATAACCTGCTCTTTTTCTCCTTTCATTTCTCAGTAGAGGCATGACCTTCTTTCTGCGCGTTCCTCGGTACTACAAAGCAATTTTCCCACGGCTCTGCCAATCGATCGCTCCAAATAAGCTCTCCGGGATAGCCTTTCCATGGTACCAAGCTCACGGTTGCACAGTACAGGGTAAGTTCTACAATTCTCAACTGTCATTTGATGTAATATTTTGAAGTTTACTCCGAATCGGAGGATAACTGGAAGCAACACTGACGTTGGTCATGTGTTCAAGGGGTTCAGAACCATCACTTTAGGACTTCGAAGATTTCTGCCTTGAAGGATCTTCAAAAGCTCACATTACGAGCAAGCTCATTTGTTCTTCCTCTCCTTCAACGGCGAGATGGAGTCAGCAATTGATATGTACTGGTTCCACAATGACACTCCTACTGTCGTGACTCAGATACTTCGCGACTTGGACAAGAAGAGGAAACTGGCTATTGTATTGGAACTGACTGAGCCTGCCTTTTTCCTGCCCGAGGCCACGGGTAACAGGCCTGTTGTGCTTCGGGGCCGCTGCACATTGCTTGTAAAACGGCCGCTGAAAATCAAACAGGTTGTGGTGGCCCTGGACGGGTTTTCGTATATCAGATGGCCCAATCGTAAGAACTGACATTAGCCACTCCCTTATACCCCATGCTGGCTGTGCTGACTAACATCAACTCTTGGGACAGGAGTTCGCGAAATGGGAAGCGTTGTCAATTGTGCTTTGACACTATTTAATTCGAAGAAGGACTCCAAGGCTCAGTTCCAGTATCAGGTGAAAGAGCCTGAGAAACCCATCACAGGTGTCACGGAAGTTGAAATGTCGAAGAAGAAATTCAACAAGCTTCGCGAAGTGGTTTACAAGCTCCATCTGCGTTCCACAAAATCCGTCCCGGAGCTCAAGCCCGAATGTTTTTCACCTGGAAAGTACTCTTATGATTTCGAAATGATACTGCATTCTGGCCTGCCGGAATCTACATTCGTTGAGGGAACGATAGTTCGCTACCATCTCAAAGCCAGCGTCAAGTGTCACTCCATGCTCCGGGGGATGTACAAATCGACCGAGGTCGACGCTGTTCGCTGCCCTGCCGATGCCTACGTCGAAGACTCCGTGGGCGGCAATTGGCCGCTACATGTTGACGGCGTTCTGCATGCAGATATTACCCTTTCCAGGAAAGGCATCGCTTTAGAAGATTGCCTTCCCGCCGTATTCAAGTACAAAGGATACAAAGATACCAAGTTCCGCAAACTTCACGTCTTCCTGGTTGAGGACGTCAGATATTATACGAGGGATGGGACGCGAGCCGGTAAGGCTCCCTATAAAAAGTATCTCATACATGAGACGCGGAATAACGACCTCAGACCGGATGTGCACTGGCAACGAGAGGGTGAAGTCTCTGAAGAGGAGCTTAACCCCTCTGAAGCAAAATCGACAAGATTCCCTATATCGTCTAACAACTGTGACACTCCAGACGGCGCTGCTCTTCCCCCGAGCCAAACGATTAGCTTCGACCTTGAGCTAAAGATGCCTAAGTGCAAATTACACAGAGGTGCCCCAGACTTCAGATACATGCACTATGACACCAAACTTCGGAGTGTCGAGGTGTCACACTTCTTTGAGGTAAGACTACCCTGATCAAAACTATACTTTCCACACCCTGCTTTACCTTAATGCTGCCCTGATTTCTATCCTGTGGTGACAAACTGTTCCTTTTGTATCAACAAGCCTGGTGTGAGCTGTTTTTAATCTGAATATGTGAATACAGTTTCAGGTGTATGTTTTCATGAACAGCAGGCCCGTTACAAAACCTTTTGAACAACTGGTCCCCTTGACGCTTCGCTCTTGCTACGCCAATTCAGGCAATACAACCTTGCCTACCTATTGCGAGGAGCGTTTGCCGGTTTACTCATCGCTCTCCCCGGATGCCCCACCGTCGACTATTGATCATGATCATGATCGTTGATATCACTGACTTGGATCTTCTCCACTCGCCGCGCTGAGACTTGGCTCCATTTCCAATTCACATGGCTCTCAGATCGGAAAGCTCATCGTTTTGTATCTGCAGCGGGCTCTGTGCGAGATGTGCACTGCTGGACAAGGCGACAAGTTGTGCTCACTTTCCCGTCATTTCCGGCTAGCATGGCGTCGATTTGCCCCATGTTGAATTGCGAGTGTCCTGAAGCGTTGTACAAGCTGACCTCGAAGACATTTCCCATCTCAGATTCCTTTCTCGTGTGCATAATTGTGTTGCAGGGTGACCGGTTCACTCTTGCCTCAAGTCTGCCTCATGTATGGTTCATGTATGCCCCACGTATCCCTTCAGAATCTCTGATCAGTAAGCCAGTTTAACGAATGAAACGATGAAATATCGGAATTAATAATGACCGTAAGAATCTCCAATACCAAGGACGGGACAGACTTACCGAGGAATTGAGTTTTCGCAAACCAAGCTCGGAAATCATGGTTCATCGACAATTCCTTTGCACGGATGTGGGTACTTAGGGCTACCGTGTGGGTGGGTATCAATTACATCACTTTCTCCTCCGTTTCTCTATCCGGGCCAAACACGCTTCCTCTCCTCTGGAGATTTAGAGGCCAATCCTCGAAAAAGACATCATCAATACATCATGAGCGGTATTATGCGAACTGCAGTCGCACTCAAGACTCATTCGGCTCAGTCTCACCTCGGGACGCGGGCAGAAGCATTTGACTAGAGTGTGCGCGGGAGTCATGATGTTCTGCAGTTCTACTGTCCTCACAAGCTGATATTTCAGGACAGACAAAAGTGCCAAACGTGGAGATCAACAGAGGCGAGGGTGAAAAAATGAGCAGAAAGAGATTGAAGATTGACCAATTACCTTCCTATTGAAGACTGACCCACAACCATGGATAAAGAATCCATGCAGATCTTGGGAAAGCCTATGCCCTTACTTTCCTTCTACCGCATGAGGAAACTCGGTATCGAACTCTCTGAGCTACTCACTTTGACTAAGAGAACGGTGTCCACTCTGACTTCATAGTTCTTGTCCATATGCCAGGTAACTATTTCTATGGGTCTGCCTCGCGCAGGGACTCAAATGTTTACTCGAATTCATTCACACTGTCTTCGACTACCGATTCGTAACCATGGCGCCGCCCACTTTTGCTGGCATGTCCGGACGGAAACTGTCCTGGACTGTGTCGACGATTGCGACCATGGGATTCTTATTGTTCGGATACGATCGTAAGTAACGCGGGCTGATTGATTGGTCCATGCTAACAGAGACAATGGCAGAGGGTGTGATGTCTGGCATCATCTCCGACCCGGCATTTAACAATGTCTTTACAGCAACCAAAGACGATAACACCATGCAAGCAACTGTGACAGCTGTTTACGAAGTCGGTTAGTACCGATCTGCGCCACTATGTACTGCGGAGCCTAACCCAGTTCACCACCGATAGGTTGTCTGTTCGGCGCTATCTTCGCCTTGATCTTCGGCGAGATCCTTGGTCGCCGGAAAATGGTCATCTGCGGCGCATCGGTGATGATTGTTGGAGTGATTATCCAAGTCACGTCATTCCCGGGCTCGCTACCTCTGCTCCAGTTCATCTTCGGCCGTGTCATCACAGGAATCGGCAATGGAATGAACACGTCAACCATCCCGACGTATCAAGCCGAATGCTCCAAGACGAGCAATCGAGGTTTGCTGATCTGCATCGAGGGAGGCATTATTGCTATTGGAACCATGATCGCCTACTGGATCGATTTTGGTGCACACTACGGGCCATCAGACCTGGTCTGGCGGTTCCCGATCGCCTTCCAGATTGTTTTTGGCATCGTGATTATCGTGGGCATGCTGTATCTCCCCGAGTCGCCACGGTACTTGATTGCGCAGGATCGTATCGCAGACGGCGAGAAGGTCTTGGCCGCGCTGGCAGGTACGGAGATAAGTGATCGTCATACGCAGCTGGAGAAGCAGTTGATTGTAGACTCGGTCCGAGCGTACGCTCCCCTACTTCGTACATCGCATTTTCATAGCTGACATGCGCCCCAGTGCCGGTGCCGAAAAAGCCAGTTTCAGAGACCTCTTCACCGGAGGACCATCGCAGCACTTCCGCCGGATGATTGTTGGTTCGTCCTCGCAGGTTTTCCAGCAAATCTCCGGTTGTAATGCAGTCATCTACTACCTGCCGGTCCTCCTGGAAGACTCAATCGGCCAATCGCATGACTTCGCTCTGCTCATCGGCGGCGTCAACATGATCTGCTACGCGATCTTCGCCACATTCTCCTGGTTCTTCATCGAAAAGATCGGCCGGCGCAAGCTCTTCCTCGGAGGAAGTTTCGGCCAGTGCGCAGCGATGATCATCGTCTTCGCGTGCCTGATCCCCGGCGACGCGCAGACAGCCAAGGGCGCAGTCTTCGGTCTCTTCCTGTACATGTGGTACGTCACCAACCCCAGCTCCTTTCCGACCTGAAAGTTCCAAAATCTGTACTGATTCCACGCCCAGTTTCTTCGGCGCAACCTGGCTCCCCCTCCCCTGGCTCTATCCCGCCGAACTCTCCCCCCTCAGAACCCGCGCAAAGGCAAACGCCATCTCCACCTGCAACAACTGGCTCTTCAATTTCACCGTCGTGATGATCACCCCCGTGATGATCGAGCACATCGGCTGGGGCACGTACCTCTTCTTCGCGGCCTGGAACGCCTTTTTTATTCCAGTCATCTGGTTCTTCTACCCCGAAACCGCGGGCCGGAGTCTCGAAGAAATCGATCTGATTTTCGCCAAGGGCTTCGTGGAGAAAATGAACTACGTGCGTGCTGCGAGGGAGCTGCCGCGGCTTTCAGATGAGGAGATCGAGGCCAAGGCGGCCGAGTATGGGATTCTGGACGATAATGAGAAGACTGAGGAGAGAGTTCTGGAGAGGGATCCGGCGGCGACGGCGGAGTTTTCATCTTTCCAGCCTACTCAGCTATAAACCGGCTGGTCTGGTTGGGGCTGTTATCTTTGGATGACATGGTTAATGATTGTAGTTGATGAATTTGGCGTCCTGTCACTTTGAGACGATTTGAGATGTACTAACAGCATGTTTTGGACATCTGGTATCATTGCTGACAAAGAAGGTATCGAAATCTAGAGCTCAGCTCCTGTCAGATAGGGAGTTCCGTCGTGATAGAAAAGTTCCTTGCTGTTGAGATCTTCATATTGGCTTCCCGTAGACCAAGCATCTTGCTGCTACTATGAGCGAACGTAGACTATATGGGATTCGACTGCTAATGTTGCCTCTCTTGGTCGCTGGCACGGTCTGTCGGTTGAGTCCTTTTATTAGGGGGCTTAGGCAATAATATGAAATATTGAATTGAATCTTTGCCTGACCCTTGAGTAAACTATCGCAGTCACGCTCATGCTATGCTATTGTCATGCCATCGTCATCCATCAGTAGCTTTAAAGCCGAGAAGAGAGTAAACTTAACGAGATCAAGCGTATAGAATCGATCTTGTAGTCATTTCTCAAGGCGGGTGCAGAAAGCTTTCCCCTACACCCAGCCAGCATATTGGTCGAGCATTTCGTTCTTGACTCCCTCTGATCCATGGCGGACGCCCAGAAGCCTGACTGTCCCAATCTTGCCACCAAAATCATCCTCCACTCTGCTCTCCCATGTCTCAAAGAAAGCATTCAACCTGTTGATCACTTCCGGACTGTCTTGGATGAGGAGCGCAATGGCGTCGTAGCCACCGGCTCCAGGAACCACACCTCCAATGACACCTTCCAGCTCGGACAAGGCATCGAGTAGTTCTGTTTGGACGCGCGGCTCGATTGGGACATCGGACTTTTGAGTCATAGTACGGATATGGTTACGCGAGCGCTGAATGTAGGTGCGGACATTTTCAAAGTCACTGAGGCTATGCTCGTCCGGGCTCTGCGCCAACCGTCGGAGTTCCAGGCGGAGTCTTTCGTTGTTCGATTGCAGAGCACCCCAGAGCATATCGGCCTCCTTGTGATTCTGCTTCCGCCACTCCAGAACCTTCCTCACCATGGAAGGAGTCTGCGAGCCGCATTCGACGTCACAAAGGACCATTTGCATTCCCCGTGGCAGCTTCATGCCGAAATCGAGACATTCGGTGTCCCAAGGATGCTCGGGATCGGCGTCTTCCACGATTCGAAACAACCGCTCTTCAAAGCCCGGAGAACCAGCGTCGCCGACTGATTCGAGGATCGAGGGGGAGAAGCGTCTGTAGAGACAGGAGCCGTAAATGGCAGCTGCAACATCGAAGCCGGACCCGACTTTACCCTGCGCCGCACAGTGGGCCGCCTGGGCCAGGTTGTGAAGCTTGTCGCGGCCTGGGCCGAGGTCGTCGGGCTGCATAGTACGATGGATGACGAGAGATGATACCAAGGCAGTGACCAAGGCCGCTGAAGAGCCCAACCCCGTCTTGTGTGCCTCCTGGAGGCGAACACCGAAGTTCACGAATCTGCTTGACGACTGGAGCCCGGAAGCTCTAGAGAAGGCCGTCTCGGAGTAGTAATCGTTGTCGGCGAGAATAGTAATCGATAGTGACCCGAAATCCTTAGAGTCCGCCACATAGCTGATGTAAGTCAAGGCGAAGTTCAAAGAGGTCTCGACAAATGGGTTGCGTGGTCTGGATGGGGTCAGCTCCTGAGCACTTGTGGTACTAGAATACTGTTGCTTACCCATCATTTCTCTGTTTCACTACGACTCCTCCACCATTCTCGCATCTTTGTATGCTATACTCCCATACCGCATCCACGAACTGTGGGGAGTTTACGACAATGGTGTCTTCGTCTTCCTTATCTCCATGGACATTGCCTTCCATCTGAGGCACGTCCGACTGGCCCTGCGCAGGCCCCGTCGCGGGCTCCCGCCGATGATTCCTTCTCAATTGTTGGACAATGACATGAATTCTGGCGTCGAGAGCAAACACAGTCCCAGTGTAGCTGCGGTCCAGGACCAGATAACCCCCAGTGAGGAGGACCTTGCCCGGCGCGGACAAGGCCGTTACTGCTGGGGGAAGAGGGGGCATGGTGAAAATCAGGAGCTCGACGTCAGAGTTGGAGAGTGGATGAAGGAGTTAGATCGAGGTGTTATAAAGTCGGCGGTCCGGTATCAGGGGTTTAATGGGAGCTAAAGGAACGTGGCGTCAGCATTTCTGCAAGCAAGCCAATTGTCTCCGCACACATGTACGAGACACTACCAGATCGGACATACATGTCTGACAGAAAGATTTGTGCAGTGTGTAACCAAAAGAAAAGAGTTGCCTCTTGCAATCAAGCGCTCCAAATCGAGGGGCAGATCTCAGTAGCCCCGCCTTCACTACTTTGGGGGCTAGACAAAGCGAAGAATTTCCACAATGATCATAGGACAACTCAGTGAAATTGGACGTGACGATGAAGTATATTGGCTCTTTCTGAGGTCCTGGATTAACTAGATATTCTTTGCGATACGCATCATGCTTATCACTGCCTGGCGTCGTCCCAATGTTTTGCTACTTCCATGCGGAGTTAATCGGCCGTGGCTAGTGTGGAGTGTGGCTAATTGTGGCGGAGGCTACGGACATTATTCGATCACGCGATATGGATAAGGTCAGGACTCAGAGGGTTTCATTACATGTATAAGGTAAGTTATATACAGTCTAGGCCATCAGATATGCGTCAAAAAGGTTTAATCCTTTTCAAGGCCGCCGCGCCGGTTTCCAAGCATTTAACCACCAACGCCTTCATACAACAATGGATTTAAGAAGCCGAATAACAAGAAAACAAAGGCGTGACATCATAAAGAGAAGGAACTGCGCTTCGTGAGACCGTCGCTCACCACAGAGGCAGCGTAACTTTATTGTTGTAGTCAATATTGTCCGCTCTGGCTTCGACGCGCTCACGGCATGTGCCGAAAATGCGGTCCCAAAGGCGTGTCTGCTTGCCATAGTTGTAACTACTCTTCCAGCCATAGCGGTGGTGAAGATCGTGATCCTCGATGACCAGCTCCGCATTGACGAGCCTCAGAAGCCAAGTCAGCGTCGATGGTGTGAATGTGTGAAGACGGACCCCGCTGTGCCCGGCAAGCTCTGAAAATACCACATACTGGTGGCAAAACCACCACTCATAGAAGCCCATAGGGAGGCCCATGAGCTTGAGGCTGAAATAGGCCATTATAGGAATGCCCGCAATGTCAAAAAACTCCTGCTCACTATCCGCATAAAGCGTCAAAAGCGGATTCGGGTGCTTGGTGAGGTGATGAGTGCGGTGGTATTTCCAGAGGCTGCCGACATCGTGCATGAGACGGTGGTACCAATAGAACCAAAAGTCCAGAACGATGCCATAAAGACCGATTTCGAGTGGTAGCCAAAGCCAGTGGATAGAAGAAGGTGGTAGGGCGGTCCGGTAGCTCAGGAAGACTGTGAACATCGGACGGAAGGTGGATGTCGAAAGAAGCGACTGAACGACTTTTACGACACCAACATCGGGTACACCGTCTCGCTCATGCTTGTCGCCGTCGAAAAACCCAAGTCTGTGGCCGAGGCGGCGGAGGATGTGCAACTCATGAATGGCAATCGCCTTGAATGCCGTGCTGTAGAAAATAAAAGCGGCGACTGGGGTTAGGTTGCGACTTGTATAGGCGACATAGAGCCAGTGAATGGCAAATGGTATTAGGGCGTGGACGAGGACCCAGCGGTTAGTTTGCCATTCCGTCATGAAAGGCACCTTGTCGTCTTTGGTGTGTACTGGAACGTCTTTGTCGAGGGCAGTAGGATGTATGCCAAGCACCTCATAGAACCAATGGAACACAGTCCACTGCTCCTTATCAGTGCGCCATGTAGACTTCATCGAGTCCTTGGGATTGCGCATTGCGGTTGCCATGTTGGCCTCTTGGTTGCGGTCCCTCTATTATCTGCTTGCAAGTGATTCTTCATCCAAGAGGGAGGGGGATTGGCCGGGGAATGGCCTCTATTTTATGTTTCAGCTCCTGTGGCGTCATGGTTTGAAGTCCAGAAGATCAATGTGGATGCCCTCGGCATGTGAATTAGTAGATCTGTTCATGTGGGGTCTGGGGGAACCCTGGTATAAGAAACCAGCACCGCGGCTCTCCTAATGACGGCTGTGCAGATCCTCGCATCCTCAACGAAACAGGGGCTGGAGCTCGCAACCTTTGGCTTTTTGGGATCATTGGGACCTTGCCAAACCACACGCGACAGACGCATGATGCCGATTTGGACTTGTTCTTAGTGTTCATTGGGAGGCACTCTTCCCCGCACTAAGACTCTAAGAGACCTCGGGCCTTTAGGCAAGACAAGAGTTTTTTGATGGATCTTATATCTGAAACGTTTCTACTCTCGACACAATCAGTAGGTATTCTTTCTCTTCTACAAGACAGTTGCCATCAGGACTTAATCTCACCATTATTATTGCATTCAAATTGCGAGTTCCAAGGGCTACAAATGAAGTTTGCGCTGTATGCGATTCCATGGACATCGACGTGATGTATACAGTCTTACGGATCGACCAACACGAAACCGTTCTCGGTTAGAGTACCCCAAACAGACAGTTTGCCCATTCCCGGAAAAACTGCCTGCCGGTCCGTGGTAATCAGGTGTACGGAGTACCCCGGTTAAGACTGGAATTTGGGGATCCCCATCGCGTTGCATGCCCGATTGGGACTGGTTCCTCTCAATCTACATGGTCTTGGTCATAATGTAGCTACATTTCGAAAATTTATCTACTTACTGTCTAGACCAGCAATGTCACATGGATAAAGAGCTGGCATTTCCCATCTTCCTTGTGGTTGCAACTCATTCCCTGGCCAGTCGCTGGCAAGCAGTTTGCTGTTGCCTTGTGTTTGGTGTTGTGCTGGCAATGCTCGCTTAAGAGACGACCACTTCTCCGTCCGAACTGGCTATTTTCACAAGCACAAACTCTACCATATGAAATCAACAAGACTACTATGGCTGCGCGGAAATGATTACGAATACTATGGCATCTGTCTTTGCTTATACCGTCGATGGACAACAAGCTCTGGCAGACCTGATCTGTCAGGCGCATCATACGATTGAGAAACAGCCTGTGTGCAAGTTGTAGTATATCGGAAGATCGGGATGCAAAGAACATATATGCAAGATTGGATTCTACATAAGTAGCCCAAACAACCCAGCAAGCAATGGCATCGAAAAGGCCTGAGGCAAGCATGACACTACCTCATGGATGCCACTGCGGGAGTGTCATGCATAGTACTGCAGTGAAACACCGGGTCAGAAGTTTCCAGGCACACTCGGACTCTAGAACTCCCGTCTATGTCAAGATTGTAAAACGAGTCTCATACGTACACAGTGGCAGCGATGAAAAGTTGTCGGTCTGAACAAAGTACGACCCTGACTCCCTAAGGCCAGCACTGACATAACTCTCGGACTCGGCGTTTCGGCATTATGGGATCCGTTGTTGATCTCGGAGGATGTTGAAGACTCCGGACGGAACCATAGCGTTGGCAAAGAAAATAAGCCGGAATGAACGGGTGAGTCACCATGCTGCGCCCCTGTCAAAACAACCAGACACTTCCGGCAATCCACCAAAGAATCAGGGACGGGTGAAAAATACCTCCTGCTTTTCCCTAAGCCCCAGCGGGAATTCACTCTCTCGCCTCTTCGATTGGACAATGTGTCCCTTGACCCGGGAACGAGGGCGACCACCTGATCATCTCATCGTAGAAAAGTTCAAACCTTAGGCAACGATTTTAGATAGTTTCTCGAAGGCTTCCTCCGCTGACGTTTACTGTTATCCGACGTGCATTTTCTTTCCCCTTAGTCGTTTCGAGAATCTGATATCAGGACGCGATCTGCCAGGTGTCATCATCAATTTTCCCCCTATCTCCCACCACCACATTCTTACATATTATTTGAAAAGGGCAATTTCTCTTCTAATTGCGCGCCATTGAAAGGTCCTATCTAAGCCTTGTGGAATCCTTTCGGGACTTGTGGACAAGTGGACACTGAGCACTGGACTCTTTGCCCCATAAAGAGCATTTCTTGCCCGAACAGTTTAGTCCCTCTGGATCTGCACTAATCCCTTTCTGGATTAGTCACTGATACAGATCATTTTCGTCTTCTCTCAAATATTGTGTCGTTTCCTCTGGGGATCAGGTTCTCCCATTTTCACCATTAATCGACTGTTACTTCTCTTCGCGTTTTGAGGTCCCTCTCACCTTTATTACGCGCGTTCTTTTGGCGACCTCAAGTCGTCAAATGAACCTGCATCATTTCTATTATTTTGATTGCAAGGTATGCTTGATTTGATTCGGTACCTGGTGGGAAAAAAGAAAAAAAAGAAATAGAGACAGTGTGACTAATCAATATACAGCATCACCTCTTCCCTTTGAAGAGGTCTCCCGCAAGATAAATGGTGTTCAAGCCGTTCACTCACCTCGCGCGTCAGAGTTTCACCAAAGCCTTCACCCATGGCTATGCTCAGTCCGTAGTTGCCGCGTCGCAGTCGTACGCACCGTCGGCAACTTTCAATCAACTTGCCAGTCAACCCGCCAAATTCACTCGGACAAGTCAATTACAAAATGTTTTCCAGCCATCGAGTTCGTCGGGTGCTGGTGCCAAGGCCAGTCAGGGTGGTTCTGGGTCCGGAGACTTTGGGTTAGCGGCATACTATGCGGCCTGGCAGCACGCCCAGCAGACTGGCGATGACAGTGACTGGAAACAGTTTCAATTCAAGAGACGAATTGGCTGGAAGCCGACTGGGGATGATGAATCAGTAAAGGTGAAGGTGGGGGAGAAGGCTACGGACTCTCAACCCGGTCTGCACGACTCACCACGCGTCACCAAGGCCTCAGCCAATGCCGAAATCAGCGCTCAAGTTGAGGAGGCCGTAGCACGAGAAATCCAGATTCAGGAGGAACAGGCACATGCTGAGGAGGCGGAAGCAAAGGATGAGGGTACTGAGGCATTCCCTGATCTACCGCCGGAGGTTGCCGCCGTCTCCGATGCGACCGCTGAGCAGTCTCGAATCGTTTCCGACCAGATTGTCCAATTAGCCTCGGGCAAAAAGTACGCTGAGATCCCTGCCGCTTTCGAGTTGCTTCTTAGAGATGGCCTCACTCCGACCGTTGGTGCTTACAATGCCTTGTTGGAATCTGCCGTCCGCCTTCACACCGACGTTTCACATGCCATCCCCAAAGCTCTCGATGTCTACTCAGACATGCTTCGTCGCAGGGTAATTCCCGATGAAGACACCTATCGCACACTGGTCGAGCTTTTTGTCACCCGCTCTCATGAGACGATCAAGGCCAAGGAGTCATTGGAGCAGGAGCGCCTTCGCTATGGAGGCATGGAAGAGCCTGGCAAGTTTATGCTGCACTCTAGTCAGTTGGAGCGCGATCTGCTCGCTGAGGACCACTCTCTCGCTATTGCTGTCAAATTGTTCAACACCGCAACTACTCGTCACTCAGATCTGGTCTTCTCTCTCGATATGTACCGCTATCTTATCACAGCATGTGCGAAAGAAGGCCAAGTTGAGGATATGATCCGTATCTATGCCCACATGGAGTCGCATAAGGTGACGCCACATGCGTCTATCTTCCCGTCAATGATCGATGCCTTTGCGTCTAGCGGCGATCTGACCAGTGCTGTGGAGTGCTACAACGAATACAAGGATCTCGCAATTTCTGATGATAATGGCACGTTCAGCATTGTCCAGCGTTTGGACGGTCAAGTGTACGCTGCCGTGGTCAGGGCTTATCTTTCAGCCGGAAAGGAAGAAAATGCCTTGCGCTTCCTTGAGCGCATCCGTGGTTCGTTTGATGAAGTCGCTGAAAACCGTGAAGCTCGCCAGGAGGCCGTCGAGTCCGTAATTGTTCAGGATGGCCTCGTGCAGTATTGTCTCAAGTCGGGCGAACATGCAAAGGCATTGGAGCACGCCAAGGAGCAGCTACGCGGTGGTGCTTTGGATCATGCCATGGCCCGCATTTGCGTCACTGCGGCGGATGCCGGTGATCTCAGCACCGCCTCCGAAGCGTACGGACGTCTCCCCTCAGACCCGACTGTGCGCCAGGGCCCCGCCATTGCGATGCTGGCATTGCATGTGCGGCAAGGCAATGTGTCAGAGGCTCGACCCCTGTGGCTGATGCTAAGCACCGTGGGTCAGGCAACTCCGGATATGGTTCAGCCGACGGTTATGTACGCCGTTGCCTTGGCCAAGAGTGGCCAGGTCGATGAAGCTCTTCTTGAAGCCCGCAATATGTTCGCCCGGATTCGCAACTCCTCTGCCAACAACACCGTCGTACTGAATTCCATCCGTGAACAAATTAATGAAAGCCTTCACCTTATCGGCCGTGTCCTCATGCAGACTGCCGCTGTTCTCTCCCCCCAGGCTGCCATGAACCTCATTTGGTCCATGACTGAGAATGGTGGCCTCGTCTCTCCCCTTGCTGAACATGCTGTTGCCAGCCTTGGACCTTTGGGTATCTCTCAGCTTGCTGCGCCCGACCTGGCGCTCGCCCTCCAGGTTCAAGCTGGTATGCTTCTCAACAACAACTCCATGGCCTTTGATGTGGCTCATCCTATCCGCTTCGCTCACATGCTTGACATCGCTCTGGCCACGAGACTCCCATTGGATGCTCAAACTACTGCCCTGGTCGATCAAGCCGTCGCCAAGCTGTTCAACAGCCGGCCTGATATGGTGAAGAGATGGCAGGACCATCTTAGCATGGCATCCTCGCCATCGTCTTTCCTTTCCGGTCGTCACTCTCCTGCTTCGGAAGTTTCCTCTATGACGCCCGCGTCTAGCGACGACTCTTTCGATCCGTATGCATATGCTACCGACTTCCGTGGATCTTCTATTATTGCCGAGGAGTTAGAGAGTACCAGCGGTCGCGCAGAGTCGCATCTGAATGAGGCTTTGACTCGGCTTCGGAACATGCGTCGCATTGGTCGCCATCCTCGCTATATCACCTATGCCAAGCTCATTAATGCGGCTACGAAGGCCGGCCGTGCCGACCTAGTGCAGGAGATCCTGAGCATGGCCCGTCGTGATGTTCCTCTGCTGCCTCAGTACCATGCTGTCAAGTATGGCTGGATTTCCATCCTCGATGCCATGGTTGCCTCCTGTTTGACTCTCGGAGACCGCAGCCTCGCTGCCAAGTACCACAATGAGCTCCTGGAGCTGGGTTCGGCACCATCAGCGAATACCTTTGGCCTCTACATCACCACCCTCAAGGAATCCACCAAGACCTTTGATGAAGCAACCGAGGCTCTGAAGATCTTCCATCGTGCTATTGCCGAAGGGGTTGAGCCGACGTCATTTTTGTATAATGCGCTTATTGGCAAACTTGGTAAGGCGCGCCGGATCGACGACTGCCTTCTGTATTTCGCCGAGATGCGTGCCAACGGCATCCGCCCCACCAGTGTCACGTACGGAACGATCGTCAATGCTCTCTGCCGTGTCAGTGATGAGCGTTTTGCCGAAGAGATGTTCGAGGAGATGGAGTCGATGCCCAACTACAAGCCGCGACCCGCTCCTTACAACTCTATGATCCAGTACTTCCTCAATACCAAGCGCGACCGCAGCAAGGTGCTGGCCTACTACCAGCGCATGCAAAGTCGCAACATCCAGCCCACCATGCACACCTACAAACTGCTCATTGACGCCTATGCGTCCCTGGAGCCCGTGGACATGCCTGCTGCTGAGAAGGTGCTGGAAACTATCAAGGCCTCCGGACAACAGCCCGAAGCCGTACACTATGCATCCCTTATCCATGCCAAGGGATGCGTGATGCACGACCTTGATGCTGCCCTGGATGTTTTCCGGTCTGTTGTATCGAACCGCAAGGTGCGCCTACAGCCATGCCTCTACCAGGCTCTGCTGGAGGCCATGGTGGCCAATCATCAGGTTGCTCAAACCGAGGCCATAGTCAAGGACATGGCCGACCGCCGTGTGGAGATGACTGCCTACATTGCCAACACTCTTATTCACGGGTGGGCCGCTGAAGGCAACGTCGCCAAGGCCAAGGCGGTCTATGACAGCGTTGGCGTCGACAAACGGGAGCCCAGCACCTATGAGGCAATGACTCGTGCATTTTTGGCATCTGAAGACCGCGAGGGAGCCTCTCGTGTTGTCCAGGAAATGCTGTCTCGTGGCTATCCTACTGCTGTGGCCAGCAAGATCCTTGACCTGGTTGGAGGTGGTGCGCCGGTTGCTGCCATCTAAACAGGGTCTTCATCCGATGATGCTGCCTTCCCTTCTTCGTTTCAACCAGTTTGAAACCTATGTCAAATTGACAGAATCAAAAAGTACTTGTTCTAATGTTTCCCCTAAGTTGCCAGGGCTGGATTCCCTGTCTTCTGGCGATCTCCAGCCCGACGGCCTTTGTACAGGCATTCGGGAAGGCAGCGTCGATTTCTGATACTTGATTACTTCGTTTCAGGACTCATTTACACTGTGTTATGCATTCAGCGAGGGGAAGGCGTTGGTCAAACTGGGATTCATTATGTTGCGTGTATACCATACCACGTTGGTCGTTTTTCCTTTTCCATATTTCCTTTGTCTTATAGACCACTCTCTACTCCTTATCCTAAGGATTACCTGCTGTTCAAAAAACAATCAGGTCAAAATTCAAACACGATATGAATTACAATTGTAGCATACATTGTAGATACTTCGCATTGCCCGATTTCGGTTCTCGTGATAATGACATCATGGAGCTGCGATTCTTAAGATTGGAATTCTCCTGGCCGAAGCACTTGGCGAGTATTGGATCAATAATGCGATCGCAATTGATCGATCAGTCGACATGGATCAGGCGACTCGGAAGAGCGCTCGTTGTATTATTGTTCCATGTTTGTTGAGTGCCCAAAACGGCCAATAATTTCCGGCCGTAGATTTCCGTTGTCAACTCCGCATTTATGGCCGATGACTCGCAATCTCCCCTACCTTTAATCTTCAAAGTCATCATCCTTCTTCGCTAAGCTCACACAGCTACACAGTCTATGCTTACTGGTCGCGTATGCTTACGCACTCAGTGCCCTCTTCGTCGCATCCGTCTAGCAACGAGCCGTTGTAGCCACGACCAAACGTGGTATTTTCGCAGTATGAGTTCGGGGAGTCCAACAGCGGACGAGCACGCAATGAGCTCCCGACGGCCGAAGAAGCTGATCTGTATGTTTTCCAATTTCTCCCCTCCAAAGAAAAAAACGCAATGATCTATTCCTAACACCCTCCAGTCGCACCCGGCGACATCGAAGCAACCCCCGACCTCTTAGTCACAGCCACCGAAACCAAAGACCCCTCGTCACCCGCCCCCAATGTCCCCGAGCACATCGCCGAGCAACTTCGCTCAGATGTCTCAACCCCGGACTCCACGATCGAGCGCCAGATCGTCGCCCACCCGGCCCGCGCACACCAGTTCGTGAGCAACCCGCCCCTAACAGTCTCCCAGATGCACCCGTCCAACCCGCTCCATCAATTCCACACCTGGTTCCGCGACCCGCGGCTGTCGCCGTCCTCGGCGCCGGAAACGTGTACATTGGCCACCGCATCGCTGCCTTCTGGGCGGGTCAGCGCGCGCGTTGTCTACCTCAAGGAACTGGACGAGCGGGGCTGGGTGGTGTACAGTAACTGGGGCAGCCGGGAAGGCAAAGGCGGGCAGGTGTTCGGTGTGAATGCGGGCGGCGGTGATTTCCCCGGTGCGATGCCGCGGCCCGGCGAGGACGAGAGTCTGCTCCAAGACGTGCAGGGAGGCAATCGGTGGGCTGCGTTGACGTTCTGCTGGTCGGCGCTGGAGCGCCAAGTTCGCGTTGAGGGGATGGTGGAGCCGCTCAGCCGCGAGGAGAGCGAGTTGTATTGGGATACTCGCGAACGGGGCAGTCAGATCGGTGCGTGGGCGAGCTGGCAGAGTAAGGTGCTCTGGTCGGCCGAGCCCGAGATACTGGTTGACCGGCGGCGGAAGAGCGTTGCGGCCGCGGCCCATGTTCAGGGCTCGACACCTACGTCTGGTTGTCTTGAGATCCCGGCCGACATTGATGAGACGGACATTGATGATGGGAGGGCTCTGCTTGAGCAGCGGGTACAGGAGATGGAGGCGCGGTTTGCGGGGGTCGAGAAGATCCCTCTTCCGCCGTTCTGGGGTGGTGTGCGACTGGTACCCGAGTCGGTGGAGTTTTGGCAAGGCCGACGCAGTCGGTTGCATGATCGCTTCCGATATGTGAGAGTGAGGGAGTCAGATGATGATTCGTCGTTCAAATGGCAGATTCAACGACTTTCGCCATAGACCTTACAATAGACCGTTGATATCAGGCTAAGTGAACTACAACCTATTCTTAAGACTTATCAATCAATACCAGGCATAGATCCTTTCAGCTTCAGTCAACGATGATTAGACTAAAGGGCTTATCATCAGCTTCCTAGTATCACTAACCCTATCCTTTCTCTCATTCACTTCAACCACTTTAGGTGCCGTCATGAAGCATACAGCTTGAGAAATGAGTACAGATAGCAACCCGAAAGGCGAAAACCTCCGGATTAAAGCAGTAGTTCTAGTAGAAATGTGCATCACGTCATTCAGGTATCTAACTCTATTGAATTTAATCCGCTGTAGGTTCCTGGACTCCAATTTCCCGGAGAGGGAGCTCAGCCGTCTCAGCAGTCTTGGCCCCGGGGTAGCGGTTTCCTTTATCCTTTTGCTTCTTTTCCTTCTTCTTCTTTTCCGGAGGGGGGTATGCTTTCAATGTGATCTCCTGCCATTCTTTGGAGGCCTCAAAAGCTGTGATGATAGGGGCCATAAGCTCAACCAGAGCCTCCGCCACAGCGGGCTTGAGCAATTGCGGTGTCAACTACAAAGAAGTCAGTACCACGTCAGACGGCCTTTGCACTGCACGTTTGTTCCTGTACATACAATATCGTTCTTGTAATCTTCCTGCATCTGCTTGATGTCGTTGTAGACGAGAGGCTCCAGGCCGTCTCTCTCACGGCTGACGCGGAACTCTGGGCGGCCAGTCTTCAGGGCGGAAGCAGGGAGGAGGACGAATTCTGCAAATGAGAGAACACCGTTGTTTTCGATTTCCTTGGGAGCAGCCTGGGCCTTGCGGATCTTCTTTCTGACAGTATCCGCGGCCTCGAGAAGATCAATCTTGCTCTCTACCGAGAATCAGTAAGCTGTTCGCAATAGTATAGAAAATCGACAGTACCTTCTTCACTCGAGCTCATCTTACCACCGGTAAGACCAGGGACCATGGGGTTCAGCAGATGGGCGCGCTAGATATATGTCAGCAAAAACGTGAGCCGTACGGCAATGCTGTGCTGACCTTTCTGTAACCCAGCTTGGGCTGCCACTCGGTGGATGCCGCGAACAATTTGCGCTGGTCAACTCCTACTCAAATTAGTCTTTGCGCAGATTGATAACTGAGGAAACCCACCTCCGAACTGAACATCGCAATCGAGGTGCTGCTCATCAAGCACCTGAAGGATAGGGTAGAGAAGACCACTAAGGGGGCTGTTGTTGGATTGCTTGACAACTTCAGCACCAGCCTTCTTCGCGTCGTGTTCCGACACCAGAGAGCACAGCTTGTACACATCCATCACATATTCAGGGCTCTTCTGGTAGGAGCTGCCGAGGACGAAGCGCAATTTCTCTGTCGAGACGCCCACAGCCTGGAGCATCGCTCTAATTGTGTACTCATAGTATTTCGCGCGGTATTCGACAAGCTCAATCGGGGCCTTCAGATTATCGAGGAAACCATGGATATCAGCAATCAGGATCGTCACATCGCAACCGGCAGCCAGGAACTGTGCGATTTTGACGGCGGGCACTAAATGCGGGGTTAGCGGTGGGCTTTCGATCGCATTACAACGATGTCGTACCAAAGTATCCGCAGTGAGGTTTGCCAGTGGGACTCGTTCCTATCAATTGGAAAAGAAGATGTCAGCAATTGCCCAGCTGTCACTTGAAAAAGGTTGCGTCGTACCCCAGTAGATCTTTGGGTTGCGCCCCTCCGCGAGAATGCCCTCAATGATATCCGGGTTGAGAATTTCTTGAAGGTTTTCCTTGATGAGGGCGAACCTTTCGGCCGCGTTCATTTCTGCCATGGTTCAGAAAGAATATGCCTTCAAAAACTTGACGACGGAAACTGCAGTCGCTATATAGTGCACGCTGCTTAGGTGAGTCAGTCCGTATACCCATGGATAAATACAAAAATCCCCACCATCTCCGGGCCGGGTGTTTTCCCGCTTGGAGTAATCACACATGCGACAGGGCGGTCAGCCAGAATCCAACGTCAGGCCAACAGCCATATCCGCCCAATTAAAAGGTGAGATGGATGAATGCAAGGGGCCTTGACGACTGTATGCTGACGGAATCTGCATGAGCTGGGACACAAGGAGTTCGATCGTCCTTCCGGGTGCCCTTCCTCTTCCTCTCGGAATGCTCGGAATGCTCCGATTTTGCTGGCCTTCCATCCTTCCTTGTGTAAACCTCCAACATCCAGATTAACTAGAGCTCGAGACTCGGTTTGTAGAGAGTCACCAAACCCAGCACTTGGATACCTCCCTACCCTTCTATGCAATATAGCAGCATGATTACGTGGCATAAATCTTATCTAGTCCCGTAAGCAGGTCAATCGCTAAAAAAGAGCCATCAGCGTTCAATATCAGTACTCAATAGTCGATAGTAAGAACGCGAGTCTCCATAGAGCAATACGTCTTTGAGCCTCGGCCCTTGATTTCTGACAACGTGCTTCTCATCAGACCTGCCTCTGATTGAAATCTTATAAAACACAATCCAAATATTGCTGTCCATGTAGCTCTTCCCCTAATCCCATACCTACGGAGTACACGCTGAAGGTTCAGGTAATCACCCTTATCACGTGAGTGTACGCATTCAGGGCCATCAACATCAACATTTACTTTCCTCATTTCTACCAGGAAAAGCAACTGAACGTCAGTTGAAATACAATCAACTCACATCTGGAAGCTAACCTCCAATTCTTCCATTACGAATAAGAAGCCGGCGACATGACACAACCGCCCGTTCAATCCCGCTGGATCATCCTGGCATTAGCCAGCGGCGCATTCGCAGCTCTCAATGGCCTTTTCGCCAAATTGTATGTCTCCAAGTCCAGCTAAGGGCAACTCGCATTTTGGAGCAGATCATTCGCTAACAGGATTCAGAACAACCGACGAGCAAACCACCGCGTTCGCCAGGAGTATCTCGCATCTCTTCGGCGCGGGGGATCAAAATACGTTTCTTGAACTGCTGGTTCGAGGTGTATGTCTCTCCTCCCTTTCCTGCATTTTGAAGGATTTGTTTGACTTTGTAAAGGTTTGTCTGGGACTCAATGTCCTGTGTAACATCATCATGTGGACGCTTTTTACGAGAGCGTTGACGGCGTCACCCTCCACGACTAAGGTGTCCATCACTAACACGTCGGCAAACTTTCTCATCACTGCGTTGCTGGGTATGGTTGTCTTCCGGGAGAAGGTGAGTGGGCTGTGGTGGTTGGGAGCTGGGATGATGGGTGGTGGGTGTATCTTGGTCGGGATGAGGGATTCATGAGCCTTGTGCATCTAAGCAAACAGGTCTGAGGATTGCACTTGGTTGCAAGTAAGGAAAGAACTTGAGTGCCAAATACAATGAAGCCATTCCTTAGGATGCCTGATCCCATAGTCTATTTAAAGTGATATATTACATCAAATGGTATCATATGATATAGGTCAATGTCTCTCCGTCAATTCCACAAAAGCATCGTCGTCCTCAGTTCCTCTCCGGACCCTGCTTTGTCCCCTGTTGTCTAAAGCCACTGGCCCGTGGTCGCGGTTAAGGCGTGGCCACCGTGGCAACATCGAGCCCACGCGTTGCAGGAAGCGCCATACATTTTCTTCTAGACTATCGCTCTGGCGCCCGTTAAGATGAGCTCCAAGTGGAAGGTCCGCCGCAGTATGGGTTGAGGCGAGGGCTTGCTCCTCGGCCTCCACCTTGAACTGATATTTCAGGCAATCCTTGACAGTGACGAGTCCCGTGACCCGACCACGATGCTCAACCAGGATCACCCGCGGTCCCATCTTCTTGAAGATCTCCATGACAGTCTCCAGTGCCAGGCGGGGATGCACGGTTAGCGGTGTGTGGTCAACATATCGGCTGAAATCCACGAAAGGAGCCCCTAAACTAGTTTGAATTGCATCAAAGGTATTGGGCACCAACTGATTTCTCGAGACAGATGCCCTGCGCGCCACTGCAGCTTCGGCGGCTTCCTTGGTGAATACACAGCGGGCATTAGGAGCCAACATACCCTCCGACTTTGCCCGGTCAATCGCGTATCGGAGTTCAGTGCGGCCGATATACCCGACCAGAACCTTACTTGAACGATCCTCGACGATGGGGAACCCTTGAAATTTGTTGTCATTCAGAAGATGCTCGGCTTCACGTACAGGGAAGTCTGCTGCAGGAAGCGAGACGGGATCAGGCGTCATGGCCTGGGAGACAGGCACGTTGAAGACATGCTCTTCTTTGTTGTCTAGGAATGGGAAACCGTTGGACCAGATCATTCGGTCTGCAATTCCTCCGCTGCCAAAACGATCACTAACGGCTTTGGTGACACCCACCACAATCTGCTGATGTTAGTCCCTTTGACGAATGCACGGATCGTGACTAACTCACCATGGTAGGTAGAATGTAAGTAAGGGCCCCGGTAAGTTCAAACATGATGACCACTACAGATATTGTGAGGTGCATAATGCCACTCAGAGCAGCCCCAGCGCCCAAGAACGCATATGTCCCGGGAGTGATGCATGGAACATCCGGTTTACAAGAGGCAAAGAAAGCCGAATTCGGGAAAGCTTCGTGCAAGGCCTGGACAAGGATCCCTACCAAGCGACCAAAGGACGCTCCAATGGCCATTGACGGGACGAAAATGCCGGCAGGGACTTTACAACCGTAAGATACGATGACCAAAAGAACTCGTAAAATCGTAGCAAACACTAGGGATGCCACCATAGTCCATCGATTCTTAGACCTAGAATCATTAGCAGTTGTCTTCTCTATTTGTCAGCTAAACGGCTTACTCGCAAAGTCCGTGATAATCGTGCCCTCCTTCGCATTCACGGAACAGAATCTCCATCATCTCGGTCATGTTGATCTTCAAGAACATGTTCGGATAGCAAATGAACGCGGTCAAGCCCGCTAAGACGACTGATTCGATGATGGGGTACTGCGAGAGATATTTCTTCCGGAACGCCTGGACTCGTAGATTCCACTTGATCACAAAGGCCCCGTACAGACCACCGAATATCCCGAGAAGTACGAAAAAAATTAGCTCGAAAAAATGCCATGTGCGATCATACTGCACCTGAAACATGACGAGTTGGCCGGTCCTGAAGGGATTCATCATCTGTGGCCTGGATCAGCGGCTGAAGAACAGGCAGAAACAGAAACTGGTGTCCGTACCGCCAACACACCAGTTGCGACCAATGCGCAGAAATAACTTCGCCAAAGGGTCTTGAGGGGAAAGTAGGATGCCATTTCCTGCAGCCTAGTTATCAGCATGACTCTCTGAGGCATGAGCTCCAAAATCACGAACCTCTAGAGAGAATAGTACCCCACCAATTGGACTGCCAAATGCCACTGCCACACCAGCAGCAGCCGTTGCCGTCAGGACTTCTCTCGTTTTTGACGCGTTCAGCTTATATTTGCTGAAAAGGCGTGAGATAACATTCCCTGTACAGACGGCGAAGTGCACACTGGGTCCTTCTTTTCCCACTGAAAGACCAGACGCAATGGCCAATGGAAGCGCGATGGACTTGATCAATAGTGTCCAGCCACCTAAGAAGCCTTTCATCACGAACCCGGCAATAATGCATTTTATTTCCGATATACCGGACCCTGCGGCGTAAGGAGCAAATACTTTAACCAATGTGGAGGCGATAAATGCGAACAAAGTCTATACTTTCTCAGTCATTGATCCGGAAGGGCAGATAAGGTTCAATATACCGCGAAGAAGAAGTATACGAAGTAGTTGATAAGCCAGAAGGAAGTCCATGGCTTCCATTCGGGGCAGCCTGGTAAAGAGACACGTTAGCTCCACACTTCACCATGAGCAGAACATACGCGATATGGCATACCTCCTTCAGCACCCCAGCAGCAGAACTGCTCATTGAGGTAGAATGCAGTCGTACAATAACCCAACTTGATATCCGACAGCCACTCGGTGATGATGTTCAATACAGCCGAGATCAATCCGATAGCGGCGCCGACAATTGTAATGACGAGCCAAGCTTGCCCAGCGTCATAAGACTCGCTCACTTTGCGCCTCCAACCAAATGTGCCTTCCTGATCCCAGAACCCAGACCCATCTCGTCGCTTCGCCCTCCGTCGCGCTTGTTCCTGAATAGCATCTTGGACCCAATCAATCGTTGTAAAATCCTCATATCGCTTTATTTTCCTGATCTCATCCGTAATCGCGTTCGGCTGGCCGTTGTCGTCGGGTGGGCTAGGATCGACAGGCGAGGTGACAGATAAGCCTGATAATCTCCAACTCCGACGCTCAGACAGGACTGAGGGTGAGCGGGGAGCGGTCGACGAGGCAGGCATCGAGCTCAAACCACGGTTCTCTTTTGTGGTAAGAGCATAGTCGGCGTGGATGCGATGCTGGGGAGCTGTTTATATTGCAGTGACAATGTTCCATGGCAGATATGCCGCCCGCCCACGTGAGGGAACTTCCCGCTTTCACATTGGAGATAAGGATAGATGACGATGGGTTTCCTTTGTCGATCGAGGTGTAGCACAAAGTCTTGTAAGATAATGAATTTTCTTTCCTTTTCAACGAGTTGGCTGGTCAGCAGTAATATACAGGGATCACCGTGCTTGATTCGACCCTGTTCTTGTAGTCAAGCACATGCAAGTATGTCCTACATCACTTGCGGAGAACCTCTACACGCTGCGCGCTCTTGATTTCTACCCGCACGCGGTGTAGCAGTAATTTCTCGACCTTCCAAACCGCACCATATTCATCTCCGATCCAGACAATAGTGCTTAACGAGTCTTTCAAATCCGTACAACTCAACTTCCTTTGATATCAGACCAGCTTTGAAACATCGGCGATATACGACCAACCCCCAAGCAGCTCCGAAGTCGAATCCGCTATGTCTCCGAAAGACAAGCCCGCACCAGCGCCAGCACCAGCAACAGCAGAGACATCCAGAGATGAGATAACCGGCCAGAGCGCTCTACCTAGTGCGTGTGAAACCAGAGCTTTGTCGAATTCACTCAGTGGGCTTACATATCACAGTCACACGAATAAAGAAAATAATCCATCTCGATGAGGATATCGTACAATGCTCCGGCAATGCTACGTTCGTTGTCGCAAAAGCTACAGTTTGCCTCCCCTTTTGGCCTTCTAGATTCTAAGCCTCATGCCGAGCAAGATTCGCTAATCCTGCCCTCTATCTATTTTAGGAAATGTTCATCCAATACCTCGCGCAACAAGGGCATAACGTCGTTAAATCTGAACGAAAACCGCGTAAGGTTATTCAATACAAAGATCTAGGTTCGTCGCGAATCATAGGATTGAAGAAGCGAGCCGATCGCTGACGAATATGACACAGCTACCGCCGTTTCACGAATCGATAATCTGGAGTTCCTTGCCGACGTGATACCCAAAACAACTACCTATAAACAATTCAAAGAGAAGAAAGCAAAAGAAGCCAGCAAAGACGCTGCGTTCGAGAAGGGACAGCGCACATTGAACGGCACAATACCGTCGATGATTAAAGAAAATGGCGAGAGTGGTTACCAGAAAGCGGATAAGCCTTCTATAAGCCCTCGAGCTCCGTCTCTCAGTACGTTGATGGTTGACCGCACAGTCGAGGCGCAACCAGGAGAAAACGACCGTGACGTCGAAATGGTAGACCAGTGATCGAACCATGCGCAAGGCCTTGTATAACTTGAGCTACTCGGTAAACGTGTTTGTTCTTTTGGGTTTGGGTATTATTATTGAGGATCGCATGTTTGGGTTTGGTTATGCACGGAACGGAAACGGATCGAGGGCAAGATCCTGTTGGTCAGTTGCTTTTTGACGCGGGAATCATTTATACCTCAGGTTAGCATAGCGAGAACATATGAGAATTATGATGAAATCATATTGAATAGACCAATTATTATTATAATAGAATAGAGTCTGGAAGAATAGCATTCTAAGTAGACCTAAAGATGGCAACTGCTTGAAGAACGTTTGGCGGCCGGAATTGTCGTGGGCTCCAGCCAATGAGGCGCCCCGTGATTCCGATCGCTTGTCGTAGAAAGCTCTTTCGACCCGTATGCCGGGCCTCCGTTCAACCTCATCGAATTCCTCCCGTCCTATTATTCAATTGCTCTCTTTCCCCCTCAACTCTTCCCCCCCTCCACCCACCTCCCCGCAATTCATTGCGATTGCTAGTCTCATCATGTCGCTTTCCTCCGCCTCGAGCACTCTGCTGCGCGCTTGCGCCCGCCAGCAGCTGCCCACCAGCCGCGCTGCCGTCGCCTCCTGCCAACAACGGAGAGGATTGTCCGAGGCCTCCAAGTCCTCCTCCTTCGATAGCCCTTTCGGCAGCTCCAACGACTACCAGTCGACCCTGAAGATCCCCAGTTTCAGCAAATACGCTTCCAACAAGCCTCCCCGCTCGAACCAGGTTTTCTCCTACTTCATGGCCGGAGCCCTCGGTCTCGGATCTGCTGTTGGTGCCAAGGCTACTGTTCAGGGTAGGTGTTATCAGGCAATTCACGACAAGAGATGGAATTGAACGAAAGGATTGAATGTCGCTTTGGAATACAATTGCGGGAGATTCGGCAGTTTGGGTCTTTTGGTATCACATGGAGCACGTTGCTGATATGCAATTTTTACCATCAGACTTCCTCGTGAACATGTCCGCCTCCGCCGACGTCCTGGCTCAGGCCAAGGTTGAGATCGGTCTTGCTTCGATCCCCGAGGGCAAGAACGTACGTGTCCCGTTTATCCGTGAAGCATCACGCGCACTTCGCTACTCCGAGCGCTTATACTGACCTACGAATCCACAGGTCATCATTAAGTGGCGTGGAAAGCCCGTTTTCATCCGTCACCGTACCCAGGACGAAATTCAGGAGGCTCAGCAGTATGACTGGAAGACTCTCCGTGATCCTCAGCCCGATGAGGACCGTGTCCAGAAGCCCGAGTGGCTGGTCATGCTTGGTATGTTGTCACGCCATCTGTTTCTGCTATATTCTTTGGACGGTTACTGATAGCGAATTTTTCTATTGTGAAGGTGTCTGCACTCACCTTGGTTGTGTCCCCATTGGTGAATCCGGTGACTACGGCGGCTGGTTCTGCCCCTGCCACGGTTCCCACTATGATATCTCCGGCCGTGTCCGGAAGGGTCCTGCCCCTTTGAACCTCGAGGTTCCCCAGTACAGCTTCCCCGACGAGAGCACCCTTGTCATTGGTTAAACATCTCTTCTTTGTGTGTCGCCAAATGTTCTAGACCAAAGAGAGACGAAGAAGAGGGGAGTGTTTGTGCTTTAGACGGTTAGCTTTGTTGCGTTTGTCAAGATTGAAGAGACCGTGTTTTAATATGGACCCAAAAATGAGCTCTTGTACCATCTTTCAACATGCGCTGCTCAGGCCCCTGTATCACTCACTTGTCTGTGAAATTCTTGTCTTTCAGTATAGACTTTCCTCGTTCTGAGACCTTGCCTCACGCGCATGCGGGTCAAAAGCGAGTTGTCGGTTCCTCTTACTTGTGGCAGCTGATGAAGCAGTTGGAAGTTGAGGTTGATCTGCAGTAAGAGGTGGTGGACTTCAGATGTAGATCTGTTGAGCGTTGGTTCGAGTACATGTATGTCATAGTTCAGTTTACGTATATTCATCGTTCAATCTCCTTTGTCTTTTTTGTTCATTGGATCTGGTAATCTCTACTGCTAAGGTATCCTCGAAGTACTTCGCCGAGCTGACTCGGCAACTCAACCTGACTGCGCCAGCTGTACAATAATATACAAGTTGAATTTCCCTACTCAGTCATCTATCCTCTATTCCATTTCTGTACAGGTTCAAGATACAAGTCGACGTCCCAGGTAAACTAGTTACGAGAGATCCGATGCATATGTAATAGGCCAATTATCGGGGCCGAATCAAAGCAATCACTAGACCCATGATCGCTGCACCCGCAGCAGCGCTCTGAAGAGCGACAGTGGTCAGATCTCGCTGTGTAATGACCATACTGCGATCGCTGAATAGCTCATTGAGAGTTTGTCGCCATGAGTCGAGGGAGGTAGGAGGAGGAAGAGGAGGAAGAATGCGGGAGAGGTGAGATTTGCGGGGTTCGACGACATTGACCATAGCGTGCTTGGGAGCGCTGTCCTCTGTCGTTTCTGTTGCGGTTTCATGGGTTATGTTTGTGGCGATGGTGGGTGTAGGATCGGAGTCCCAGACAACAGGTTCGGATGTGATAGCTTCATCCGTGGCGGCTGGGGTGTTTTCATCGCTGGTTGGAGTGACTTCAGAGGTTGTTGAAGTAGTTGTTTGCTCCGCTGCTTCCTCCGAGGAGGGCGACGTCGATGTAAGAGCAGGTTGAGGTTTCAATATCTCGATATGGTTGATGGCTTTCTCCTTCTCGATAGCCTCGATGACCTTCTCTTCGAATCCCTTCACGAGTCGTTTGCGACGCCATGGCTCGACGGCAATTTGGAAGATAAGGAAGAGGAGAACGTTAACACCCATCAGACCCCAAGTACCCCATGTACTCATTCGACGAATCTTATCCGACCAGACTTGTTCCTCGTGATAGCGCGAGAGGATGCTCTTGCTCAATTGCGCGGCCGCCTCTTCGGACTCTCGTTCCGCGGCAGACAGGGCATCCTGGGTCTCCATCTCAGCCACTTCGTTGGTGTGATCGTTGCGGTAAAGGTGGGTGAATCTCTCGAGATCTGCGGCAGACCAGGCGTGTTTCCGCTGGAGAAGCTCGTTGACTTCGCGCTGCGAGGCAGAGCGTCGGTTGATGGCTGCCGCGTAGGCATCTTTGGCTTCTCGGACCCGTTGACGGGCTGCTCGGAGTCGTTCCTCTGTTGGTCCAAAGAATTAATGATTAGCGATGAGGAATTGGAAGTTCCAATCATTTTCGAAACACACCTTGCAATTGTATGTCTTTCTTGAGTGCCTCAATGGCGGAGTAGCCTGTCAGATCGTTTAATCGCTGGCCCGCCACGAAAACGTTGGATTGGAGGTTGTCCATCATCGCGGTAAATTGTTTGGACAATTGTGACCGGCGTTCTTCCAGATACGAAGGTAGTCCCTTCTTCTCTGCAGGTTCACGTTTCGGTTCGTTCTTTGCATCTTGGTCGAACCCTTGTAAAGTCTCCTGTTCTCCTGCGGCCGGAGAAGGCCGTTGGGTTTCTGCATCCGGCTCTACCTTTGGCGATTCATCGCCGGGCGTCGGCGTTGAGTTTGCATCCTTTGACTGCTGAGTAGCTGCGTCGTCTTTTGATGTGCCTTTCTCAGGAGATGAATATAATAGTGATTGCGACCTGAATTGACATCGTACACAGACCGATAAGCTCCGCTGTATATCTCGCGCAGGTCGAATGTTCGGCCCAGCGGCGGGTAAAAACTGTGGCCGTATCGAGAGCGAAGTCCTCGCAAAGTTAGCAGATGACCTAAGCGACTGCCTCAGAAGCAGTGGCATGGGCTGCATGGCCAATTAATGGTAACCTTGAATCCAAGCAAGTTCTTGTTGGATTGTTGTGGTGGAAACTCAATGTCTTGAGCTGACCTTGGATCGGAACAAAAGGCGGAGCGGAGAACATGCGGGAAAGGCTCCGATCTGTCACTACTACCTCTCTAAATGTACCAAGAATAATATTGCAATTGATATACCTCTGTAATGTTATAATATTATGATGGAATGGTACAATTCTTATAAAGAATACATGTTCTTGAGTGCTTCGATCCTCGTCCTCTCTCAAATAAACTGTGCAAGTTAAGTAGGCTGTGTAACATAGACGACGATGTAATATTATATTTTTCTTCCTGTTCTCTCGTTTCAACGTGGTGGTATCAATTCATAACATAACAACCCTTATTCGTTAAGTCCTCATGAAGCATGACATTATAACATATCCGTCTTACTCAGACGCAGCAGAGTGCCTTGCAAGCTAGATGAAACAGAGCCCTCGACACAAACGGTCACCGTTCGGCAATAAGCTGCTCTCGTACATATTTACCAGCGTTCAATCGTGCGTCTGCACCTTGTGGTCTCCCTTGACAGCTTCAGCATAGGTTGGTGGTGCCCGGGAGTCACCCTGAGCTTGGTCACTGCTTCCTCCCTGACCTTCCTCCCGATGTGGCTTGGGCGCTTGCTGCTGAGGTTGAGCAGGGCTCGGCGCCGGCTGGTTTTGCGGTGCCACAGTGCCATAACCTCTCTGGGATGGATGCTGGATGGGCTGATGAGAGACGTAATAGTATGTCACACGACCACTTTCAGTGTCCCGTCCCGGGTCGGCATGGCCAGGAATGGGCTCGTAGTTCGGGTCATCATAGTCTGGTTCGGGGTACTTGAGTATGATGTACCATGCGTGTAGAAGACCGGGGACGTAGCCTAGGCAGCAAAGTGCAAGGTTGATGATCGAGTCGGCTGTGCAGATGCCTACTTTAATCCACACTGAGAGGATATGTTAGCTGGTGCTAGAACAACATGAAGGAAACCACGTCAGAAGAACTTCTCACCTGCAACTGGTGGAAAGAAAATCGCGAGAATCCCAAGAAAGATGTCTGAACCGCACATGGTTGCGTTCGATGGGGTATTGAACTAAACGAACTGTCTGACTGTACGCAGTTTCGGATGAATGAAGAATTGCTAAAGTGTCTACACTGAGAGCAAACTGCCACAGAGAATGAGTAGTTTTACAATTAGGAGGCTCAGATAAATGTGACGACGACGGATGGTTCTCTCAATGATAAAGTAGGATGGGAGCCTGCCTCAGCCTCAGCCTCCGTCATATGACGTCGGTACATGTCACCTGATTTTGCGGGACGTTCATGCCATAATTTTCAGGCTTCATATCATCTGACGGGGACGTGAACCTAGTTGTCAGATTCAGCCAACAACTTTACCAATCGAGTCATTCTAGACACCTCTGACATCGCACCGAGGTCATATCACCTTGGCCATCTTCTAGGGACTTCGAAAGCCAATTTGAAGAGCCCGACCCCCCACATTCATGCAGTCTTTGCATTTTGCGATGTATATAAACTCAAATGGCTTTGTTACGGACAAGAAATGCGACAAAGCGCGAAGAGCATATGGACAGTCAAGTAGAGGGGAGTTCTATTGGTCTTCAAGACAAATTTAATCGTTCTGTGTCTGATCTGGATATGCTCTATCGCACCAAGAGACCTCATGATCCACATCATGAATGATTTGCATGCCAACGTTGCTGTGGTGTTGCTTTACAGCCAAGCCCTAGATGAATACCCGAGCGACTTAAGATGGGGATCAGCCAAGCATTGACAACTCAATATGCATTGTAAATAAGGAGGACTCGCGGCAAATTCGAAACGACAGGTTCGATTGAGAAAAGCATGGAGAAATGATCCCTATTATCAATATCTGTCTCACGCTCATACTCGTAGTGCTCCCTACTTCATTATTGTCCTCATACCGACCCCCGGTAAAGAGCTATAAGTATTATTAGTTCGTCCCTGATAAGTAAGGGACCTGCCCTCATCCAAGGAACACTGGGTCGGTGGGTTCTCCCGTGTTCCACAACGAATCGAGGTCGAACAACCAACCAGGAACCATCAAAATATGATCTCTATATCAAAATTGAGATAACGTAAGGGTTGGCGACCTTAAAACACCATATGACAATGACAGTAATGGATGATGTGAGCTGTCTTGATAGCAGATGGCCTCCCAAACCCCAAGTGTACACTGAGAAGGGCTGCCACGTCAATTGACAACATCGAAGCTTCATTGTACCTGGGTTTGTTCGAGTACCAAGCATTATCAATGTAGCACTGTCGCACTCGGGCAGTTTACCTGTTGCACTCGCTCCCTAAGGTAGCTGTCTTAAAGTGCTTTTCTTTTGCATCGAATATTTACCTACTACTTCCGTATAAGATGAGCACCAGTGGATCTCGACCCTTATTATTAGTTATTGTTTCTCACGTACGGATTCTAACAGCTTCCGGCACCGCAAACCGCAAATCGCCAAGGTCAGTTTAGTTCTAGCCTCGTTTTAGTGGAGTCTGTTTAATTACCTATCACAAACTTTCGAGGCTAAAGTGACCGGCAATGTGCAGCAGGACTACCTAAGTTATTGTGCCGTACCTGACTATCTATCTATCTACTGGCTAAGCGGCCGGTACCCCCTTTTATTATTGTTCTTCTTCTGCGCCGCGCCTCGGATGCAGCGTGTCTTCTGCAGACTGCGAATCTGCGATATCGAGTCGACTTGGGGTTCGAGACCTTACTTTGACCCTTGAAACTTTGAAAAGCTTTCCTGTGATCTGTGCTACAAAGTCCTGTCTTCCAGATATCTTATATTATAATTGAAATAAGCCCGTCCTCTCGTTTTCCACGTCCGTTTCGGAGCGCCCAAACCGTTTGTTACTCTCTTTTTGACGCTACTCATCCTTAGGGCCAATACTCTCCCGGTTGTTTTCTTTCCGACCCATTTTCTCTCTCCTCTGACTCTTTTTGTCCCATCTTTGGTACGCCTTTTTTCGCGGACGTCTCAGTCCTTATTTTCCTCGGAAACCAAGTCACTCGTTCGCCTTTCACTTTTGCACCACTGTTCGTCGCCATTCATCAACACTCTTTTCCGTCAGTTCCTCCAGGTTGACGCGGTGCGTCTCCCGTCTCAGTTGACTTCTCGCAATTTCCCGCCTATTGAGTTGTGATAATCATTCCGAGGAGGAGACAACACCATGAGAACCGAGTTCGGTTACTTCACTTGATAACGCATTTGAAATTCGGCATTGTCTACATCCGCACTGCTCAACTTCATTTTCATTCTTCGTGGTTACCCTGTGCGGCCAGGAGCGAGATGGCAGGCACCTGCATCTCTCTATCGGGGTCCACGCAGTGTCCTGCTTTCAATGGCTCATCCATATCAACCAGCTCGAGTCTGTACACGGATTTGTAGGCCATATTCCATGTATCCACCTGCTCGCTGCGTGCTGACCTTTTGGTAGTCCGTTCATGCAATATGTATCGAATCTGGACGATTTTGATCGAGAATTGAGCAACTACGTGAACGGCTCGTATGTCAAGCAAAAGTAAGTGCATAATCCGACCAGGGTCACTCATAGCTTCGCCTAAAGCGTCATGATCATATCTAGGTATATCGACTATCTGGGATGCCAAGGAGTCAATCTCACCCACGCGAATTACTATTATGCCCGCTATACCACCAGTACAATATGCAGCGGGCTCGTTCAAAGCTCAAAGACCTACTGCAATCTGTCTGGCCAGCAGTCAAGACCGCTTTGTGCCGACACTTGCGCCTTGATGGCCACGAGCGAGGAGGAAATCGTCGTCAATGCTGACCTTTGCCGGATAACAGGCAGTAATTATATGAGTCAAATCCGGTCAGACTTTACCATATGCTCCTTGCCTGCCGACTCACTCACTGGTACTTGCATTTCCGGCGCGGATAACGAACCCCACGAGTGCGGCTATAGGTCGAATTTGATCGGGCTATGTGGATATTGTGGAGCCAGTTCACCCAACTCGACTGATTCATGCTGTGTCAATGCGAATGCCGCGAGCCGATGCGAAGGTGTTACGATTCCCACCCCAACTGCGACTTTGCGTCCAATATTCACCTCAACGTCCAACGCGACAGCAGATGCCGGTGCTCATGACGGACTATCGGGAGGGCAAATCGCAGGCATCGTCATCGGATCTGTTGCGGGAGCCGCCCTCCTGGCAGCTCTTATCTTTTTGGTCCTCCTTTGTCTACGGCGCAGACGCAAGTCACGGGATTATAGTGCTCTTAATAAGCCCAATCCGCAACGCAAAGGGTTTCCGTCGATGCAACCGGATAAAAATCAGCAAGGCTTACCCTCGGTGCCAGGCGGACGGGTGGCCAGGATGTCTGCTCTGCGCGAGGTCCCAAGCTTGTCCCCCGCGCGCTCTCGTAACTCTCCGGCTCGCTTTGGAAGCACCAAGTACAGCGATACGTCCGACTCGGAAGGTTACGGGGCAAGCCCGGGCGCAATGTCAAAGAGAATTCCGCCGGTTACTGGACGACGCCATGGATCTCTCTCCAGCAACTCCGCCCTGGCTGGCGCATATAGTGACTCCTCGCCTCGCTCAGGAACTAATGGCCAATTTTCTTCACCCGAAGGCGTTGCGAGTGGGCAGTCGGAGCAATTGTCTTCGTTCCAAGATTATTACTCACCTGATGACATACGCCCCGGTGATAAGGTAGCTGTCCTCTGGGCCTATCAGCCGCGGGCAGGGGATGAGTTTGCCTTGGAACGCGGAGAGATGTTGAAGGTGATTGGCATTTGGGACGACGGATGGGCGACTGGCATTCGGGTGCCGGAAACTGCAGAAGATTATGACGCCAGGCACCGCGAGCAGCGTGACAGTGGTGTGTCTAATGGATCACAGAGGTTGGCTGCCTCTCCATCGCCTACTGGAGATATCAAGGCATTCCCGCTGGTCTGTGTCTGTCTTCCACAGCATTGGAGAAAGATCATCGAAGGCGGGCAGGATGAAGATGTTTCGTGATCTCCTGCCTGACTTTTTGTCTCAAAAGATTGTCACAACCTATGATTCTTTGCACCCTCCGGAGGTCTTATGCTTTCATGACACAGCTTGTCCTTCTCTCATCAGCATCGCACCCATCGGCAGGATAGGAGCGATAGACTTCCCCAGTATGGAGGAGTAGGGGTATCCTAATTAGTATGGCTCTACGCCTTCCGTCTTGTCATTCTGATGTACCAAAGACATGACGACTCCTTCCATCCGATTCCTCACTTATTTCCTTCGCTGTCGCGAGCATACAATGCAGCTACTGGACCATCATCTTATAATGGTCGCGAAGCGGTTCGACGGATGCTTGTGAAACGACTTTTTACGGTTCATATTGATATACCCCATTTTACGCCTGTGAGCTATTTCTTGTTGTTGGCCTTGATGCCTTTCTATTCTATGATAGTTCGCGTTCCCTTCTGGCTCCTCTCAGACCTGTCGCAAGATCAGGTAGCTGTGGGTTGAGCACGATTGTTGACCATCTCAATACATATTTATAGATGTACATAAGAACCCTTTTCGCGTCTGCCTTGTGGCACTGCGAGCATAACATCTACAAAACCTCCAATTTATCTGATCAAATTAGACGCAAAAGTCCACAGTTACCCCAGGCTTAAGGTTTGCTCATCGTACTAACTCCGTATCAGAGCTAAATCTGGGAAATTTATGAAGTCGTCTTCGATTGTGACACAAAGACCACAACTGTAAGCCATCTGTGGATTAACTGACGTTATATATGGCTCGCTAGGGGCTAGTCGTCGTCAGGTCCCATGGTTGAGTTCCATCAATGGATGGTAATATGGAGCTATGATGTAGGCAGATCCGATTGCTGTGATATGGCAACGTTGTCTTAAAGATAGTAAACGTGATAACTATGTTGCCTGGCTGTATACAATTGTTCAGGCCTTCTATATCAGAGTATGGATGGGTGTATAGAGCTATAAAGAATATATAATCTATTTGTCAACACACAGGCAGCAAAGTAATGATACGGATATAAGTTAACTGTGGCCATCAATCTGAAAGAAAGCAGTGTGTATAGATTAAATCTTGCAAGTCTAGGGTTCTCCGGACACTATCTATCTGCAAATCTCTGATATTCCCTCAACCCAGCGAAAAAAGAGAAAAGAAATCATCCATTCAGGGGGCAAAACCAAGAAAAGGACGGGCTGTGCTTGTGGTGCGACTGAGAGTCACGTGGAAGAACCCACCCCCACCATCACATCAACAACGCAAGCACAACAGCAAAGCCCCTCTATCTCCATCTCCGTTTCGCAATCCTCCACTCTCTATTATTTCACCCCCTTTTGCCCCAAACTGCCACTATTGGTAAAATATCTCGGGAGCCTTCTTAATGTGAGTGAGCATTGACTAATTAGCAAACCTCAAGGTATCGAGAAGATTCAAGTGAGATCACTAACATCGCGTGCGAATGCAGCTTATCATCTCCTAAATCAGCCTCGGGGTCTATATCACACAGGCAACCATGTCGGTATGTCATAATCATTCGGTTTACCCCTCCCTGTAGGGGCACACTTACTAATGGTATTTCTTGCCTCGCAGCTCGCATCCGGGTATGTTGACAGTTGTACCTTTTCCGCTTCCTATGGCAGCTCGGCACTAGCCAAACCGATTGCGCATTCATACTGACGGCCATCTTTTCTGCTATAGTGTTTCTATCGCAGATGAGTGCATCACTGCATTCAACGAGTTCCGCATGAGCGGCAACAAGGCCAACAAGACCAAGTTCATTATCTTCAAGATCGCCGATAACAAGAAGGAGGTTGTCATCGATGAGGTCTCGCAAGAAGAGGACTACGAGGTCTTCCGTAGCAAGCTTGATGCTGCCAGGGATAGCAAGGGTAATCCCGCTCCTCGTTATGCAGTCTACGATGTCGAGTATGATCTCGGTGGCGGTGAGGGCAAGAGGTACGATTGCTTGTGTCGCTCTGAAATGGCATGGGCTTCTGTGGCTGACCGAATTTGTAGAAGCAAGATTGTTTTCATCTCTTGGGTTCCCTCAGACACACCTACTCTGGTATGGCTTGGGTCTTCTAATATTTCTGTCAAAGTTTCACATTCTGACGGTCACCATTCTAGTGGTCCATGATCTATGCCAGCACACGGGAGAACTTGAAGAACGCTCTGAACATCCACACCTCCATCCACGCCGACGACAAGTCCGACATTGAGTGGAAGGCTGTTCTGACCGAGGCCAGCGGTGGTAAGGCCGGTAAATAGACGACAGCACCGGCTGGGACCGGGCCAGTTGACCTAGTGTGTGTGTGTGCTAGTTATCGCACTAATCTCATATGAGGGTCGAGAGTACCTCCAAGCGACCGACTCGATGACCCTTTCAGCACACACACATAGTTTCAATATGAGATTGTTACGACTGACCGCCTCTATAGTGACCGTACCGTCTTATTGCGGTTGTCATCGTGAACAAAACGACTGGGAGGGGGATTGTCTTTCTTTCATGAGTCAGCGTTTGCCTGTACAGAATATTGCTACCTTGCAATGGGGTGTGATTTCGACGGTTCTTTGTAGAGTAGAATACACGATATCACCTCCACAAATCATCCCTCTTTCTTTCTGCAGGGGTTGCCGTTGTAGATATGAGTAATAGTGAGGATCAGCCAAAACGGCAAGTCGCCCGGTCGGAATCGGATATCTCCATTGTAGCGGATAAGGCAGTCTAGGCACTGAAAAATGAAAGAGTCTTTGGCGAATGGATGTGCGATCTCGATAAACTTATGATGTCCTTGATGAGGGAACGGCCGGGTTGTCTGAAGACAGGCGTGGCTGTCGACCAATCAGAGCGCCGCCAAAACGGACTAAGCTTGTCGTTCGGAAACTCGACTTTCCACCTCAAACCACAGTCGAACGTCGTCTCTGTCTCCTCCTCCACCCACTGACCAGCCTCAACCAGCCTCCAATCCGGGGAATTGACGCTCTTTTATACCGGAGAGTATCCTCTACTCAATTGACACGTTTTTCGTCGCCTTTGCGCCCTCACACACACAATGTTCCTCCGGTCCGTTTCTCGGGCTGCTGCTCGCAGCTCTGCCATGCCCACCACGGCCACTCGCTCCTACCGCACTGTTCCCAGCCCAATTGCTTGCCTGAACGCTCGTCCTCAGCCTCAGCAGAAGTCCATTGCTTCCCAGCAGACTCGCGCCTCTTCCGAGCACGCCATCTCGAATCCCACACTCGCCGGTATCGAGAAGCGCTGGGAGGCCATGCCTCCCCAGGAGCAGGCCGAACTGTGGATGCAGCTGAGGGATCGTATGAAGGTTGACTGGCACCAGATGACTCTGCAGGAGAAGAAGGCTGGTATGTATCTCTTTTTGACGCGGATACCAGGCATTCCCCGCTGGTCAGAATTTTTGCTGACTCGAGACTCTAGCCTACTGGATTGCTTTCGGTCCTCACGGCCCCCGCGCGGTTCCTCCCAAGGGCGAGGGCATGCGTATTTTCTGGAAGGTCACTCAGCTGACCCTGGCCTCCTTCGCCGTCTTCTACGTGATCCATCTGTTCGCCAAGCCCCAGCCTAAGACCATGTCCAAGGAGTGGCAGGAAGCCTCCAACGAGTACGCCAAGGTACGTATATATCGCTGTTATGGGGAGCTTCTTAGTGGGAGCTTTTTTACTCTTGTGTGGTTGAATAGTTATTGACATGGTTTTACAACAGCGCGAGAACATCAACCCTCTCTACGGTATTAGCAGTGAGGGCTACGAGGGCAAGGGCTTCGTTCAGAGCCCTCCTGCCGAGAAGTAAATTGAAGGATAAGTATCTGGGAGGAACAGGTGTGGCACTCAGACACGCTGGGTAGGCAGTGCTGGAGTTGAGTGCCCGTCCCCTCGCCCTTTCTGCTGACCTCGGCTGCGTGCCTGGGTCCATTGGACAATTTTGACTTCGCCCTTGTCTTCCAATCTTGACAATTCGACTTCCGAAAAACCTTGTGTATCTCGTACTGTGCAATAATCAATGTATCTCCTTTGTAGCCATAGATCATGTGTTGCATTGTCTTCCTACTTTGTTATTGGTATTGATGACGTAGAATTCGCTCTTATTGAGACTTACCTTACACACCACAGTACGCACATCCAATGGGCAATTCTCTAACGCTGTGCCCATTCATACAGCTTCTAGAGCTGCTTCAATGGAGATATATGGTCGAAAGGCTATATGCTGCCAATAGGTTTGTCTACGTGTGGGCCAATGCTAATGCAGCGTACGCTAAACGACAGCTCCCTATGATTGAAGTTGCAGGTAGTTCTCAGTTCATATACATTGAGTACAACGTTGGCCTTTGCTATCTGGCAGTTTCATAAGCTGAAGGAACTTGATACCCTACAATGGGTAATACGCAGTACGAGTCGATTACAAGAACACGTCAGAAATTTCCATAATAGCGTTCGTCCGACGAGAGGAGCGAGGATTGTTCTTGGAGCAACCGGTACCAAAAAAGCAGATGAAAGTGTATTGAATGAATTGATCGGTTCATTTGAGGCACTTGAATAAGCAATGATATGTTGTTGACGTGGAGATAAGCTACATGCATCATGTTGTAAACGAGTATCAAATTTTGATGGGGCTTAGAGAGGTACAGCTGTACAGGTATCCAAAGCTCCCTGCATCCGGGCGCCAAGAAGTCTCCCGTTTGTGTGTGCGAATTCCCCTAGGAGACCACAACAGGGCAAGTATGGAGATGTGGAAACCCGGACAAGTTGGGCTCGATGGCCGGGAGAACACAGCATCTGACCGTGAGGCATTCAAGATAAAAGAAAGATGAGTTTCCAGATAGCGGTGCTTTCTTATTCTCGAGGAAAGTGAGCGCACTGGGTTTTCTTGCGCATTGCTCGGTACATCACGGGATCGTCGGCAAAACCGCCCCGGAAAGGCTAAGCCGGACACAGTCGCCCGTGTCCACCTCAACCTCAACCTCTTCCCTTCCCTTCCCTCTTTCTTCCCTCTCCCCATCTTCTTGTCCCTTTGACCTCTTAAACCCCATTTTCGCTCTTAAACACCATCAAAATGTTCAAGAGGTTTGTTGCACCGCCAATTCTCGCTGATTCGCCTTTTTTCCCATTTTTTCGCCCGCTAACCTCGGTTTTTTGGATGATTTAGCGGTCTTGCCCGGACCTTCGGGAGGGCTGCTTTTGCTCGACCTTCCCCCGTCGCTCGTCGCGCAATCCAGCCCCTCAGATCCAATGGCCTTCCTTCCCTGGCCAGGTTCGCCAGCACTGAGGCTGGTTCCGTCGGAAAGATTCACCAGGTCATTGGTGCCGTCGTCGACGGTACGTGCGAATATCCCCGTTGAAAACCCTGCTGGCAGCCTCCGCGAAAATCTTTTCCTGGCGTCAAATCCATCTCAACAGCCATCAAAATGGGGTCAATAGCAATGTCAAAACACGATATCTGACTCTAGCCTACAGTGAAGTTCGAGGGTGACAAGCTCCCTGCCATTCTCAACGCCATTGAGACCGAGAACAACGGCCAGAAGCTCGTCCTTGAGGTCTCTGTATGTATTTGATATCTGATATCGAACCTCGATGACATCAATCGTGCCTTGGCTAACCGAGTAACCAGCAACACTTGGGTGAGAATGTCGTCCGTACCATTGCTATGGATGGTAAGCTCTCAACCCCCTCTGCTCATCGCCGGCGTGACACCTAGATTTTTCATGGCGATATCGGCGTTGCTTTTCCATCGAGTCGACTGACATATGTCCGGCTTTCAGGTACCGAGGGTCTGACCCGTGGTGCTCCCGCCCGCGACACTGGTGCTCCCATCATGATCCCCGTCGGCCCTGCCACCCTTGGCCGTATCGTCAACGTCACTGGTGACCCCATTGACGAGCGTGGTCCCGTCAAGGCCACCAAGTTCGCTCCTATCCACGCTGAGGCCCCCGAGTTCATTGAGCAGTCGACCTCCGCTGAGATTCTGGTCACTGGTATCAAGGTCGTCGACCTTCTCGCCCCCTACGCCCGTGGTGGTAAGATTGGTCTCTTCGGCGGTGCCGGTGTCGGCAAGACTGTCTTCATCCAGGAGTTGATTGTGAGTTATTCTAAATGTTCCGCTAATTCTCGCTCGATCTTCTCACTAACGCATCCCATGTAGAACAACATTGCCAAGGCCCACGGTGGTTACTCCGTCTTCACTGGTGTCGGTGAGCGTACTCGTGAGGGCAACGATCTGTACCACGAAATGCAGGAGACTGGTGTCATTCAGCTCGAGGGTGAATCCAAGGTCGCTCTGGTGTTCGGTCAGATGAACGAGCCCCCCGGTGCCCGTGCCCGTGTCGCCCTTACCGGTCTGACCATTGCCGAGTACTTCCGTGACGAGGAGGGTCAGGACGTGCTGCTCTTCATTGACAACATTTTCCGTTTCACCCAGGCCGGTTCCGAGGTGTCTGCCCTGCTCGGTCGTATCCCCTCTGCCGTCGGTTACCAGCCCACCCTGGCCGTCGACATGGGTGGTATGCAGGAGCGTATCACCACCACCAAGAAGGGTTCCATTACCTCCGTCCAGGCCGTCTACGTGCCCGCTGACGATCTGACTGACCCTGCCCCCGCCACCACCTTCGCTCACTTGGACGCCACCACTGTCTTGTCCCGTGGTATTTCTGAGTTGGGTATCTACCCTGCTGTCGACCCTCTCGACTCCAAGTCTCGTATGCTCGACCCTCGTATCGTCGGTGAGGAGCACTACGCCGTCGCTACCCGTGTCCAGCAGATGCTCCAGGAGTACAAGTCCCTCCAGGATATCATTGCCATTCTGGGTATGGACGAACTTTCTGAAGCTGACAAGCTCACCGTCGAGCGTGCTCGTAAGCTCCAGCGTTTCCTGAGCCAGCCTTTCACTGTCGCCCAGGTCTTCACTGGTATCGAGGGTAAGCTGGTCGACCTCAAGGACACCATCCGCAGTTTCAAGGCCATCATCAACGGTGAAGGTGATGATCTTCCTGAGGGTAAGTTTGAACATGATCTATCTTCTAAAATTCGAAATCGATGCTGATGTCCTTCTTTTAGCTGCCTTCTACATGGTTGGTGACTTCGAGTCTGCCCGCGCCAAGGGTGAGAAGATCCTGGCTGAGCTCGAGGGCAAGGCCTAAATGTAATATTGTTTTTTAAGCGCCCTTTTCTTTTTATGGTTGTTAGACATGGAATCTCTTTCTTCAGTGTTCCGTTTTCTTTCGATGCGTGTACAGTACTCGAATTAAGGAAAGGGATTCGAAAGAAAGAAAGTTTCCATGAAAAAGGAAAAGGAGCACTTGCATCTACCCTTGTAAGTCTGGATGGAAACTTCCGGGCTTGTGTTACACTATGTGCTCATGTAAGTAAGTTTAAAATGACCACAGCCAGCCTGAATACCCACTGGGCTGGGACAATTGTACCATTTCTTTTGTTGGATTGGAAAGAGTGTCTGCGTAGTTGATTCCTTGCAATCGTAGCCGTGATCTGTCAGTACTTCGAGTAATTTATACATATGAATGTTGTTTTTCTACGGCGTTGCTTCTTGCGACGATGCAAGCAACTGAAGGTAGGGAGACAGAGACAGGCTCGAGGCGACGAGTTATCAAGTCAGTCACGGAGTTCCAGTTATTAGGCACAAAATGACGAGAGTTCAAGTTCATGGAGCATTGAGCATGCTGCTGGTATTCCCGGTCATGGACCACAAAATATATAGGTTGCAAGACAACATGATTCGTGAAGTACGGACAGTATCTACATTGCACCGCACAAGGACATAAATATGTTATCGAAATAATCAGGATGAACTTTATATAGACGAAGCTTTTGTGCGTTCGTGCTTATTAGATAGCGCAGTATATTTGATATCAACATGTAATGACTAGCATCGAACGCGACCACAAGTGGCATGAATCCATTAAGATGACTATAGTGTTTCTTCCAGGGCGAGGACCTGCATTTTGAAGCTTCTGTTAGCTTATGAATCGCCAACGGGGAAAGGTGGATGGAGTACATACCAGCGCTGTTCGCGTGGGAAGATAGACCTGCAGGTAATTACTACGTCCGTTCCAGGGCATATCGGTGGTGAAGAAGCGGGTCTCCTTGAGATTACGGCCGAAGCCGCCAAATTCCGGATCATCCGTGTCCAGGACGATGCGGTAGGTACCTGCTTGCTCGACACCGACACGGTAGTCGGTGAAGCTCTCTGTGGGGTGGAAGTTGAAGATCCAGAGCAGACCTGCGCGCTCGAAGGCGAGGACCTTGTCGACCTCGTGCTTGAGGCTCACGTAGGCTTGTGGGGAGTGTAGCCAGCCGTACTTCTCCTCGGTCAACTGCATGCCGCGGTCGAACTCATTGAGGAACTTGTAGCGGAGGAGATGGTCCTCGGTGAGGTTGAGCTGGCGGCGGGCATACCAGAAGGAATTGTTGTTTCCGGCACGGGGGAAGTCGAGCCATTCTGGGTGGCCGAACTCGTTGCCTTCGAAGTTGAGGTAGCCCTCTCCTCCCAGGCCGTGGGTGACCAGTCGGATCATCTTGTGCAGGGCCATGCCTCGTTCGATGGTGGGTGTGAATTCGGTCAGCACGGACATGTGGGTGTACATTTCCTTGTCGCAGAGCCACATCATGAGCGTTTTATCACCGACCAGGCTGGAGAAGTTAGTTTTTATGGTTTGTCATTGCAGATAATTGGGAGGGGACTAACGCTTGATCATGGCTTTCTGCATATGCAATTGTCTTCTCGCCATGACGTCTGTTGGTCAGGGTGAAGGCGAGACTGCCCATGTCCCACTCGCTATCGGACTTTTCCTTCAGAAGTTTGATGTACATGTCTGGGATGGCCATTGCGAGGCGGTAATCAAACCCAACGCCACCGAGGGAGTGAGGTAAACAGAGGGCCGGCATTCCGGAGACGTCTTCTGCCACGGTGATGCAGTTGGGATACAAAGTATGGAGCATCTCATTGGCGAGAGTCAGGTACATCACACCTTCATCATCCACAGAGGGGCCAAAGTATTCGTGATATCCACCTGAGAAGCCACTTGACGAAAAATTAGCGGATGAGTCAAGTATTTAAGTCAAGAGTCCACTCACGTTCCAATACCATGGTGTACATAAAGCATACTCGTAACTCCGTCGAAACGGAAGCCGTCGAAGCCGTATTCTTCCATCCAGAAACGAAGGTTGCTCAGAAGGAAGCGCAGGACCTCGTGGTGGCCGTAGTTGAACAACCGACTGTCCCACAGCTCATGCCGACCCTTTCCTCCTTCGTGGAAATATAGGTGGTCCGTTCCATCAAACATGTTCAGTCCATCGTCCACGTTCTTTGACGCATGACTGTGGACAACGTCGAGAAGCACTGTCAAGCCCATACTGTGTGCTGTATCAATGAGCTCCTTCAGCTCGTCAGGTGTGCCGTAACGACTGCTCGCTGCGAAGAAGTTGTTGACCTGGTATCCGAAACTGGCGTAGTAGGCATGTTCCATAATGGCCATGAGCTGGATCGCATTGTACCCCAGGTACTTTATGCGAGGCAGCATGTTCTTCGTAAACTCTTTGTATGTCGCAACCCGGGTCTCGGGGGATGAGATACCCACATGGGCCTCATAGATGCGGAGGCTCTCCGGTTTCTTCGGGCGGGAATGTTTGAACTTGTACCGTTCAGACTCGGGAGGATTCCAGAACACGGACTCATAAATGGGGGACACTTTGAGGTCCTGGACCACACGCTTGATCCACGCAGGTATCCGGTAAATTCGCTCTCCGCTGGGAAGGTCCATCGCAATCTAGACGATGTGTAAGCAACACAGGGCTGCGGACTGTGCTCATCACGGGAAATTACCTTAACCTTGCTATCATGAGGGATGGCTGGCACGCCGTCCTTCGAGGGCACCGTAACCTCCCACACGCCAAAGTCGTCTTTTGTCATGGGATGCGCTGTTACATCCCAGTTGTCTGCTCAAATCAGTATGCGCACAAACGATCGCTAGACTATGGCGTGTGACGTACTGAAATCACCGACTAAGTAAGCTCGCACAGCATTGGGAGCCCACTCCCGATATGTGATGTCTCCATTGGCATTGACATTGAATCCAAATTTCTCGTAGCCCTATGATCAAGAATGCAGTTTTGTTAGCTCAGATATCAATTCCACCATGAGAATGAATTCCTTGAACGCTAAGCATCAAAATACACGACTAGAGGAGAGATGAAGTATACTAACCTTGCTAAACTTATCTAGACCACCCTCGTTTTCGTCGATTGTCTTGATCCAGTTTTCGACCAACCCGAATCTGTGTCGTAGAGCGTCGCGGAAAGGTTCAAGCCAAGGATCTAACTGGATAACGCCTGTAGAGTATGAGTGACCTAGCAGATAAATGGGGTCGATTCCGAGTTCTAGCTGACCTGTGCCGTCCGGAGGCGCTGATTGCGCGATGTTTGAAGCTTCAGTCGAAGCCATGGTTACAGAAGATAGCAGCGATAAGCTCTCTGCGGATGATGGAGCGTCGCAAGAGAAGTGACAGAGGATATACTCAGTTCAACCAACAACGTCCAGTTCGAAAAGATGTAGGAAAAGGACGGTGACGAGAGACGAAGAACTTTTTCGTTTTACAAAATGTAACGATTGCAAGGGACCGGGAGGGGGGAAACCTGCTTTTGTCCCTGAGCAAGCCCAAGCCCATTGCGGGGGAGGAGCATCGTCTTAGATAGGCTAGCCTAAGGCAGAGATCGAAGGCCAAAGCTCCCAACACAAGTGACATCACCTTTCTCAACCTTTCCTTTCTCTACTGACCGGGCCCAATTTTTCTTCGTCTCAACGCTTGGACGACCCCTGCATTTTGTTATTAAAGTCAATTGCCACCTACTGATAAGGGACGATGCAATTGATTCGCCTACTAAGGTGGAACAAGCTGTGGCAGCGCACAACCTCCCCTTTCTGTTCCTTGCGGGCCGGTCTGGAGCTCTCCACTTTGCAGCTTGAACCGCCGGACGAGACCCCTCCATGAGACAATGGTCGTACCCGCATCGAGAAAGGCATGATTTGAAGAAACGACGATAAGTCAGCTACATTATTTCCGGACCTCTACAATTATGCACGATCTGTTGCTATGAATGTTGCTTTATGAGCCACTACTCGAATTGGAGCGTGACCCCGCCCTTTGATTCGCGGATGCCCCTATGAGACAAGAGTGGCAACAAATCGCTTAGTGAGGTCTCGCAGACGTGCAGTGACCTCAGTGACTTGGATGTTTTCATCTTCCAAATTTAAACTAGTTGAAAACCTAGCTAATCATGCAGAATGAAAATGAGTCAAACTAATGGAATCTTGTCGAACAGAACTGAACCCGGAGCTCGTCCGGTATGATTAAAATGTTACACAAAAGGCTCTGGAAACGGCATGAAGCTGGAATCGTATCATCGAGCTCAAGATGGGGGATACAATACCATTGAGAGGCAGAATTATGCTGCACTCCCGAAGTGGTGGTGACCATGACGGTGTCTCGATGGTCGATTGCCGCCTGCGGGTACTGGACCAGGATTACCCGAAGGAACAGGACCAGCACTCGCAAGAGCTGGCTGATCAGTTTCCTGTGAAGCGCCCTGCACCACTTGCTCTGACCGGGATGCGGCTGCAGGTGTCTCCACGCTCATGTCAACCGCGCGTGCCTTGGCAGCTTTGGTAGACTGCTTGGACATCAAAGCGCTGTAAGGAGTTGCACCCGGATAGAAAGATGTGGGAATGGTCGGGATCGGAATTGACTTGGTGCTGCCGAAATCAGTCGACAAATCCAAAGGCATCTTCGCCGCCGAATAACCTGACGGAGCACTGCTGACGGTGGTTGTGGCCACTGCATAAGAGGTGTGATGAGATCCTGACTTTAGGCAGAATCCAGAACCATAGGCACTTTGGCACGAGTACCACTGCTTGCTGCCGGTCTCGGTCCACATGGCAAAGTCTTCAATGAGGATGTTATAACAGGGCACTTTGTCAGGACAGATGATCTTGATGGGCCCGCGTTGTGCGCCGTTCGCCTCGGTTCCCTTCCAATTCTTGATCGTAATGTTGCTTAGTTCGACACCGTCTCCTGAGACGGCGCTCATGCTGCTCCAGTAGCTGTCGATGTCCAAGGAGTAAGCGTTGCCGTGACCTATGGCCGTTTTGAATCCTCGGTCAGCCCGCCTGTATGTTGAATGACAAAAGGAAAGTGCTTGCTGCTTACCGATGAAATTCTCGAGAACGACATTCGAAACAGTGCCACTGCCACCATTGCCCTTGATCATCATCATCTGGTTCGAGTTCCAGGTGTAGATGTTCTTGTAGGTGATGTCGCTGATATCCGTGTCTGTTCCAAAGGAGCCCATGCCGCAACCACCGCTCAGGTTACAGTAGATGTTCTCCACGAGGATGTTCTTTGCGGGACTCTAAATTTGCGTTAGCACCACACATACTAGAAGATTTATGTTCCAGTCATACCTTGACCGTTACACATTCGTCCTTGTTCGTCACCTCGACCTATTGATCAATCAGCCTTTGTGATCCAAAGTATCTTGATCGTATCGAGGAATGGAAGCCAATCCTCACATCATGAATCCAGATGTTGGTGCTCCACACATCGAGACCATCCAGTCCGCCATGGTTGCCACCACGAATTGCCATATTATAGACCTCCCCATTGGAGCAAGTGTCGATAGAGAAGTGAAAGGAGGGCGAATCGACGAGAATCAAGTCATGAACCGAGAAGTCCGAGACATCCCACAGTCGAAGTAGACGAGGCCCACTCCAGTTGTTGTCGGCGTGCAACTCATACCCCAGGCCCTGCATAGCACCCGACGACGTGCTGCTGTAGAGCTCAAAGTCGCTGGTATGCTCAATCATGATCATGTTGCCGCCATCCGTGCCGGTCCGGTAGATGACTCCGTCAATCTGCAGCGCCCATGCCTTACCATTTGCCAGCTTGACCCAGGTGGACATGGCATAGTTCCCGGCGGGGATGTACACCAGCCCACCCGACTTACAGGCCGCAAATGCCGCCGCGAGAGGGGGTCCCAGATCGGTCTTCTTGTCTGCTTTTGCTCCATAGTCGAGCACATTGCATGTCTTCTTGGCCGCCTTTGCTGACGCTGAGGTCAGGGGTCCGACAGAGCCGGAGAGTGATGCAGCAACAAAGCTAGGTACCAGCCCTAGAAGGGAGAGCAAAGTAAAGGCGTGAAGACGCATTGTCGCTCAGAGCTTCTCAAAAGCAAAAACGAAAGGAATGTGAGGGCATAAGTGGCAACCTCAAGCCCTGAAGAGCATCTCGGGAGTGCTAAACTACATTTATAGAGCCGACATTGTCTGAAACTCGACTCCAAGTCGGCGCTTCACTGGACTACGCCTCCTGAGTAATCTCCACATCTATAAGGTGAAACTCAGGGGACGGGTGGATATATGGGGATTCGTGGCTTGCTGTGGTTTTGTGTAGCGAATAGATTCCTCCAAATTATTCTTCTGGAAGGCTTCTCACTCTCGATGGTTTCTCCACCGATCAATCAGCGAAGCTTAGGTCTAGACGGAATACCTCCGAATGGGCTGACGCGCGTACCAATGCAACGAAAGGACACGCAGGGTAGAAAGCAGGAGGTGACTAGAAACGGCGGCAGAGGATGGTGACTCGCAGGCAGACTCGCTGATCAGTTGCGACACTCATCTATTTCTTGTTCTGTTGTGTATCTTGCTGCGTTATCGACGTTTCCTACATACGTGGCTTTGCGTTGCTTAATATCTTTGTCATTCTGCGAGTTCTGCTTGGGGTTGAGGAACTACGGCGTTTCCGGGGCATTATTCTTGTTTCAGACGGTGGAGCACCTGCGTAGTGAAACAGCCGTTCAACGGAATTGGATTGTTGGTGTTCTCTAGGAGGGCGTGTGCTTGAACGTCCAAATTCTGATTTCTTGTGGTCGGCGGGTTGACCCCTTTCCAGCGGGTTTTTGCGACATTGTGGCCAAGAACGTCAAAAAATGCCGTAAACCTGAGATGGCAGTAACAAGACAGTATGGCCGTAGCGGCTCCCAATATTATAGGTGGTTTTTTCTTTCTGAAATGATAAGAGTGGGGTTCGTCAAGTGAAGTTTTTTAAACTGTACAGCCTATATAAACTGTACAGTTATAGTGCTGTGCAGCATCCAGGTCACTCGCCTTAACCACTCGGCCATCTCACCTCTTTCATTTTTGAGACATAATAGGTTCATTTCATCCGATCTTCAGCTGTTAAATAACTATATCCGCAGTTAGCCAGCCAGCAGGAATCTCGCTATTGAAGATCATACTCTCTGGCAAAGTAATCAGCCGGCAAGGTTTTGCGGGATATCTGGTAGATTGGCGTAGACGTCTTGTATATTTGAGACACGGAAATAAAAGGATGGCTGTCAGTAGCCATGAGGCTGACAAGATCCGGTTATTGACAATCTACTTTTGGAATAGAGCTATCAAGCATATGGGTGAGCACCATGTTCCGATGAAAGTGACGAGAAGAAAGAGAAGAAGAAGAAAAAGATGAAGGCAGCTGGATTGACAAGCAGTGAATAGGGAAAGGGAGGGTGAGCATGATATTCACTGCTTGATCCGGAAATTTCTGTATCTCTCCAAAACAGTGAAGGTCGACGCGGTGCACCCGCGGAATTCATTGAAGTGGATGAAAGAGGATTGTCTGGGCTATGTGACTGGATCTACTCATTCCGAGAAAGATACACTGGACTCGTGAGGTTTTTCGTCCGCCTCATTATATATGTATGGACTGTCCTAAAGCACAGTCCTCTTCCCATATCTTTAGACCTGAGCTGCAAGCCAAGCAAATGCAGTATGGCCTTCTGCGGCGAGCTAACCCCTCGTCGCAATAAGAAGATTGGCGCAAATAGGGTCCCTTTCAAAGGGAATCCGCAGCTTGCCTGATAAGAAAAGAGGACGAGGAAAACAGGTTTGTCAAATATTTCCTGCTTAGTTCTTTGATTACCTGCAACAAAGGACTAACGGCCAGAAGGAAGAAACAGTCTATTATAAGTACTCTCAATGGCTGCATACGGAATACACTGTTCCAGGCATGCGGACTGCGACCTCTATTAGCAGGGGACGACGTTAGAAAGGTAGGTCGAAATCATATCCGTCTCGGTTGTTGAAGATTGCTAAATGCTTCTAGGACGGGGAAAGGGCACATATACAGTGCCGTTGCCCCCTCCAAAGAAGAAACGCGGTTTCGTAACAGCACTGCCTATGTGCAACGGCACGTATAAATAGTTCCGCGACATGGGAACCTCCCTAAACACATACATGGAGGTATTCATCTGCCATTGAGAACCCTTGATGAACGCTTTGACATCCCTAGCCCAAAACGTGCGGAACTGTCGCAGCACTCGCCGAGTTGCAACCGTCCTTGACCAGATACCATTTCCTCCACTTTCTGGGCGCTCATACCAGTATGATCTTTAGGAAGTCTGGAATCAACAATCCGTGTTGCAAGACGGACTTCTGTGAACAATTTTCGTTGTTGATGATGGCGGAAATGACGGCAGGCATGTACATGTAGGTCTAACCAGGAGGGAAATATCCAATTTACTGACATATACAGAACAAAGAGACAGACATTAAGATGCATGCCACTGAGTCAATCTTCTTCCACGAGTTTTCCGGATGGGAGTCACTAAGGTGGCTTCCATCACCACCAAAACGGATTACTCTACAGCCATCGAACCCTTTTCCGATGATGTCGGGTGCCCTCCTGGGTAAGCGTCGGCGTGAACAAATCGAGGCTTCACCGACTCCCTCGGTGAAGAGAAAGAAGAAGCACCCTCTCGATGGTATCGTTCTTGCTTGGCCTCTTTCGATTTCCGACTTCGAGGATCTGGAACATCTTCGGCTTGTTCGTGGGGATCTGGTACGCTTCAGCGCAGTCGTCAACAATAAGATAGCAAAGCTCGAGGAGTCCCTTCGCCCTGTCGAAGAGGAGGAGGAGGATGATCTTGATCCTAAAGATAAAGCCTATTGGGACGAGCAGCTTGCTAATCTCGACGACCTCTAAGGTGGAGGCGGAGGCTGAGATGGTCGAGCATAGCTCCCGTCGAGGAAAGGCAAAGATTCTGAGATTGTGCTTGTTGCAGGGCGGTCACCTGCAATGACATTTCAGATGGAGACAGTAACTATTTTCGTGAGTGTTTCCCGTCCACACGGTGCTTTTCGTCGACGCTGCTAACATATACGTAGACTGATGAGGTCTATTACTTCTGTAACCCGTCTACGCGCGTGGTGGCTTTCACACTGCATTGCCGCGCCTGCCCCGAGAACAATGAGTCTTCGCGGGCGACTGGGCGAATGACTATCCCGAGGATGGCGAGGAAAATTTACCTCGACTGAGTCACGGAGCGACACGCGGAATGGGACATCAATACACCTGCCAAAGAGGAAGACTTGTCAGACCATTACAATATCCCTGCCACAATCACAACAAATCGGGCTACGTGGCCAGCATCCTGCAAGCACCTTAGTGCAATACTCAAGATCACTGAAGATACAACAGACTTCCCCTGGGGAAAACCCGCCTATGCCTTGCAACAGACCCTAGCCAAAGCTAGTGGTTACACCACGGACGCGATGTACGCAGAGGACGCCATGAAGGCTTTGCGGCATATCAAACGGACTTACTTTAGCACGGCTAATCGGGCGAAGCTTTCACCTAAAAACCTTAATAACTGGCCACTCTCGCCGGGTGCAAACAGATACCTTACCAGAGTCCTCATGAGTATAGGGAGCCACAACTGCAACACACCCTGCATTCATCGAATAAGGGATTTACCAGTGCCCGAGTTACGGTTTTTGTCATAAAGGCTATGCTCAAAGAAAAGCATTGTGGACCTTTGAAAGCTTCAGACTTTTGCTATTGCTTATGGCCTTTTCAATTGTTTCTTGTTTTTTTCTTTTAATTCGGGGGGATACTGTTGCATGTCGGCTCATCACGTGGCTTGATTGCTATATGTTTATCCCGTCGATAGCCA